>NC_133616.1:2284187-2615367 GCF_964106895.1 Numenius arquata
ACTTCAACACACCCAACATTGCAAGAGACGGAGATTTGTTCCCTTAATTTTTGCTAACGAAGTCAAATTAATTCTCCAGGGCAGTGAAACGTGACCGCCAACCAGAAACTAACACCGTGGATGCGTTTAGCACCATTTAATTATATCATCTGAAGATAATTAGGAGGCTCGCTCTTGCACCGCCGTCCGTCTGGCCCATGGAGCAGGGATGCTCCGGTGCAAGGCGCGATGCCAGACCGCGGTACCCACCACACTGGGGACACACGACGATTCGTAAGCAGTTTGTGTCATGCATTTTGCCATTGGAGAAATACACTGGAATGGCTTCTTGAAGCGATCCGAGAACAAACGCACGTGAGATCTACCATGCGGGAGTCCCTCGGTGGCCGATTGCCCAAGACCTAGTTCCCACCAGCAAATTTCCAGGATGCCAAATCGGTCCAGGGCAGGTATTTTTAGGCCCCCATCACATCATGGTGGCTTTACTAATTGGCTTTACTAGGGGCAAGTCCTGCCTGGCTAACCTAGTGGCCTTCTATGATGAAGTGACTAGGTCAGTAGACAAGGGGCGACCTATGGATGTGATCTATCTGGACTTCTGTAAGGCCTTTGACACGGTTCCTCACAACATCCTGCTTGCCAAATTGGAGGGATACGGATTTGATGGGTGGACGGTTTGGTGGATAAGGAATTGGCTGAATGGTCGCACCCAGAGGGTGGTACTCAATGGCTTTAAGTCCAGATGGAGAGCAGTGACAAGTGGTGTCCCTCAAGGGTCCGTCCTGGGACCAGTACTGTTTAACATTTTTATCAAAGACATAGACAGAGGGATTGAGAGCACCATCAGCAAGTTTGCAGATGACACCAAGCTGTGTGGTGTTGTCGATACACCAGAGGGACGGGATGTCATTCAGAGGGACCTGGACAGGCTGGAGAGGTGGGCCCAGTTGAACCTCATGAGGTTCAACAAAAGCAAGTGCAGGATTCTGCACCTGGGAAGAAACAATCCTCAGTATAAATACAGCCTGGGGGATGAGGTGTTAGAAAGCAGCCCTGAGGAAAGGGACTTGGGGGTGCTGATGGACGAGAAGCTGGACATGAGCAGGCAATGTGCTCTCACAGCCCAGAAGGCCAATCCCATCCTGGGCTGCATCAAAAGAAGTGTTGCCAGCAGATCCAGAGAGGTGATTCTGCCACTTCGCTCTGGTGAGACCTCACCTGGAGTACTGTGTGCAGGTCTGGAGCCCTCAATATAGAAAGGACATGGACCTGATGGAGCGGGTCCAGAGGAGGGCCACCAAAATGATCAGGGGGCTGGAGCACCTCTCCTATGAGGACAGACTGAGGGAGCTGGGGTTGTTCAGCTTGGAGAAAAGGAGGCTCCGGGGAGACCTCATAGCGGCCTTCCAGTACCTGAGGGGGGCTACAGGAAGGCTGGGGAGGGTCTGTTTCCAAAGGCCTGGAGCGACAGGACGAGGGGCAATGGTTTTAAGCTGGAGAAGGGGAGATTTAGATTGGATATTAGGAAAAAGTTCTTTACCGTGAGGGTGGTGGAACACTGGAACAGGTTGCCCAGGGAGGTGGTTGAGGCCCCTTCCCTTGAGATATTCAAGGTGAAGCTCGACGAGGCCCTGGGCAACCTGGTCTAGTTGGGGGTGTCCCTGCTGACTGCGGGGAGGTCGGACTAGATGACCTTTGGAGGTCCCTTCCGGCCTGGACCAATCTATGAATCTATGAATCGTAGCCAGCAGACAGCATCACATAAAGGCTATTTACAGTACCATCCAGACGTGACTTGCAGTAAGCTACATCGTATTTCCATACCTGTCTCGTGCTATCTAAAAGGCAGCTAATATTCCGCAGCAGCAGTGGGAACCATCACCCATTGCTATTTACATAAGCTTTTGGAGATCCACAGATAGAAGCTGCTGTTGAAGTGCAAAACTCAGACCTCCACAGCAAGTTAAGGAGCGCTGAGCCTTTATAAATAGTCTGCGATGCCGGGAAACTTGGGAAAAGTCCCTGCAACTTGAAAGCGCGTTTATTTTTGTAAGCATGCGAGAAGATGATAAATTATTTCTTTTGATCCTTTTCACTTCTGTGCTTACAGCTGTAAAAAATATGCTAAAGGCTGCTGCGTTTGGTTTTTTTTTTTCCCCCCTCTGAATCTATTGGTGAGTGAAAAATCCTACAGCACGAAGCAAAGCGTTTTGGATAAAAGCAGGCTTTTATCCAAAAGGAGCACTGCTCAGCCCTTAGCAGGACTCCGAGGATTTATTTCACTGTTCTCTTGCATTAACAAATTACCTTTGAACGTCTCTTCAAAATCTCACCAACCCTTTCACAGCCTTTTGTATTTAAAGAGGAGAAATTCCTTCCCCTATTAATTTGGGACAAAATTTGACTGTTGTTCCCAGCCCTTCCCAGTTGCAGCTTCCCAGGTCTTGGTCCTGGCACAGGAACGGGGCATTCGGTCCTTTCGCCTCCTCACTAGGTAGGAAAGATTTGCCTTTTTCCCTCAAATATCAGTTTTTATTATTATTACATCCTGTTGCGAATTGAGCACAACAACAGGAGAAAAATCAAACTTCTGGGTTTGAATGGCTTGCTTTGATTCTTTTTCAGGCATTCAGGGGGGAAAATGCTTAATAACTTGACGCGTACATAATAAAATGGGTGTATTAAGGGAGGAAGGACCTGGAGCAGCTATATTGTGGCTATATTGGGGCCAATTCTGCTGAGTAAGCAAGGAGCCGATGCTTAACGTGCAAAATTACACCCATTCTCCCCGCAATAACCAGGGTCGGCAATTTGGCGGCAGAGGCAATCAATGCATTTTTGCATCAGATTTATTGGATCCGAGAGGAAAGGCAGCGCTTTGCCCCTCTCCCCGCGCGCGTGTTAATCACAGCGAACTCATTTAACAAATAAATAACGCCGAAGCAAAAATGCACAAGCCCTTTTTAATTAACAAGTGGCTGTCTTGACCTTATTCCAATAAACTTGAAGCGGGTAGAATTAAGGTCCTGATCCTGCAACTCCAGCTCAGGAGAAATGGGAAAAGTCATAGATGCAGTTTTTAAAATCATTTCGTTATGGTTCCTCCTGCCTCCTCCCAAAATCGCTGCCTTCTCCTGCCTGTCCCTAAGGCCAAGGGTGAGCCAGGAAAAAGGCTTTAAAAGGTTCCCTGGTTGGGAGCAAGAGGCTTTCCCTGATTTTCTTCAAAAGTTCACATTCACACCTGAAAAGACAAGGGGCATTTACGCCCCTACCCCATTTCTCGTGACAAAAAGAGCTTTTGCCCCTTTTTTCCCGGGTGTGAACCTCAAAACTTCTCCAGTGTTTGCTGTTCTTCAGGGGCAGGTAGTGGAAAGGTGATTGGAAAAGTTTTACAAATAAGAAAATTAAAAAAAAAAAAAATCAAGGAAAATAAAAAGAATCAAGGAAAATTAAAAGACCTGCAAGGATTTCGCTTCAGACGCCCCCCAAAATTATTCACTCTCAGGTGAGCACCAACCATGTTATCGTTTTGCATCAGCAAACTTCAGCCTGAAGCGCATTTCATTACAAATAAGTTATAAGCCACCGAAAATCTAGGAAAGGAAGGGAAATTTTATTAGAAATCCTGAAAATCCTTAACTCCGAGGGGGTTCGCCAGCTCTGCTATAATTAAACGCCGCACTGAATAGCTGTATAGGCTTTAATCAGGTTTGTGACGAACTCCGGGTGAGTTTGCCTCAGTAAAAGGTTATGTTTGCTTCATTAAAATCTGGATTCCGGCTTTGTCCTTGATATGCTCTTGCTCCAGTTTCTTTCATCGGTTCAGTCTTCGGGAGACTTACAGAACATCGCCCATGAAGGGTGCCAAGAAGTAGGTGCTTAAAAAAAGTTACCAATTAAATATCCCTTCCGAGCTCTGCTCTCATTTTTGCACCTGAAGTGCAAAACCTGAATAAAATCCCCTCGCCGGTGATCTTCCATCGGTTTTCTTCAGGGGGGTGGTGAAGAAGCCAGTAAAATTGGGATGCTCTCTCCCTCCTTTCAGCCACTTGGTAGTTACATTGCACGGATAATATAAAACTACGGAAACCGGTGTCCGTGGGGCAACGACGGGGATGCAGTTAAAAACCGTCGCGCCGCCCCTTACCCCGTGCACGGGGGCCTGCAGCACTGATTTTGGCGGAGGAATCCCGCTGGAAATATCACCATTTGCTGCTGATTTCCTCCTGACAGCCCCTCTCGGAGACCTGTCAGTTAGCCAGCCCTCCATCCATTTAATGTGCTCGTTATTGATAGCTTACCACGATAAATGTTAATCAGAGTGTCAGCCCGCGCTGCACTAACGGCTTTAGCGGAGTCTATTACCTCAACACAGTCACTTTTATCAACCAAATGTGTTATCTCGTCAAAGAATGAAATCACATTCCTTTGACAAGATCTATTTTCCATAAAACCATTTTGACTGGCATTAATTACACTCCTGTGCTTTAATTCTTTATCTATCACACCTGATGTCACCTTTTCCATTCTTCTGCCCAGAAATTGTCAGGCAGCCCAACCGGTGCTCACGGAATCACAGAATGGTAGGAGCTGGAATGGATCCCCCTGGAGATCATCTAGTCCAACCCCCTGCCAGAGCAGGTTGGACAGTAACCCACCCAAGTGGGGCTGGAATGTCTCCAGAGGAGACACCACCATCTCTCTGGGCAGCCTCTTCCAGGGCTCTGCCACCCTCACAGGAAAAAAGCTTTTCCTCATGTTGAGATGGAATATCCCATGTTCCAGTTTGTGTCCGCTGCCCCTTGTCCTGTCACCAGGCACCACTGAGAAGAGTCTGGCCCCATCCTCTTGCCACCCACCCTTTAGATATTGCTCAGCATTGATGAAGTCCCCTCTCAGTCTTCTCTTCTCCAGGCTGAACAGCCCCAGGTCTCTCAGCCTTTCCTCATCAGAGAGATGCTCCCGTCCCTTGATCACCTTTGTAGCCTCCTCTGGACTCTCTCCAGCAGTTCCGTGTCCTTCTTGAACTGAGAGGCCCAGCACTGGACCCAGTGCTCCAGATGGGACCTCCCCAGGGCAGAGTAGAGGGGGTGGATGACTTCCCTTGACCTGCTGGCCATGGTCTTCTTAATGCCCTCCAGAAGACCATTGGCCATTTTGGCCACAAGGGCACATTGCTGGCTCACCCAGAACCTCTTGCCTGCCCTGCCTTCATCTCTCACTCCAGCACCGCAATGTTCCCCATCTACTTCTGGGATGTCCATCTGAGGGGCACCATCAGGTCGTCACCAAACCAGCTCTCCTGCCCAGGACAAATTGCCCAGCCTTGCAGATTCAGACACGTTCATCCCTGCTCGTTGGTGTTTAATATCCTCCACGGTTGCTAACAGGTTGGAAATTTCCTTGCCATCCTCATACGACACAAGAAATCACCCCTGTTCTTTCAAAATTCAGCACAAAGGCAATTACTGGAAGGTCTTCATGTTCTTCACCATATTAATATGGGGACATCACCTTTGCTGGCTCTGGGATTTCTGCCCAGGACACTCGATAGAAGATCCTTATTGTCTTTTGCCACCCCAGTGGGGTTTTTCCCCCGATAAAAGTTTTCCTTATCCATCTCCGCGGCGAATATCTTCTCATTAAAACTATTTCCAATTCTTTTTCGTGTTTTGAACAGCAATTTTTAATTTCTAATTGCGGCCTTTGCTTCACAAGTAGACAATATTGTGCCCTTCCCCGGTTCTTGAGGCACATTTTGGCACGCCTGTGGATTCCTCTTAAAGAACAGCCGGGATTTATTTACTCTTTTTGTTTATGCTTTCCTCCCAAGGAAAGTCATTTATCACTTTCCCCTGCTTTGGGAAAACAGGGTTGTTGAAGCATGGGGTGTATCCCTCACAGTGCTGTGTGCCAGGATCCACATCAGGACCGGTTCCAAAATCAAACCACCGATTGCAAAATAAACCATCTGAAATCATTAATCACAGGGCCAGCTGAAATTGCTACAGGTTTGTATCTCCCAGCTCTTTAAGCCTGAGTTTGGGTGCTTACAAAAATCCATTCTCATAACCATAAGAATGAGTCTTATTAAAGAAAATTGTGAGAAAAATCAAGATTTCAACAGTTTTGTCAGTTTTCACACCCAGAGTTCATAGCTGGTGCTGGGGAATGCATGAGGCCACCTACGGTGCACCAGATACGAGCCATCAAACAATGTTCCTGGGAATGGCACATTCCTTATGAAGCTTTAATTTATTTCTAGTGACTGTAATTAGGCTGTGATGACTTTCAGACCCAGGAAACGAATCCCAAAGAAGTGTCACTTCACCTTCCTCCATCACAGTCCACGAAGCAGGACAGCTGGGTGGAGCGGGGGCTTTTACCTTTGGAGATGGTCATCTATCATGATCAGAAATTCCCACGGTGTTTTATTTACTGGCTTCAGGAGTATCAGGACCATCCTGCATTTTAAAAACTTGGTGCTGCTCTTTCCTTGGTTTCACATTGCCTTCACGAACCCCCCAAGTGATGCAGCCCAAGGGGCACCTACTCCTGGATCTACTCAGACCCAAACAGCTCTACGGTTGAGTCGTCTGAACAAGATCCACCACTATTTCTTGCTCTGTGTATAAAGATTGACAGAGTTTTCACAAATATTGAAATCTTTAAGGCTTCAACTGCTAATAACTGGAGTCAGCAAGACACTCCCATGGGGATATTATTGTGTTTTTTTTCAACAGGGTCACATTCACGCTTTCAATTCTGAAGTTTTGTGTCCTGAGCGTAGTTTTAGGGAAAAAAAACAAAACCAAAACAAACTGGACAAATGGAGTTGTTGTACCACATCTGCTGCAGGACAACACTTCCTGAGTCCCTAAAAGACCTTAAAGTTCTGGACCACCAGTGATGATGTGAAAAGAAGGACCGTGCACATTAAAAGAAAGATGGCTTTTGATGTGTGCTATTCACTCGCCACATCACGAGTGGTCCATGAAGAGTGACAAGGTGTTACCGGCTCGTTCTAAAATCCCCATGTGGGAATTTAGTGTTTTCCTTTGATTTTAAAATATGTATTTGCTGCTCTTCAAGACACCAAGTCCTGCAAATACCTATGTACTAATCTTACTCCACTGGGTCCTGCCCAGGGCAGCCAGTGAGAATATTTTGGAAAAACAAGTTATCTGCCCGTGTACACGCCTCGAGGGTAGAGTCTCCATGAAGCACCCGCATGAGCAGAGCCATTGAGCAGAGCCATTTCCAGTTTGCTTCAACCTTGCTGACCGCCCATGGCATTTAAGTACTGCTCTGAGACAGATATTTTAAAAATATTTAGACACCTGAAATGCATCGAGATGGATTTCTAATTGAGCCTACTGAAAAGCTCTCCCCCCGCGCCCCAGCGACCCCGGCCTTTGTGCCTATTGTTGTTAATATTAAAAACAATCACCTGGCCAAAATTATGCTGATAAACAGGACAGGGAGAGAATTAAGCCCCAGATTAAACACTTTGCTCGAATCAATTTAGCACATAACAAGTAGCCAACGAGTGCAGGAATTTTTCAATGCCATATATCCGTGCCGGCTAAAGCGAAAGGATTTAAGGACCACACTATGTTGGGAGCCCTGTATTAGCTCTAGAGACGGGACATTTTTAACTACAGGCAGGAAAGGTGCCAACCCTCAAGAAATATTTCGCAAGATCCGCAATCTGACCATCCCTAATAGAGCTCATCTCCCCTCTCCACACGAAGAGCAAAGGCAATGGGCTGTGGCAGGTGTCTCCAGACAGCTTAATACAACCATAATGAAGTGTTGGAAGGAGACCTCTCGTGGACTTAGTTACTTTATTAAAAAGAGCATCTCCGTCACTGTCATTGGTTCAAGGGCAGCCCAATGTATGCCACGTCAGGGACATGGTACGAGCGTCGCAGCTTGCACAATTTATAGCCCGTGCTACAAATTAAAATCCAATAAAGCTTTTTCTAAAGGCTGCTTTAGGAGTATCAAGTTCCTTCCACGGTGCTCATATTTTAGGTGATAGATTTGTGTAATGACTTTACGGTCGATAAAAAAAAAAAGTGTAATTCTCTAAACTTCTGTCCATCTTTGTTGTAAAATAGTTTCATAAATCTATTGTCTGAAGGTGTAGGCAGTATGGAAGGAATATGGAGTATATCAAATGCATATGCAGGTGCAGGCCAGCTGACGTAGCTGAAGTTCTGCCTCTTGGTTCGCTTCACTTTGCTCTTTTGAAAGACAAAATGAGCTCACCGCTTCAGGGCCACCCCTGCCACGGCAGCAAAGTGACTTTGGGCACAACCACTGCTCCCCGTAAATCCCACACAGGGACTTTAGGGGGTCTCAGGGGGACGCATCCTGCTGCTCACCCATAAACGAATAGCTCATTTTTGGACCACAGATTAATGGTGTCTGGTTTCCAGCACTCTCCTGCTCAACTCCAGTCCTTTCAAAGGCATTTAAAACCCTCAGGAGGACCATATTTCTAACATCTGCAGGAAAAGCGAAGTCCCAATTTCCTCAGTGTTCTCCAAAAGGATGTCTCACCAAAAATTTTTGGGATTCATTTGTTCGGCTGGTTTTGGATATGGAGTCAAGGAGGTTAGTCCTGGACCTGGACCTATTTAATCCTATCCCAAGCCCCGCTGTGACTCCATGTGGAGTGGACCTCCTTCCAGAAGAGAAGAGGGACCCACAAGGTCCACACACACCTGAATCTCTTACTCCAGTCTTACCCTTTTTTTGCTGCTTTGGTGGAACAAAGAGAAGCCGCAGAGCGAGGTAGAAATATTAAAGCAAGAAGGATTATGTGCTTAATTGTAAACTGAGATGGAAGATTAAGCCTGAAGAAAGAATTACTCATGTGGGGGCCTGTTGGGACCTGTTCCTCACAGCTCACTTCACACCAGCTAAGCGATTTTAACTCTCTGCCTTCCCCAACTGCTCCGCTCTTACCCCCATCGCGGCTGAAGGAATGTACTTTATTAAAGAACATCGTTAAAAGCCGAGCTGCATTTCTGTTCACCTGGGAGGGTGGGTTCAGGCTTCTCACGTTTTCTTTCAAAATTTAAATAATATGCGCACTCCCCAATCAAGGGACTTGAGAAGGGACAACATGAGCACAGGGACAGGTCTGGGGTGGCAGTAGGAGCTGCGGCTCGGCAGGACCCCGGATATCAAGAGCCAACAGCTGAAGCCCTGCTGCGTGCCAGGCTTGTCCCCATGCCACCCCCAGCCATCCCCAGCTGTCCCCCTCTCCTGGAGACCCAAAGCACATGGGCACAGTGCCCAGGACATCATGGCCATCCACCTTCTGTTGAGCTGTGGTTCACTCACTGATTTTTCTAATGTTCTCCAGTATCCCCAGAGCCCAGGAGGTGAAGCTGTGGAAAAGAGCCAGATCAGAGCAGATTCATAAGAAAATCAGAAGAACTGGGAACTCTACAACCAGTACAAGTTGTGACTTGAAGGGAAAACCAAAAAATGTGACCCAAAAGCTCCCAAACCAGAAGCAACACAAAACCACTTAATGAGAAATGTCAAGTTCTTCTGGCATATGACTCATGATCTTTGATGCTGATTTTGAATGCTGAATGTGTCCATCATGGCCTTTCTTTGATTACTGAAGTTATTACAGTACACCTTGAAAAGCTGTACTAGTTCAGGACAGTCCATCAGGGTTTTCCCGAGGGGTCCTGGACAGCATGGTGAACCCACCACTGCAGGAGAAGGAAGGAGAGCAGTTATTTCGGAGAGGCCCAGTAGCTTCTTGGGAACTGATGTATATCTGTATATTTGCAAACGATGTATAACTGTTCCAAGAAATACCAGTTTCAGGATCAGACCGGGCAGGGGAAGACTAGATGGCTCCAGCTCATCAGCCCCACCAGCTGCACATCAGCACGGATCTCCATTTTAAGATGACTCCCAATGGGTGTCCCAGGGAATATCCCTTTGCTCTCATCTCTCGATGCAAACCTGGAGACCGCACGTCACACCAGATAACTGCCTAGTCCAAAACAGGGCCATAAGGAAGAGTCGAGTGCCCACAGAAAGAAACCCGTGAGGTGGGGTCACCTTGGGGCTTTGCACCAGCAAAGACTCAGAAGATCCTACAGAATTTGCTTCAGCCGTATTTTCATCCCTTTTTTATTTGCTTTCTACGAGTATCTTTTAGGAAGCGGATTTGTTGTTGAGCATGTGTACAACAACAGGCAATTTTAGGAGACAATTATGAGAGACAAGTCGCTGGGAATTACGTTTTCAGATTAGGATCCACAACTGCTTGCTGGGGAGAGCTGGCTCCCAACCCCAGGTGAACCCATTCAGAAGCAAGATGGGATATTGTGCGACAAAGGTGTCTGCTAAGGTTAATTAACACGTCTTAAGTGCCCATAACATAAAACAGCTATAAAATAGCTATACGGTGAAGGTTATTCATCGAAGTTATTTGGCACCTAAAATTTCAAGTAAATAAAAGGCCAGGCGAGAAAAATGAAGCCAAATTAATAGACTCAGTTATTCGCTGTAAACTATTTGCTCCCTCCTGCTACGCTATTGCACTACCAAATGCATTTAATAAAATTGCGGCACCTTGACATTCCTTTCTGCATGCACACTTATTATTTTTTTTTGAGAAAGTGGAAATCTTTGCAGCCTGAAAGACGATACTTTATTTCCCCTGTGCCGGAGTTACAAAACCCGAAACTGGGATTTCAAAAGGCGGTTCGAGGGCAAAGCCACCCACGTAGGTAAGTACCTGTGCTGGAGCTGTAGGCTGAATTGCCATTTGTATTAATTAACTAAATTAAACACATGTCGCTCTGCCCCTCGTCAACTTTGCAAATAGACATTATTGCTATTGCTCCGAGGCTCCGAGCGGTCGAGGGAGCCTCAAGTTTTCTCCAGGAGCACCAGGTCTTGACAAATATTGTACCTCCGGTCGGTACGACGTCTCCGGGATTATTTGGCTGCCTGTCTATGGAAAACTCCGGCGGCGTTTATCCTAAAGGGAAAACCCCATCCCACACGGGGGAGCCCGAGCTGTGAGCTCCCACCGGGTCTGCAGCCATGGGCCAAACACAGCACAGGGCGATGTTTTCCCTTCTCCTTTGCACGCCAAGTAACCTTCCTGCAGCACCGCAGGCAGGAGGACCAAGGTAAGCCTTGCCTTTAAACGGGGGACATCAGATTTTCAGGGGGGAAATAGGTAAGCAGATTTGTTGGGCGTATTTAGGGCGACCCTGAGCTCTGCCTCCCCAGGGCAAAAGTGGTGTCAGCCCAGGTTCATAAAAGATAATTACTGCCACGTACCCAAAAAATCCTTATTCCCAAATGTGGTGATGACACGAACCCAGCTTTATCTCCATGGCTGCGCTCAAGCTGACACACAACTGAAGATATATGTACGTATACATATACATACTATATGTATTTTAATAGAATCATAGAATTACTTAGGTTGGAAAAGACCTTTAAGATCATCAAGTCCAACCGTTAAGCCAGCACTTCCAAGTCCACCACTAACCCATGTCCCTCAGCACCACGTCTGCCCGGCTTTTAAATACCTCCAGGGATGGTGACTCCACCACCTCCCCGGGCAGCCTGTTCCCGGATGTTTGATAACCCTTTCCATGAAGAAATTTTTCCTAATATCCGTCTTAAACCTCCCCTGGTGCAACTTGAGGACATTTCAGGTTGCACCAGGAAAGGATTAGACTGGATATTAGGAAAAAATAGAAAAAAATTTACCTTTGTGGGTGGTGTCACCAGCTAGGCAAGCCACCTAAACCCTCTTCCTGGCTGCAGTAAGAGTTAAGAAGTAGTGAGTTTATCTTTTTTCTGAATTTTAGCCTAAACTGAACGTTGCTATCTACAGCGTCTGGAGCCGCAGATCTGCGCACCAAAGACGTTTTCACTTCCATCCTGAAATATCCTGACTCTTCTGTTTTAGGTGATGCGAGGGTGGGTTTGGAAGAGAGAGTCACTAGCTCTTCTTGAATGAGCCTAAAGCATCTTTTCCCTCCCACCCCTTTGCCCATTCACCTTGGAAATTTGTGATTTTTTTCAACACTCCAGCATCCCTTGGATATTTTCCCTTGCAAAACAGGAGCGGGTTTCCCATCTTTGGGTGGGGAGATCCTTTATACAGCCCTTTGCAGAGCTCTTTCAGCCAGTCTAGAGGCAGAGAAGCTCCTCCTTGCGTTTCTTTCCCCACCAGAAATACCTTCTCTCTTGCCTGTGACTTGCTGAAGTCTGATATTGTGCAAGGTCCTTTCCGAGAAAGAGAGAAACAAAACGCAGACACAGGACGAAACCAGTAAGAGGAAGTTTGGAAATACAATAAAGGACAGCTTTAATTTTTTTTCATTGACAGTTATACGTATTTTTAATTTTGCTTTCATTTTCTGCCCGCAGACAGCGTTCTGTGACGCTGATGAGCATCCCACCAGCCACACCGCTGTAAAGAAAAGCTTAAATAACCTTAAAAGGGGAAACGGAGTCGGCTGTGTAATAATACTTGGTTAATGAGGAGTTCCCTGGCACACACCTTGCTTTCCTGGAGACCTGAGGGAGTCCGTCCCGTGATATACGGTAGAGGTTGTTGGGAGACCAGACTTGCAATACCCATCACCATTTGGTGGACCACAAGGTCCACCTCTGCATGATGGGGCAGAGCTGGCTCTCCCCGAAGCAGAGGTGCCTCATTGACCCATTAATCTCAAAGCTGAGCCTAAACTCTAAAATCTCCCCTCCTCCCTTGGACTCAGGCGAACAAAACCTCTGAATTTTGTGGCCCTTTTGCACCCACTGGCCGAGGTTCGTGGCCAGAGAAAGCTATGCTAGAGACGTGAAGTGAAAGTTTCGCCTAAAGTTCTCTCTTCCCCTTCCCACCCAACGCACTCGGGGAAGGTTAACCTGCCTGTAGCAGATATCCATGGGTGTAAGAAACCATTCCATATGAAATGGGTCATATGGAATAATAACACGGGAAACCCTTGTGTGATGCTCTGAGCACCAAGCCCACTTCATCTCCTCCAGAAAAACCAGTCTGCAGGTGCTCTACAGCTCAAAAAAACATTTATCATCTTCTCCTACCTTATCACTCACTCAGCAATACGGCCTCATGCTGGAAACTGTTTGGCCCTCCTGTAGCAGGACGTTTTGTCCCTAAAGAAGTACTACTCAGAAGACATCCACTCGCTTTCTTCACATGCAAGTTTTAGCAGCATCATAAAGATGAACTTCTTGAAAGTACATCTCCTGAAAAAAAAAAAATTATACGGGAAGACTATTTAATTATTACATATATCTTTGGCATACTTGATGAGAAGCACTTTATTGTGTGGGTGTAGCGTTAGCAGAGAAAACAGGATTCAATTTATACAGAGCGATAAAGTTATTCTGCGCAATTACAGCCTGCCTTTGAGGCCCTTCCCTGGAGAGAGCATGTCGCAGAGCTGGGAAGGGCCTTACCCATGACACCAGTGCTCGCTCTTCTTCCAGAAATACAGTGTTCTTCATGTTTAATGCCCTTGTCAACCTTTAACTGAGTTATTGTCAATAGTAACTCCAAGTCCGTATGCCAGCGATATCCCCCAGACCATCCAGTCGCCAGCCTGCCCGTGTGTTGGGTTGAGTTGGGCTGGCCACCTGTGGGCAATGCCCAACTGGAAATTTGGGGTTCCTCTGGCCTCTTCTTCAGCTGCATGACATCATTCATCTCAAAATACTCCAGAGACTTGGAGCTATTCAAAAGCCGTCTTTGCTTTGAAGGTACCCGAGCACTTGAGAAATGCTGCAGTGCCCAAGCCTTGATTCCCAAGGCACAGGCAGCCCAAACAGTTCTCCACTTGGGTTGTGCACGCTCACCCACCCACCAGAGCCCTTCCAAAGGGGTCACAAAGCATTGCTATGGCCTTTTCCCAGGAGATGTGACTGTGTTTCCATACCCAAGAGACAAGTCCATTACTGAGAGGGACAGAACACACTTCCTATGAGATCAGGCTGAGAGAGTTGGGGGGGTTCAGCCTGGAGAAGAGAAGGCTCCGGGGAGACCTTAGAGCCCCTTCCAGTCCCTAAAGGGACTCCAGGAAAGCTGGGGAGGCACTCTTGATCAGGGAGAGGATTGATAGGACGAGGGAGAATGTTTTTAAACTAAAAGAGGGGAGATTTAGACTAGATATAAGGAAGAAATTGTTTACGCTGAGGGTGGTGAAATACCAGCCCAGGTGGCTCAGAGAGGTGGGAGATGCCCCATCCCTGGAAATGTTCCAGGTCAGGTTGGACATGGCTCTGAGCAACCTGATCCAGTTGCAGATGTCCCTTCTCATGGCAGGGGGGTTGGACCTAGATGACCTTTAAAGCTCCCTTCCAACCCCAACTGTTCTATGATTCTATGATACTCCATTTGCCAAGTGAAATCACTGCCCCATGCGAAAACCCCTCCAGGAGCAGACAAACCCTCCAGCGACAGCGGGGGCAGCATTTGCCCCCCCCTGGTTCCCGGAGAAAACGGGAGCAGATGGGGAAGCGCAAGGCAACAGATGCCTGTGAGGAGCAGCGCGCGGCGGCCGCCCGGCGACTGTTGAGCTGTCGCAGGCGGCGCAGGGGACGTGGGGACAAAGCCGGCGTCTGTGCCAGGGATGGAAGCCGTGCCAGGGAACACAAGGCACTGTGACGGGATGGTCTGTGCCGCTGAAGTCCCCGAGCGCCCCGTGTACCATCGGCCTGGGCACGCAACTGGGTCTGCCCCGAGGGCTGGGGGACCGACACCACCCCGCCGTGGTCACCGGACCTGCCCCGTGCCACCACCCTGGCCAGGAGAAGCTGCAGAGGACCTCATCAGTGCAACCTTCAGACACACTCTGCAAAGCAAACAGCTCGCATCTAAACCCTGCGAAATTTTGAAAACAGCCCTCTAGGCCCAGAAAACTGCAGAGAACAGTAAAATCCACAATTTGGCAGCCAGCCTCTCAGGACCCCTGAGGTGAAACCCGGCACGCGCCTAGTTTTTGCTGGCTTTAACGTTTTTGTTAGTACGTGTTTGTGACAACTGTGTGGCAGGCAAGGTGTCTGCCACCACAGTGGGAACGGAAATACCGCGGGAAACGGCGGCTTCGTGCACATCGTACCCATGAATCCTCAACGTCAATGTCAGAACTGTTTCCCAAAAGCATTTGAAATGGTTTCACGAAAGCTCCTCAGCCTGACAGTCTCTTCAAAACGAGAACTTTTCATCCCCAAAGCAGAGAAGCAGGTTCCCTTGCTTAACGGAAGCATCAGCGGGACTCTCCACCCTTTGGGTTTCTCCTGGTGCTCTGAGCATCTTCTGGCAAGGACGGGAAGATCAGGGCATCACCTCGGGGAGGGCAGCTGAGAGGTTGATTTTCCCAAGCACTGGGCACTTCTTAAGTAAAAACACTGAGATTTAATGATAACAAGGAAGGAGGTTAATTGGGAGATGCTCTGACTGGGGCTGCAGGAGCTCCCAGATTATTTTGGCTGGATGACCACCCAGCACGACAGCACAGTTGAAGGATGCCCAAAACCAGGCTTAATCCTAAATCAAACTGATCTGAGAGCTGCAGCCAGGAGGGGGGAAAAAAAAAAAAAAAAAAAAAAAGAGAGATATTTTTAAAAAATATATTCATATTTAGTTTTTATCTGAAGGTGGTACTTGAATTCTGAATAGGATGCACTTTATTTCAAATAAGGTTTCTAAAAGGCTCAGCCATGCAAAGAAGAAGCGCACTTAGGATGCATACAAAGTGCGGTATGATGAAGTATTGCACTTAGGGTTGAATGAAATGTTTCGATCAACCCAAACAGGTTTTTTTAAAATATTTTTTACTAAGTCACTGAGTGAAAATATCCACAATTACAGCAAATGGAAACTACATACATAAAAAGGCAGCGGGAGATGCTCCATCTGCTTCCTCCCATTGGCATCTTATGAAATCCACGCTGAGAAACCCAACTACGACACAGTACGTACGAGGATGTAAAAAATGCACACTTTGGTGAGCCAAGGGGGAAGAGAAACAAAGAAGTGAATAACCTGGGTCATGTTTTTCCAAGCAACGGGGAAACAAAACCGGAGGGAAAAGCAAAACTGCGAGGGGCAAGAGGGAAGGGAGAGAAAAATTGCTTCTTCACAACTGGCCACTCAGACGAAGTGACAGGTCCTCAAAAGTGAATTTACAGACATCAGAAGGCAAGTTTTTCTGTATAGAAAAGGAAATACTTGGAAAACAACCTATAAGGAAGGCCTTATGTATTTATAAAAGAGAAAGTATTGCATGGAAAGCATCTGGGGGATCCAGTTTCACTTATTTTACAGCAACCGAGTGGTCTCCAAAGAGTCCAGCAGCCCAAGAAGAGGCCAACGTTGAGTCAAGAAGATGAAGTGATTTGGGTTTGCTTCCAGGGGACGTCAGAGGGGATGCTGGGGGGGAGCCTGGGCTAAGCCAGACCCCGCAGCCCCGGCAGGGGAAGGATGTTCATCCTTGGGGACCTACACAGGAACCCCAGCCCTGAGCCATCTGCCCGGACCTCCCGGCTCATCTTGGCTGTAATTATCCGTTTTAGCAATCAAAATCTCCCAGTGCGGCGGGGTAACGACTTCCTCGCCGGTCACAGAGCAGTCGTTGCCTCGGTTTGCCAGAGCAGCACATTTCGAAGTCATCCGTCTCGTCCCCCAAAAAAAAAATAACCGGCTCTGCCACGGTAGGCGGATAAATTGTTGAGCCATTAAAACCGCAGCCGTCAAAAGCGCAGCCAGGCCTGCGTGTTGTCAAGCGCCGGGGTCAACGAGGCTGCGCTAACGCTGGGGGGGGAAAAAAAACCCAATGCCCTCATTAGAAAGAGAAATGCATCTCGCCGTCACCCCGGACGCAGCAAAATGGTGGGGAACAACAACAAAAAAAAAATATCCCAACCCTGCGGAGGGAAAGAGAGAAAGTAAAAAGGGGAAACGGAGAGAGGTGATGGGACACGGCCCACGGCGCAGGGAAGGGAGCACGGAGCAGGAGTCGGGAGCTGAGCTGTAACCCCAGCTCAGCCTTAGGAAATCAGTTAAACACACACACCCCCCCGCCCCATGATCCTGTTATCTGGAAATGGGGATAATCGTCCTTACCCACCTACAGCAGGGGTGTGATGGGATTAGTTAGCAGCACACCTAGAAAATGCAAATTGCTAAGCACGCTAACGAACCACACAAGTCTCTGCTCCGGCACTGGCTCCTGGATGAGATGAAACAAGCTCTGTTCTTATCATAGAATCATAGAACGGTTAGAGTTGGAAGGGACCTTAAAGATCATCCAGTTCCAACCCCCCTGCCATGGGCAGGGACACCTCCCACCAGACCAGGTTGCTCAAAGTCCCATCCAACCTGGCCTTGACCCCCTCCAGGGATGGGGCAGCCACAGCTTCTCTGGGCAACCTGGGCCAGGGTCTCACCACCCTCACAGCAAACAATTTCCTCCTAATATCTAATCTAAATCTCCCCTCTGCCAATTTAAAACCATCACCCCTTGTCCTGTCGCTACACTTCCTGACAAAGAGTCCCTCTCCGGCTCTCCTGTAGGCTCCCTTCAGATATTGGAAGGCTGCTCTGAGGTCTCCCCGGAGCCTTCTCTTCTCCAGGCTGAACAACCCCAGCTCTCTCAGCCTGTCTTCATAGGGGAGGTGCTCCATCCCTCGGATCATCTGCGTGGCCCTCCGCTGGACCCCTTCCAACAGGTCCATGTCCCTCCTGTGTTGAGGACTCCAAAGCTGGACACAGAACTCCAGGTGGGGTCTCACGAGCGCAGAGTAGAGGGGTAGAATCACCTCCCGCAACCTGCTGGCCACACTTCTCTTGATGCAGCCCAGGATGGGGTTGGCTTTCTGGGCTGCCAGTGCACACTGCCTGCTCATGTTGAGCTTCTCATCCACCAACACCCCCAAGTCCTTCTCCTCAGGGCTGCTCTCCAGCCATTCTCCGCCCAACCTGTATTTGTGCTTGGGATTGCCACGTCCCAGGTGCAGGACCCTGCACTTGGCCTGGTTGAACTTCATGCGATTTGCACAAGCCCATCTCTCAAGCCTGTCCAGGTCCCTCTGGATGGCATCCCTTCCCTCCAGCGTGTTGACCGCGCCACCGAGCTTGGTGTCGTCGGCAAACTTGCTGAGGGTGCACTCTATCCCACTGTCCATGTCTCCAACAAAGATGTTGAACAGCACTGGTCCCAATATCGACCCCTGAGGAACTCCACTCATCACTGGCCACCAATTGGACATTGAACCATTGACCATAACCCTTTGAGTGCGGCCGTTCAGCCAGTTCCTGATCCACCGAGTGGTCCATCCATCGAACCCATGTCTTTCCAATTTTGAGACCATCAGTTCTTCTCACTGATGTTTTATAATTTCTTTGTGGATGCTCACGGGCTCTGGCTACACGTGGCCATCAGAAAGCAGAGCCATAAGGATGCCTCAACCCATGCCCAGCTCATGCAGGGACAGCCCTTATCCAGGCAGCGATTCCCAATGCAGCTGAGAAACCACATCCTGCGCTGATGCTCACATTACTCAGAGGTCCCAACCACAAAAAAAAAAAACCCAGAAAACCACCAAACCATCACCGAGTCTCTCCCAGAGAGTTACCCAGGATGCACAGCCCTCAAGATGCTCCTTGGAGGTCCCCATTTCTCCACCCCTCCTCATTGCTCTCTTCTGGACTGGTGCTCAACCCCACAGCCAGGACATCAGCTGTGTCTTCACCAGCACCAGGATGAGTAGGATTATCCCTGAGCTCTTACGGATGCTCGCAATATCCTTATTTCAGTAGCCTGGGGTGATGGTCACCTCCAGCACGAAGGTTCAGCTGGGGGCTATGATACCCCCACACCTTCACCTCTCCCATTATATCCTGTCTCACCCTGGATCGCTGATCCACGTGCGTTGTATTTACCTGACCAAATAGCACCACATCATTTTTGAGACCATTTCCCTGATTTGCCAAGATCCTTTCAAATTCCAGCCCTGTCCTGCAAAGACCTTGAAGCTTTTCCCAGGCTGGGCTGACCTGCAAATTTGATAAGCGTGATACTGCCCCACCAACATCACCCCCAAAAGCCAGAGTTGACTCCCCACCCCAGGATAGCCCTGGGAAGCCCCAAACACACTCAAGGCTGTTTCCATTTCAACAGGAAGCCGCTGATGACTACTGTTGACTACTGATGACTACTGACTACTGTCCGACGGCAATTTCCTACCCAGCCCTTCCCTCCCTTAAAAGACTTTCTTCTGGACCACGCTGCCCTATTTACCTCCCCACACTGCCGTTTGACACATCATTAAGTGCCTTATGACAGCTGCAGGGGACAAAAGCCAGATGCAGGCTTGACCACAGCAGCCTTCAACATCGCGTTAGCGCTTGCTGGTGGAGTAGAGACCTTAGAAATAAATCGGTTATCGCGAATGTACTATCGCTTCCCAGCGGTTTGCTTAGTTGGAGCCCGGGCAAGTTGCTGAGCCAAAAGGTCAGCGGGGACCAGGGGGAAAATAAAGACTTTATCCTCCCTTGACTCAAGGTATCTGCAGCGTAGATGTCTCCATCAGAGCCAAGCACCCCCCGATTCCTTCCGTCAGTGAAGAGAAGCAGGGAGTGATTCATCGTATCTATTTTAAGTGTCTTCTGCGGGATGAGATAAATCGCACCTAGAAATCTTGGTTTCTCACATCCCGTCGGATGGGTCCTACCACTGCTGTCGAGATGTCCCATTTCATGGAAATCACCTTGGAAGGTGTAATGGCTATAGTTGTTTGCTTTGAAGTCAATTCTAGCCCTCCACTTTTATAAATAAATATATATATAGTAATAATATAAATATATATAATATATATGTATGCCCTGTGAGCATCCCACGTGCTTTCCAGGGCTCGGGCACTGTCACCGACCAGGCACCATCTCTCTGTTTTCCTTCACTCCGTTCCTCTTTGCCTACAACTCGAAAAATTAATATTTTCTGTCCCAGATGTGAGGTTTAACATTTGTTACCGACACTTAGTAGATGCTTGAATTATTGTGCCGGCTGCTAACAGAAAAAAGATTTAGGAGGATTAATATGGTGAACAAATGAAAAAATTTGCTGAAGGTGGTGAGGGGACGGCAAGAAAACTGCCGGAGAGCGGCTCTACTCTCCATCCTGATGATTTATCTCTTTCATTTTAGCACTCAATGAGAATTTTCGTACTAGCATTGGAAACAACCTCTTAATGAAAACTGGGCAAGGAAAGAAGCATTTCATACCCCAAATCTCCCTATGACTGAGAGGTGGAGAAAAGAATAATTAATATTGCGGGGTCGTTGCACTGGGGTTGTCCATGTGGTTGGAACTGGGCTCACGGGGTAAAGACCAGGGCAGCTCCCGTGGGACTGTGGGGCCCTGTTACATCTCCCCCCATGCAAAGGGAAGCTCTGAAAAGGGCATCAAGCAGGGACCCAAAGTCCTTCAGACAGGTACATCCCAACATGACACCTCAATTTTAGAGGTAGCATCTAGTTGTGGCTGCCCCATCCCTGGAGGGGTTCAAGACCAGGTTGGATGGGGCTTTGAGCAACCTGGTCTGGTGGGAGGTGTCCCTGCCCAGGGCAGGGGGGTTGGAACTCGATGATCTTTAAGGTCCCTTCCAACTCTAACCATTCTATGATTCTGTGATTCTAGTTTGGGGAAATTTCTCTTTTCTCCTTCTTTTTAAGCAGCAGAGGAGGATAAAGCAAGAGCTTCAACAGGCTCTGGTTGCCCCACGAGCATGCCTTGCAACACGGAGGCTGCCAGATGCCAGTGCAACCACCAACCCTGTGCCGACAGACATCAAAACCCAAATACTTTATGCTGGATTTCAAAGGGCAGAAAACATTTTCTTTGCAAATCTCCAAGTTTCAGAAGAAAAAAAAAAAAAAACAAAAACAAAAGAAAAGACAAAAACCTCACGAAACCAGTTGTAAAATCACTGCTATTTGCACATTTGCCCAACTCCCAGGCCACTTTCCACAGACTGGCACCACAACTGTTTAAACCACACACAGCAGAGGATGCTGCTGCTGGAGAACTGGTTTAAGCATCTCCCCAGCTTCACTTGAAAATCCAAGTGTTAAGTCCACATGCGCTTGCCACCTCATGGCACCTGATGCACCGGGAACGGTGGCAACCACAGCATCTCTGGGCCACGGGGATGCACCGAGATGCTCCCTCAGCACCATCCAGACGAGAGGAACCGCAGCCACTTATACCCCATTATTTTTCAGGAAGGGTGCCCGGCTCTTGGGAAAATGTCCTTCTCAGTGCTATCATCCCAACCACGCAGGCTAAACCTGTCTAAGCTGGGGTAAATGGTACAGGGGGGCAAATTCCCCTTCCCCACACCTCCTTTGAAGATGGAGAAGAAAAAGGGGAGAGACAGAGATTTAGGGGAGACAGGTCGATTGCAGCGACTGATCCAAGACGCACACCAAAGCCTCTACACCACCAGCTTGAGTCGGTGCCAGGGTGACCACGGATGGTGGTACTCTGTGGGTGAGGGCTGGGATGATGGCAGGGGGGTTGGAACTCAATGATCTTTAAGGTCCCTTCCAACTCTAACCATTCTATGATTCTGTGATTCTGCGATGGTGGTGCACGGCTGTGTGAAGCTTGCATGGGACCCGCAGGTTTCTTCTCCTCCCAGGGATGCCAGCGTGGCACCAGGGCAGGCTCTGAACCATCAGGAGAGCTGCGAAGAATAAAAAAGCCATTTCTAACACAGCTAAGCAGCTGTGACAGAGGAACAGCCGCACGGAGCCAGCTAGCCCTCGAAGGGAAGGCTGCAATCAGTAACACTGTTAAAAATAAAAACCTCTCTTGCTGACGCTGCAGTTACAGCTCGAAACAATCAAATCCTACACAAAGGCTTCATCTACTGAGGAATCGCAAAATAGCACACAGTCCTGCCTCCGGTTTCCTCAAATAACAAGCAGCTCAGTAGCCAGGGATGCGGGAAGGAGTTTATCCAGGGACACCCTTCTCAGGGATGCTCCGTGGCTGAGTCGAGTCCCAGCGTGGGGTCAGCAGCAGCCAGGAGAGGGGCAGCCCCTTCCCCGCCGGCATCACTCACTTCTTCTTGAGGCATCACCAACCACCCCTCCCCCTGGAGATCCCTGAGCATCCTCCCAACCCGTTTTGATACATCTAAATAAATTGGGTTGATGGTCTGGTAGGGCCACCAGCAGCGGCACCTCTAGTGTCACCCTATCACCAGGCTCAAAGCCACGTCCAGCATCTAAGTGCCACCAGCAAATGAAGCTCCAGAGACAGTGCAACACATGTGATTCATGAAACCCTGCTTTGGAAAATAATGTCAGGTTTATTAATTCAGCTCCAGCATGACATGAAGCATCCTCAAAGCTTCCCAACACCACTGCAACAGGACCAGGAGCAGTCAGGCCATCCCCACCTACCGTACCGGCATCTACACCCCCGAGCTGGCCACCCCAACTTGCTCCATAGCTGGTAAGAAAGAAACAGACACTACTAGGGAATGAGTTTTGGGGTTTTCCCACCTCATTGTAGACACCCGGGAGCAGGCAGATAAGTCCCTGCAAACCAGAGCTCAAGGGAGAACGTCCAACAGCAGCCAAGGGCTGAGGAAGAGAAAGCTGGTGCCTCAAGGTCTTGGAAGGGCTGAAAATCCAAGGAACTGCCAGATTGGTGAGATGAAAGTCAGCAACTACCATCCAGCTAGCAGGTAAAATTGGGGAAGAGAGCAGAAGGATTGTAAATACCAGGGGGAAGGGCAACGGTGACACATGCTTTTGCAGTCTCGCACTTGCGTTTTATTTATATACACACATCTAGCTAAGAAAATGCCCATGAAAACCCATTTACAAACACTGTTCGAAAGCAAATTGCATCGCGTGGCTCAGCAGAGAGCTCGTCCCCCCTCTCTTCGGCACTCCCTGCTTGCAGGAGGTTGTACACCTTCTCCTGATGACCGTCACGGAGATGGCCTACACAAACGATCCAAGATTGGCTTTAACGGGCTGTCCCAGCACTAAAAGTGCAGATCCAAGACCCCCCAAGGCTGGTGTTCAAACCCTGATTTCTAAGCCTCCGTTTTGGAAGAGCCCAGACCAGGCTGGGGCTTGGTCCATCACAAAAATGGGACTTTGTTGTTTCTCCTACCGATGTAAGAGAAGCTGGAGCAGGTAACGCTTTGATATTAACTTTGGTAGTGGGAATGAGAAAAATCAAAAAGAAGATAAACTCTTTTTTCAGTGGTGCCCAGGGACAGGACAAGAGGAAATGGGCACAAACTTGAACATGGGAAGTTCCATCTCAACACGAGGAGGAACTTCTTTGCTGTGAGGGTGGCAGAGCCCTGGAAGAGGCTGCCCAGAGAGGTGGTGGAGTCTCCTTCTCTGGGGACATTCAAAACCCGCCAGAACATGTTGCTGTGCAACCTGCTCTGGGTGGACCTGCTTTAGCAGGGGGTTGGACTAGATGATCCCCAGAGGTCCCTTCCAACCCCGTATCATTCTATGAAAACAAGCCTAGAAATTTCAGGTAGGTTTCTTGATCCAAACTTCATACTGAGCTTCATAGACTGAACTATTCCCACACACAACCGACTGCAGGAGAATTACAAGCAGTTGCAAAGAAGGTTAAGACCCTCACATTTACAATCTTCTACATTATACCTCTTTTTTTACAGCCGTAATTTGGCAAGGGTGCGGAGATGGACTCTGTTTTCAAGCAGACAGATGACAGGGTGTCTACCCAAAACTTCAAGCCTGCTAATTGGCAGTAGGTTGTTTTGGGAGGATGATGCCTCGCTCCTGTCCTGAGGATGTAATTACAAGAGGAAGATTGATGCCTCATATTCGGATCCGCGGGAGCGGCTCCAGAGGGACGTTTATAGATCACAACGCGACCGCAGTAATCACGCAGGGACGTTAATGACACCCAGCTGTGTTCTGCAAACACGCTTCAGAGAGGTGTCCAAATACAAGGGGGAGGAATTAATCTTCCAGGAGAATTATTTAAGACTTATAATCTGTTGAGAAAGGAATTACCAGCTGAGTGCTATGCAAAGCTGTGGTAATTATGCTAACAAATTAGAAGTACATTTATCTGCTTTCAAAGATGTTCATCAACATTGTATGCTTGGCTTTCCCCATACGCAGTTACGGGCAGAAATCGTTATTCTTTGCAGGCTCCCACGTACCAGCCCCACACCATAACAGACCTATTTCACTAGGTAACCAGCCAAAATAAATTCCCACTTTCAGGCCACGTAATCTCCAGGACTCAGCTCAAGTGCATCTTGCAGCGATCTGACTTATGGTCCCTCTAACATAAGGTTGTCACTGTCACGACCTGTCCTGATGCCGATGGCTGGCAGCAAAAATGTCCCTGAAACACAAGGAGCCTGATCCAGTGAAAAAAAAAAAAAAAAAAAAGGAAAAACAAATAAAGGCTTGTACAAAGTGCTGTGGATAAATATGCATGTCTGATCATAAATGGTGAAGGGCAAAGTCATATTTTCTTCTTCACCTTTTTTTGGAAAATTACAGAATCACAGAATGCTATGGGGTTGGAAGGGACCTCTGGAGATCATCTAGTCCAACCACCCTGCCAGAGCAGGGCCACCCACAGCAGGTCCCACAGGAACATGTCCAGGTGGGGTTTGAAATGTCTCCAGAGAAGGAGACTCCACCACCTCTCTGGGCAGCCTCTTCCAGGGCTCTGACACCCTCACAGAAAACAAGTTCGTCCTCATGTTGAGATGGAACTTCCCATGTTCCAGTTTGTGCCCATTTCCTCTTGTCCTGTCCCTGGGCACCACTGAAAAAAGCCTGGCCCCATCCTCCTGACACCCACCCTTGAAGTATTTATAGGCCTTGATCAGATCCCCCCTCAGCCTTCTCTTCTCCAGACTCAAAAGACCAAGGTCCCTCAGCTTTGGCATATCATTGGTCAAAGGAGGGGTTTTGAGAAAGGCAACTATATTCTCGTCTGCTCGTATGCACAGTCCATTCTCACAGTGGTTTTAGATTAATAAAAGAGTTCATTTAGGCATCACTCCCGTGCAGCGGCATGGGGAGGTTTCCGGGTCGCTCCTCATCCTGGCTGAGAGCACCGTGGTGAGTCACCGGTGGAGAGCCCACGAGGAAGGTTTGAAAACATTTCTTTTCCACTTGCCAATGTATCCGTAGTTAAAGCACAACATGGGACCATACTGGGTTTATTGAAATCCTGCCAGAAAGCCTGGCAGGTTTCTTACAAAATTTTATCTAACAAGTAGGCAGATTTAAATAAAATAAAAAAAATAAAAATCTGACTTATACGGGGGCTGGAGAGCATCCTGTAAAGCCTGACGCGCCATCTCTTCAAGCTCCCAGCAGCCTGTCTCCTGCAGCCCCCGAGCAACCAGCTCCAGTGCTCGAGCTCCCAGTAGGGAGAAGGAGAAAACACCAATCATCTTCCATCAAATGTCAGACCCGGGGCTTGTCCCTCTGCAGGCATCTCACCCAGGAGGTGCCACCTTGCCCCAACCTGTGCACCAGGGACCTGGCACCACGTTCTCCTGCTGTCAGAGATGCAGCAGCAGCTCAGCACCCTCAGAGGTGGCCCTCAGAGCCTCCCAGGGGCAGATTTTGATGGCCAAGGACCCTTTCCCACCACAAGACACCACCTCTGTAAGGTCACGTATGCTCAACAGAACCTCGCTCCCAACCTCCTTCACTTCCCAGGGACGGCACCCAGAGCAAAACTGCTGCTCCTCAAAAGTGTCCTGTAGGTTATTAGTTTCTAAATGAGCTAATGTACTAAAAAAAAGCTTATCATGCACCAGAATTGTGGAGTCCATCTCCATCTCACCTCCCAGAGAGCACGACAGCCCAAGGAACATGCAGGCAAAAGTAGTAAAACCTCCGGTACGCCACGATGTGACCTTCTCCCAGCCCCACTGGAGGAACGTGGGACACGGGATTTCACAGGGACAATGATCCTGGCCTGGCACATGCTGTAGCCCAAGGTCCATCCATGCTATGACAAGGAGGAGTCTCAGAATCACCAAGATGCCTGGTTTGGATGGTGGGTTACCAAGTGGAGGAGCTGGAGCATCAGCACGGTTGGGCAGGGATGCAGAAGGATGCGCGGCTGCCCCCAGGCTGGGGACTTCCTCTCGCCCCCCTTCTCCTGGGGAAGTTCTGAAACAGGATCGTTTAGAAACTTGGAGGGAACATATATATGTATATGTTGACATTCCTGTAGCGCAGTGGGAATGGCTCTTTCCCTCGGGAATGGCAGGAGGAAGGCTGCCACCACCGACTCAAACCGACGCCTCCCGTGGATGCAAGGAGGTAGGAGGGAAATACGTTTACGCTTAGTGAAAGCAAATTGGTTGTGTGCAATGAGAAAATATGTGCCTGCAATTAATCACTCGAGGAAAAGCTGGTTTAAATCTCATCAAGTCGCTTTCAAAACACCATCTCTTCCTGAATCGGGGATGGGGGAGGCAGGAGAGGTCCCGGTTCCCGGCGAGGGCAGACGTGGCAGCCTGGCACTAGCCGTCACTGGAACTCCAACCCAACACAGACCAGCCAGGGTGGACCTGAGGTGACTTAAACTGCTGCTAAATCCAGTTTTTGCCTTCTTCGCCTCCGTTTTGGTGCTGTGACCGTGCCCCGAGGGCTGTGCCGTGGTGGGTTGACCCCAACCCCTTTGATCTCTCCCCGCACACCCAGGTGGCGATTTCCTGAAGACTCGGAGCCTACTCGGAGTTTCATTGTGAGGCTTTGCTGAGGAGCCTGACCTCCACGGGGAAAGCCGGCTGGCGTGCGAGGACACGTTGTGACATGAAGCCGGGCTCCAGGAAGGTATTATCATCCTCTTGTCAGAACTCAAACCACTTAATTACTTTGTACAGCGATGGAGAAGATGAGTTGTCCCTGCAGCGAGGGAGGATGAGGGTTTGCTCACGCAGTGGCTCGAGGGGAGGTGGCAACCCTCAGGCGTGGTCCCAGGGATGGGACAACCACCCTCTCGGTTCTCCCTGGCCACCACCTCGCTGCCTTTGAAGATGCCAACTGGCAAACATAAGAGGAGAGGGCAAATTTTCTCCCCCGTTTTGCTCACAGAAGTGTCCTCGCCCACTTCATAGCCTGGTGCAAAATTCATACGGGAGGTGCCTCGGTTTAATTACGAAATAAGAAGGGCTGGGTTTTAATTGCCTTACTCTTTTCCAGGGCCAACCAAGCGCTTCCTGCGACGGGCAGTGGGAAGACGTCGGGTATTTTCCGAGATGCCAATTTGCACGTTGCGTGGTAAATATAAGCACACCACGAACACCAGCCGCAGGATGATTATAGAGCAGCGGAACAACGGAGACAGAAAATAAAATAAATTGAGGGCAAGGCCACTACCCACAATGGGCATTCTGTATTTTGCATCTAAAAATACTGTGCTCAAATAAGGAGGCTTTAACTTACCCCTGACCAAAGCAAATAAAATCAGGTTGAGGCTACATTCAGCAGAGAGGTCAGGAATAGAATACGTACAGCTTTTTTTAGGATATTTATGTTTTATTTTAAATCCGTCCTTTATTCACCCAGTTATCTGCAGCTGTTTATGGTGTATCTCTTTTTTTTTTTTTTTCCCCTTTTTTCCTGTACACAGAGCGAGGATATGCAGAGAGGAGAGAAAGCCTGGTTTGTTGCTCAGATTTTTTTTTTATATCTCGGATAAAGTGGCAGAAGGCACAGTTATTTCCTCGCGCCAGCAAAAGAAGAGTGACTGCGAGATAAGGTACAGGAACAGACCGAGCCTCCGAACTACAGCCTCCCACATTCCAGATTACAGCCTCAAACCCCACTTTTTAGAACACAGGGCATTCAGATCTTCCCAGGAGAAAAAAAAAAAAAAAGAAAAAAAAGATCTTTTAACAAAAAAAAAAAAATCAGTGCGGCTAGTGAAAAAAATCTGACTGAAAACTCATTTTTCCATAAAAAAAAAAGAAGTTTCCAAGAGAAAACGACCTCCCTGGCTTATTACAGCACCTCTTAATTCTTTTCTGCTTCTCTGCAGTCGATCCATTTTTAGCGAAGCGCCTCGCTTGTCGCCATAAAGAAGCAGAAGGTCTTTCTATTTCAATTAATTTTATTTATTTATGCTTGTCAACCACACTTGTATACCAGCTGTCTCTGTTTGGGACCATCTTTATTGGCTGCTGTCAAAGGCCTCCAAATAAGTAAAAGCCTAAAAAGTAAAATAAGTAAGATTTATATTGCTGTATCTGCAGCCCAGCTCCACCCGGGGGGAAGAACTACGGTACCAGGAGTTGGTATTTATTTCCCTGCCCATTCCGGCACTGCAGCGTGTAGTCGAGAAGCCGGAGGTGGAAAAGATGTGCTAGGAAAGAGTGGAAAGCAAAGATTAAAACGCCCTGTTAACGTGTAAAGCGTGCAGGGAACGTACGGAGCGTCTCGCCAGCAGCTCCGGCCTCGGGGCGCAGCGCGGAGAAGAGCACGCTCTCCACACCGTCCCCCCATCGCCAGCCAGAGAGGAGCAGGGGAAGATGCCGTTATTCATTTCTGGGGCTGGAGAATCGCTTTTCACTCCCAAAACAGCAGCTTTTAAGACGGCGGCGCCCAGCCTGCTCCTCCTCCTCACCATCACATCTGCTACCCAAACCCGGCCACCGCACACAGCTGGATCCTCCGGTACATGGGGAATGTATTTACCCACATATTTTTCAGTCTTCTGCCCTGGGAGATTCAACGACTGAAAAAATGACATTAGCATTGGCCAAAATATTTAGGAAGAGGCTTCACCTGGCAGTAAAGAAAATAAACACCTCCTGCTGAGGACTGGAAGACACTTAGTAACAAAAGTTTCCTGTCTGTTATTAAATGTCGCAGTTTATTGAAACGTTGGTGTCCATAAGGGTCTTCAGGGTCTTTTCCAACCTAAATGGTGCCATGATCCTACCATCAACCTGTGCCCTGCTAACGGCTATTCCCTGGCTGCGATGTTGGCCGCCCCTCAGGTGGAAGCTTTGTTGGATGGGAGGAGAGAGGTCAGTGCCCAAATGCACGATCCCTAGCCCAGAACTTCTTTTTACTCATGATTATCTCCCGAAAACGAGGTATCTGACCCAAATACCACCAGGGTTCATGGGAATGAGTCCAATCGCTTCCGCAGGTTGTGCGCCAAACCTCCCAGACCCCACCGAAGTCGAAGGGAATCTTTACACCTTCCCCAGCAGACTTGGCATCAGCCCCTATCCGGCTATTAAAAAATGCTATCAAAGCCATTGCAATAGTCTCAGCTGTGTGGGTTAATTATTTATGGCTACGTGCTTGCTGGAGACGACAGTCGGTCCAGCCCCATCTCCCCGGGTGGTTCTTTCCCGGGGACATCTGTTCACGCCGGTTACCACTCGATTTCTCAAAATAATTCCACGTTACCGCTGTGTTTTCCAAGCTCGGCGTACGCTGAGCGGGGCCAGCTCCTGGAAACGGCGTCAGGAGGAGACGAGAGCAACGACCAGGCCATCTCGGATCACAGAAATCAGAGTGGTCACCTCCTTGAGGGACCTTTCCCCCCGGAACCAGTGTCTCCCACGTACGGCAAATGTCCTGATCCTCTTTCTCCTCTTCTTAAAAAAGGACTTCAAGTGGGGTTCCCTATTCCCCAGCCTCCGACATCCCCGCCGAGCAAGGCAAAACGGGGAGACATCAACACCGGGCCTATTGTCCCGGTTTGAAGTAGAATCATAGAATCATAGAATCATCCAGGTTGGAGGAGACCCTTGGGATCATCGAGTCCAACCATCTACCCTACTCTACAAAGTTCTCCCCTATATCATATCCCCCAACATCACATCTAAATGGCTCTTAAACACATCCAGGGATGGTGACTCAACCCCCTCCCTGGGCAGCCTGTTCCAATGCCCGACCACTCTTTCTGTGAAAAATTCTTTCCTAATGTCCAGTCTAAACCTACCCTGCTGGAGCTTGAAGCCATTCCCTCTTGTTCTGTCATTAATTACCTGTGAGAAGAGACCAGCACCAACCTCTCTACAGTGTCCTTTCAAGTAATTTTAGAGAGTGATGAGGTCTCCCCTCAGCCTCCTCTTCCTCAGACTAAACAGTCCCAGCTCCTTCAACCGCTCTTCACAGGATTTGTTTTCCAGGCCCTTCACCAGCTTCGTTGCCCTCCTCTGCACTTGCTCCAGCACCTCGGCATCTCTCTTATATTGAGGTGCCCAAAACTGGACACGATACTCCAGGTGTGGCCTCACCAGTGCTGAGTACAGGGGCACAATCACCTCCCTACTTCTGCTGGTCACACTATGTCTAATACAAGCCAGGATGCCGTTGGCTTTCTTGGCCACCTGGGCACACTGCCGGCTCATATTCAGCCGCTTGTCAATTAGAACCCCCAGGTCTCTTTCTTCCAGGCAGCTTTCCAGCCACACTTCCCCAAGCCTGTAGCAATGCACGGGGTTGTTGTGGCCCAAGTGCAGAACCTGGCACTTGCCCTTGTTGAAACTCATGCCATTGATGTTGGCCCAATGCTCCGATCTATCTAGGTCTCTCTGTAGAGCTTCCCTATCCTCCTGGGAATCAACACTCCTGCTTAGCTTGGTGTCATCTGCGAACTTGCTGATGATACACCCTATGTCCTTGTCGAGATTATCAATAAAGACATTAAACAGAAATGGTCCTAACACTGAGCCCTGAGGTACACCACTTGTGATCGGCCGCCAGCTGGATTTAAATCCATTGAGCACCACTCTTTGGGACCTTCCAGTCAGCCATTGCTTGACCCAGCGGATCATATGCTCATCCAGGCCGTGTGAAGCCAGTTTTTCCACAAGAATTGTATGGGGGACAGTATCGAATGCTTTTCGAAAGTCCAGGTATACAATATCAACAGCCTTTCCGTCATCCAATAATCTGGTTATCTTGTCATAGAAGGAGATCAGGTTCGTCTGGCAGGACCTGCCTTCTATATAAACCCATGCTGACTAGGCCTGATCCCCTGGTTGCCCATTATGTGGGTTTTGATGGCACTCAAGATGACCTGCTCCATGACCTTCCCTGGTATTGAGGGTAAAACTGAACCAATTTTCTGTTCTGTAACTTTACATCCTAGCTAGGCCTCCTCTAACTCTCTGAAATTAACGGCATATTGTGGAGAAAACTGCTTGTTCTCAGAATGATAAGCCCAATGTTTGTGCTCCATGCCAAGGAATGGTGAGCAGAGAGGCCCTTGCTTATACTTATTGCTATAACAACCAAGGGCAGCCCAATTCGTTATTTGCCCCCTTAGAGGGTCGGAAACGGAAAAACCGTAGAGGGGTCACATCGGTGGGGAGGAGTGGACAGGAGAGGTGACCCAAACCTCACCAACTGGGGTATTCCATCCCATCTGCCCCATGCTCGTATAAAAGCTGAGGGATCAAAGGGTCAGCCCCTTCCTGCGATGGCCGACGTCCAGAGAGGACTCTGTCTGTCCGTCTGCCTTTGATCCTGATCCGTGTGTTCCTGACTCCAGAGCTGGAATCCAGTTCCCATTCGTCACTGAGTCCAGTCTGGGACTTCCCCAGTGCCTGCCGGTGACGTGACTGTCATCCTGGGAGCTTGATACGGTTTTGTATATATATTGTATCTATTTCATTATTTTCATCTTTATTTTTATTTTAATATTAATTCTTCATTGAAGTAGTTTAGTTCATTCTAAACTTCTGAATCTCCTTATCTCTTTCTCCTCCTCTCTCCTCTTTTGGGGGGGAGAAGGGGGGAGGAAGGGCCATCTGTCGGTCCGGTTTTGGTAAATTCGGCTGAAACCACGACACCTATCTCTTCATTAAAAATGAAACTGTTTGTATAAAGTCAGCATCACAAATCACCTCTTTCGTGTGCACGACGATGCTATTAGTTTGCCTATTCACAAGGCAGCCTGAGTTGATGCATCTTCATAAAGATTAGGGAAGAACAAATTTTTCGCTCCTAGGAGAAAAAAATAAATACGGATTTGGGTAAACGAGGTTTTTAAGAGGTGCTCCCTCTTCCAGCGCTGTGCGAAGCGGGGTTTGGCTTAGAAATTCAAATCCTCTTGGGATTTCTCCATTTGGAGATGTGCTTGGCTCCTCTCACAGCCAGAGTTAAGTGTATCTCGGGGAGTTTCAAGCTCTCAACCCAAAATGACAAGCGAACGAGCGCCGGATCAGCCGGGACACCCCGACACCTCTTCATGGAACGGCACGGAGGGAAGAGTTTTAGCCAGTTCCTGGGCTTTTGGTGCTGGCGGAAAGATCACCCCTACCTACAACCTAAGAAAAATTGAATAATTATGCAAATACCAGCAACGTCTCAAAAGTACATAGTTATTAGCGCATAATTCTCAGGATTTAGCTCAAAATCCTGCATGCAGAGGTGAATATCCTCACTCACCCCTGCACCACAGCCAAGTTCATTGGGCCAAGGGACCCAGTGCCACCTCCCCGTGACACACCAGCAGGCCGGGCCACCGCCAGTCCAGCTGATGAAGATGAGGGCAGGGATCAAGAGGGATTTGGGGGAGAAGAAATAGAAATAATAGATATAATAAGTCCCTGAATGGGTTTAGTTTGGATATTAGCATCGATCTACCACAGGCTGCACAGCCACTTCACTCCCTTGTATTTATACTCCCTTAAATAGCCCATTTACATCCATTTTTATCCTGTTTCTAAGGGCAGACTGGAATCTCTGTTTTAAAGGTGCCGATTAAGTATCAGAGCAATCAACCCCAAGCAGCCCGCTTCAGTGGAGCGCTTGATTATCTGTGCTCTAATTAACCTCTTCACCTTCCCATGCGTTAGCAAGTAAACATATTTACACTCACGAGTAGGCACAAATCCACGTATTCCCAGACTCCGAACACCTCAATTTTAGGTTTCTGTTCATTATTGCCTACTTGGAGGCCAGATGCGGTATCTGTACATACGTGGCTATGGACCACAGCAAGGGTGGGATGAGACCTGGATCACCCATGGTTTCTGCTTGTTCCTGGTTCACCAGGTCAGCTCCAGGCCAGACAGATTTGGGAAAAAAACCAACCAAACAACCCAGCCTCCAAATCTGGGACTTTTACTAGTGAAGAGACACAATCCTCAATTTTAGGCTTCTGTTCATTATTGCCTACTTGGAGGCCAGGATGTCACGTCTGTACACACATGGCTTTCACTGGAGCAGATAGCAACGAGTCAAATCCTCCTGAGCCACCGCTTGGAAATCAAAAGCTAAGAGTGAGCATGATATTTCAGAGGTGAGGACTCTTCTCTGTCTAGCAGCAATGGCTCCCTAATTAAAAGGGGCCAAGACGACATCCCCATCCCTTGCTCTTTCCACGTAGGAGACCAGAGTTGAACTAGGTGGTTGAAACGGTTACACACGGAGCTGAAATACAACCAGTAAGGAATAAAAAATAAGAAATAATATGGAATAACATGGAAATAATGAGAAATAATATAGTCATATAGAATAAGAAATAAAAGCAGTTGAGTAATATTTGCTCTTAAAAAGAAGGATTGGGTTTTTTTTTCATTCAGAAACCACTCAGCCTTCGGTTGAGTTGGACAAGGACCACAGCGAGGGTGGGACGCAACCTGGATCACCCATGGTTTCTGCTCATTCCTGGTTCACCAGGCCAGCTCCACGCCAGGCAGATTGGGGAAAAAAAAAAAACCTCCAAACCTAGGACTTTAACTGATGAAGAGACACAAGCAGATGGTTTTTTGCAGATGTTGCTTGGAAAATAAGGATGTTGAAGCTTGCTACAACACTGTGGCTTTCTCTGCTGGTGATAACCACCCGTCGCCACGGCTGATGGATCGTCATGGGCTGCGCTGACATGCACGAGTGGGAGGGAAGGAAAGATTCTGTGCCATGGCTGTGTCAAGTTGATTTAACTTTTCGAGCCATCTGTAACTGTAAAAACAAGATGCCACATCCACCAGCGAAGCAGGCAGATGGCGGATTCGGGATGGCAAGTCTCCTGCAGGGATGCAGCAGCGTGCGATGGCTTCCCTTTGAATCAGCCATCCAAGAGCGGATCAAATGCCTTCAAAAAGCGTAACTCCCTGGCACCTGTGCGTATACACGCTCAGATTAGCAGGATAAGCCCAAAATCCTGACTTCCTTGGCGTGAAGGGCTTGTCTGGACCCCTCTCTCAGCCTGGCTATCTGGGCATGACTGCTTTCCCTAGCAGAGGGGACAACACATCGTCCCTTTGTCCGTCTCCTCTGTCACCACTGCAGCTTCCATGGGCACAGCCTGGGTTTTTCCAGCCAGCACTAGACCCAGTCCTAGATAGGAAAGTATCTCAAAATAAATTAATAAAAAGTGTTGACCAAGAGAAAGGCTTAGAATCATAGAATTGTCTAGGTTGGAAGGGACCTTTAAGATCATCTAGTCCAACCATCAACCTAACCATCAACCACAGTCCAACCTAACCATCAACCATAGTCCATCATCTAGTCCAACCATCAACCTAACCATCAACCACAGTCCAACCTAACCATCAACCATAGTCCATCATCTAGTCCAACTATCAACCTAACCAACCATAAAAACCATCACTAAACCAAACCACTTTGACAACTCTATGTCATGGTGACCCTCTAAATGAAACCTCCCATGGGAATCCCCATCCTGCGGCAGAGGCTCCGCCACCAGCAGGCGTGGACCCGGCTGGCAGGGATGGGCGGCTGCGTTACATCCTCCTGCTTGCTCCAACTGCTTACAAAAATGTCCTTCTTCAGTGCAGAAGAAGCTGGTCGCCTACCTAGTTGGCAGAGAAAGATTAGATTATTCAGCTGTTAAATAGCAAGAGGAGATGAAATAGGAAAAAGCCACCCCAAACTGGAGCGCAGATCCGGCCAGTCAGCAGAAAGTTGAAAGGAATGAGGCAAACGGAGAATATCCCTCAAACGGAGAGGAAAAAGGCAGCCGGAGAGCTTAGCGGGTTTCGAAGATCAAGGAGAAATCCCACCTGATCAGCTTAAAAACTCCCAAGGAACTAAATAACATAAATGCAAGCCCTGGGTCTGGAAACTTTGGTTTTGAAGATAAAAGAAAACAGCTGCAATCCAGCCATCATCGCAGGAGCTGGAACATCACTAAAAACATCAAGTTTCACGAGCTTTGCAAGAAAAATCCTGGGGCTTGGCGAGGTTTGAGGGTGCCCAGAGGGGAGGAGGACCAGACAGCGCTGCCGGGGCTGCGCGGGAGAGAGGGACCATCTGGCGCAGAGGGATGTTGAGGGGAGGAAGCAGGGGAGGAGAAGAGCAGATGGGATGGGGGAGCTGAAAGGCAAACCCAAGGAGACGGCGTGTTTGGGTTTATTCTGCAGGAGGGGAGACGGCAGCGCAGGGTGGGGGGGTGGTTTGAGAGATGCTCGGGCGGGCAGGCAGCGGGGTGCTTCCCCCCCCACGGTTGGACTAAAACCACGCAGAGAGCAATCAGGCAGGGAAAATACTACACACGTCTGGATGGCATCCATACAAGTTACCATTAAAACCACTCCCAAATTTCCTTTTTGGTGTATAGATGCTCAACCTCTCCTCTGCCCTTGCTTTATCCACCCCAGGTCCATCGTGGCAGCTTCTGGACCGCACATGGGAAGAAAACTGAACGTGAAGGGTATGTTCAGCTGTGGGGAGCTTCTCACACCCTCATCACCAGCACAGCTCACCCCAAAAAGCATTGCTTTCAAAGGTCTTGGAGCTGCTTTGGCTTCTGTTTCTGCTTTCCGAAGGAGCATCACGGCAGGGCAGCATCTGACAGACCCTTGGCATTACAGTGCGATGGGATCCACACCCCGTGGAGGATGCTCCGGTGGTGTAAGGACCAGGCAGGTTCTCACCCAGCACGGTGCACCTCCGACGCGCGGCGTTTCATGCCCCGGCTGGCCAGAGGCCATGCCTGCGATCCCCAGCAAAAAAACGAATTACATAAACTTAAATTCCTGGCATGACTAGGCTGCCTTGCAAACCCCGCTGCCCTGAAAGCTGAAACAATTAGTATACTGTTTATTCATAAGATTAAACCCAGTGAGGTGTGAAACAGCAGCTGTAGTGTCAAGCACAAGGCATTATTTCGCTGCCACAAAAGAGACACGAGCCTGGGCTCCCGGCCGGATCTCCAGCGATGCTTTTTGACTCACCTGGAATGAAGGAGCTCACTGTCTTTTTTTTTTTTTTTTTTTTTTTTTTATTTTTCCCAGACACACAGGGATAAATCCTTGGCTTTAGGAAGGGAGCAGGGCAGTCCATCCTCCACAAAGCCTTCCACTGGCAATAGATTTGAGGAACTATTTCCCTTTTATAACCCCATTAAAACTCCCTCCTTATGCAACAAGATCGTTATGGGACCGGTACAAGAGAAAGAATTATAATAAGAATTACATATGTAGAGTCTGTAGCTGGCACGGCCCCAGTACAGCTGACAAAACTGTTGATTCTGGGCTGATCTGGTTATTTATATTCGCAGTACACATGGCAAACTCCCACTCCCCCGGAAAGCCGGGCGGTACAGAGCTTTCCTTGCCTTCCCAGGTCACTGCTCGTTGGCCACCCCGCTGCTCTGTTTCACTCTAATGACGAGAATGATGTTCCCATAATGCTCAAGAATAAATCAAAAGGTCAAATAATACTGCCGCTATCAGTCATTTCTCAGCCTTCGGGTTAATGAAGCCAATTAGTTCAACTAACCTCGTCTCCCATTCCCCGTAATCCACCCAGCTCCTCCCTGATTACGTTGCAGAGACTGATTCTTGCCAGGCTGGGTTGGTTTTATTTTCCAGAAACTGAACTTTTGGGTGCTATGGGCAAAGGAGAAGACGGGTTGAAGTGCCGGAAGCGGCTGAGCATCGCACCGGCGAAGACGCTGCTGCATGAGTTGTGACTTGGGGACCGGATCCAGCCCCCTGCCCCACATAGAATCACAGAATCACAGAATGATAGGGGGTTGGAAGGGACCTCTGGAGATCATCGAGTCCAACCCCCTGCCAAAGCAGGGCCACCCAGAGCAGGACCCACAGGAACACGTCCAGGTGGGGTTTGGAATGTCTCCAGAGAAGGAGACTCCACCACCTCTCTGGGCAGCCTCTTCCAGGGCTCTGACACCCTCACAGGAAACAAGTTCCTCCTCATGTTGAGGTGGAACTTCTTACATTCAAGTTTGTGCCCATTTCTTCTTGTCCTGTCCCTGGGCACCACTGAAAAAAGCCTGGCCCCATCCTCCTGACACCCACCCTTGAAGTATTTAGAGGCCTTGATCAGATCCCCCCTCAGGCTTCTCTTCTCCAGACTCAAAAGACCCAAGTCCCTCAACCTTTCCTCCTGAGAGAGATGCTCCAGGCCCCTCAGCATCTTTGTAGCCCTCTGCTGCACTGTCTCCAGCAGTTCCCTGTCCTTAATCTTGCAGAAGGCAGCAAAAAGTCCCTTCCCATCTAATTTTTGGAAAAAACTTTGTTCTGATCCCATATCTCGTATGGGATTGACCCAGGTCATGGGTCAATATAGGAGCTAGGGGGGCAGAAATGATACCCAAAAGCTTCTCTGCTTGGCCAACACATCAGCATCTCCAGGAGAAGACATCACCACCCCGGGTGAACCAGCTTCAGTACACAACCACAAGGCTCTGTCAGGCCCCATCTCCAGCCACAACCAGCCTCAGACGCCTCCAGAAAAAAAAAACGAAACAGGAAAACAAACTCATAAACCAAACCCAGCAATGACCCGCCGATTGTGCGCTGGGAGGAGAAAAGTCCTCCCTGACCCTCGCAGGCTGCTGGCTGGAGCCCAACATATCACAATCGATTGTAGTAACTGTCAAGCCAGATGATTGTAACGGTCTTTTCTGACCTCAGAAATCTATTAAATCTATTAGATAACAGCTGTTTCCATGCCAGGTGATGTCAAGACAACATCACCGCCCCAGGTCATTTGGATGGTGAAGAAAATCGCCTAAGGTCACCGTCCCTGCAGGAAGCTGCGCTCGGACGCTCGGACGCCTGAAGGCAGAAAAAAAAAAAAAACATTTTCTCTTCCTCAGTTGGCACCGATGTTGTGATCTGAGAGCCCCAAGAAGTCTCCAAAATCGGTGTTTTCGTCAGTTGTGCGCGCTAAAATATATAGTTATCCCTATATTCTGTTTGAGGATCTCTCCTACATCCTTTGTAAAAAGACTAAAATGAAGCTCGGGATAAATTAGACTACCTGAAAAATATTCTTACTGGTGAGATATATTAATCTGTTCCAGATACACAGAAGGTGGGGGCAGCTTTGTTAATCAAATGCTTAAAATAGGCTCAAACACGCAGGGCTGAGCTAAAACCCCATCTGAGCTGCTCTTACCAAAACAGGGTTTAGCTCGGCACAGCCTGCAAGGAAAAGGCTCAGAAAAGTGGCTTGAAAACCTGGCAGGTTTTGGCTAGAAAATCAAAAGTTGGTTTTTTTTAACACTCGCCCATCATTTTTAAGTCAGAATTGTTCCGGAGTTTGGCTGAAATGTCCCGGGAAAAATCTGTCCCACTGACCCCCTGCACCCAGCAAGGCTATGTTAAGTGATGTGACTGTGGTTATTTCGCTTAAAAACCAAGCAAATACCCAGCCTGAGCATCTCCAGGACATCAGTGGCCCGGCAACACAAAAACTCCTTCTTTTTCCATCACGTCGAGGGTGAGAAAAGGAGAGAGAGGGGCATCGGAGCCCGTTGTCCCTGCAGAGAGCTGAGGCTGCTGCCAGCCCAGGCGGGCAGGGATGCGGGCATCGGCGCTGGACCAGCCTCCCCTAGTCACCACAGGGCTGCTGCTTTCCTTTCTGGGCAACAGGGCACTTCCAATCATCTTTTTTATTCACCATTTCATGAGCCTGTCGGGCTCACGAAAAGGGTTAGGTTTTTGAGGTTTTTTGCATGGAAATACCTGCTTATTGCTTGCTATGCCTTAATAACCCCTCTAAAACCTTTAGCTGGCCGACACGGGAAAGGAAGCAAACCCCCGGCGACAGAAATCACGCCTACGACGAATAATCAACCTTAATAATCCCCACACTTCATCAACGGATATTAATTTGTATATAAATAGATCTTCAGGAAAAAAAAAAAAAACAAAAACAAAAAAACCCCCCAAAACCCCAAAACAACCCTAAAGGCCCGCTGTTTATTTAAAAAATAAAAATAAAAATAAAAAAAAATCAACCCTCCGCAGAGACACATGCTCACAAAAACCAGGCACAATTTTTCAACAGGTCCAAATGAGATGACGAGATGAGACGGTGCCAGCTGACTTACCCAGCACAAACATTTTATCCCTCTTTTTCCACTCAAATCAATCGCAGGCTCCGACGTTACACAATTTCTTTCCTTTTTTTTTTTTTTTTTTTTTTTTTTACTTCTTTTCTTGCTTGGATCTTTTAAGCACAGCTTTGGTGCCGCTGCCTCGCAGAAAGAAATCTGCAAGCTGAAGAATTTGAAGCTATTTCAGCTTTTTCTTTGCTCCAAGAAACCATCTGCCTCCCAGGCATAATCCCAGTCTACGCTCGGTAGGAAACCAGTTTGGTCCCTGGCCGTGTATCTGGATCCACACGGTGAGGTGTTTGGCCAAATGGTTTTCATGTTTACACCAACAGCCGGCCAGAATTATGCTTCTCTCTCCAGCAGAGCGGGTCTGGCTTTCAATCAGGGTGTTTTTTAATCAGGTCACTCGTTAGCATTTCCTCAGGTATCTGTTACCTGCGGCTTTGGTCTCAAAACCGCAGAATCCACGCTGAATTTAAAGGCTTTCCCAAACGCTCCCAAGGGCTCAGCCCTCCTCATACCCACAGGAGATCTCTGAGAAGGTGAAACCTCCCTGAAATTCTGCCTCTTTTCTGGAAGAAGTGAGTATGAACAGTTTTCTCACCCTACAGGCTTCGCAGCTCCTTTAAGTTCCTGCGATCCCTGAACCTTCGCTGCCAAAAAGATGCTGGAAAAGTCTGTAACCCGCATCCCTCCTCTGCTTTGCCCGTAGGTACCGGGTACCATCATTCAACCCCCAAATTTTCAGGCGTGCTCCTTTGTGTTTCCTCCAATGCTGACTCCAAACGAGTTCCTGGCTCCTCTGTGCCCCTCTTTTGGGATGCCCCGAAGGGGGTGATGCTCAGAGCATTGTGTGCTGGGGGCATCACCTCCTGCCCAGGTGGGCTTCATCCTGTTCCCCTCTCTGGCCAAGATGAAGGCTCATTACTGGGAAATATATACCTCTATCATATATACATATGTATATCTTCACCAGCTAGCCTGCCTTGGTGTTGGCTAGCGATCACACGCCGGCTGGCAACCCCACGCTCATGCTCCCGACCCGTGGTCCCACTGCAGTCCTCACTCTCAGACCCCTGTATGCACAGAAAAGAGTCCCTCACCTTGGAAATAATTAGAAACGGATGTTAATGAGCGCACAGGACAGACGGCACTGCTCACACGCAGGGCACAGCCAAGGGTGCCGACCAACAACCTGCTTACACACAACCAGCCCTTTGCATCCTCTTTTCCCACCCTTGTTCCCCCCCAAAACACCTTGATCCCTGCCTTCTTCTCCTCCTCTAAATGTCCCGTAATAAGCCTTGTGCAATCCTAAAATGGTCTTCCCTCCACCCCCCAGTGTGTCCCATGCCCACAGGCAGTGACACCCTCCCCAGTCATAGAATGGGTTGGGTTGGAAGGGACTTTAAAAGATCATCCAGTTCCAACCTTCTGCCATGGGCAGGGACACCTCCCACCAGACCAGGTTGCTCCAAGCCCCCTCCAACCTGGCCCTGAACCCCTCCAGGGATGGGGCAGCCACAGCTTCTCTGGGCAACCTGAGCCGGGGTCTCACCACCCTCACAGAGCAACTTTTCAGAGCAAGGCATCAACTACTTCTTTTCCCTACCCGCTCTCCTTCCCATGGGAAAAAAAAACCTGGGGGAAGGGGCCAAAGGGAACTGTCGTGCTCTGCAACGTGTCTGGACAAGGCAGAAATCAGCCCTCTCGGGCATATCATGGAAAAAAACCCACCACGCAGAGGGAGCCTCTGGTTTCTCTTCCTTCCAACCTCGTAAGGAAACTGTCCTGTCTTGCCCTGCTCGTCCCCCCGCAGGGTTGGACACCTCCCAAGCACCTGCAGGGAGTGTTTGAAAAACCCAACGTGGAAACCCCACAAGCCTCCAGAAAAGGTCCCTGCAGGTGTCCTCACTATCAGAGTGTTAATGCGTGGGGCTGGAGGAAGAGGCATCTCTTTGATGCTCCAAGATCTGCAGCTCCAAGGCAAGCTGAACTGCCGAGTTCTTCTGCTCACGTGTCCCTGAAACTCCTGCCCTCCCCACCCAGAGAAACATAAGAAAACCACATTTATTTCACCGTTCCCTTCCTTTCACATTCCCTTCCTTTCACATAACCTCCCCGCTCCGGAAATATACAGAATTGTTTTATTAAATCTGAAGTCACCTAGAGCAGACAACGCCAGGAACGGAGGATTTTACGTGAAGGGGTTCCAAGGCTCCGACCACGAGGTCGCTCTGGGACAGCAGGTCAACCCGAGGCTGGGTGCACCCCCAAACCCCATAACCCTGCACCTGTAAATACTTGTGCCTAAGTACAAGTGGGAGATTTCTCCTGGAGCCCGACTTCAGATTGAAAAACGAATGCTGCAGAACACCAAATTGAACCTATAATGGAACAGGAGAGGGAAGCAGTTGAATTTGAGTGGGATTTATTAAGAAAAGCATAAGTGCTGGCATCGCACAACATGTTCCACACAGCATAAAGGTCCAACCGAGCCTTTCTCTACAGCTGATTTTATCAAGAAGGAAAAAAAAAAAAAAAACAAAAAAACCAAAAGAAAAGAAAGCAGTAAGAACATAAAAGCCTGTGTGAGCCTTATCAACAGCCTGGGGAGGATCCAGCCCTGCAGCAACCTCTCTGTGCTCTCTCTTCCTCAGCCCTCCTTCCACCTCCCTCGTAGCCCAAGAACCCTTTCTTACCATAATTAACAATTTTAATGTAGGGCTTGTTTCAAGCCAATCACATCAGCCCGTTACGGGCGGTTTCACAAAGTTGCATTTATAATTCCAGGGATTTACGCTTGGAAACAAAAGATATACAAAGGGAAAAGGTTACTTGGCGGCGGGTGTTCAAAATAATCGAGAGCTTTGATTATTAGTGACGCGTTCGAAATACAACCTGAAGTCTAACAGTGGTGTCGGGAAAGCCTTGACTGAGAGGAGTAAAAGCCTCTCTCACCGCATCCAAGGTTTCTGGCTGTCACCTCTGACCCGAGGTAGAAATGACGTTTTCAGCCGCCGTGGCTCAAAAAGACATTTCTCAGGACGCTTTTTGTCTTGACTACGGGCTTCAGCAGGTAATCATCTGCACGGTGACCTAGAGAGCACCTCCACGAAGGTCTGGGAGCTCTGCTCGGCTCTGGCCTGGAAGGAGGACCTCTGAGGACAAGTGTCGGCTCCCACCAACGGAGCGGTGGCGGCCAGGCAATTTGGACTTTGGTGTCACTGCGAGCAGCATCCACCTGGGTGCCAATTAACACCCCCGGTGATTGCAATGACACGAACATCTGGTTGCAGAGAACAACACGTGCCGAGTCCAACTGCTGCTGTCTGGAGAGCTTTCCCTCTGGTTCAGATCTCGGGTTTTTTTCCAAAAGTCTTCCACCCCAGCACCCTACGGGCTTTGCCACGCTATCCAGACCTTCTCCTGGACCCATCAGCCACCTGTGGCACCAGAAATCATGCTCCTCTTTAGGAAATCTCCCCTTTCCTTCCTGACAGTGCACAGACTGATCCTTCTACTGCAGACCTCTGCCTTTCTACCCATGGGCAGGTGGGTGTTCAGCCACCCCCAAGGAAAGCCAGGCTCCATCACACGTAACGGTGATTCGGGAAGACAAACAACATCACTCCCAACGTGTGTCCCCCCCCCCTTCCTTCTTCTTTTCCAGCTTTATACTCTGAGCACAGCGTCCCATGGCATGGAATGTCCCTGTGGTCAGTTGGGGTCAGCTATTCCAGCTGTGACTCCTCCCAAACCCTTGTGCCCCCCAGCCCATCGCTGGTGGGGCGGTGTGAGGAGCAGAAAAGGCCTCATGAGCTCAACAACAACCAAAAACACCAGTGTGCCGTCACACCATTCCCATCCCAGACCCAAACCACAGCCCTGTACTGTTAACCCCATCCCAGCTGAAGCCAGGACACCACATTTTCAAACAAGTTCCTTCACGTTTTGCCAGAGAATTTTCACCTGTGACTTCATAGAACCATAGAACGGTTTGTGTTGGAAGGGACCTTAAAGATCATTGAGTTCCAAGCCCCTGCCCTGGGCAGGGACACCTCCCACCAGACCAGGGTTGCTCCAAAACCCCTCCAACCTGGCCTTGAACCCCTCCAGGGATGGGGCAGCCACAGCTTCTCTGGGCAACCTGGGCCAGGGTCTCACCACCCTCACAGCAAAGTTCTTCCCCAGATCTCACCTCAATCTCCCCTCTCTCTGTGTCAAACCCTTCCCCCTCCTCCTATGGCTCCCCTCCCTGATCAAGAGTCCCTCCCCTCAGCTTTCCTGGAGCCCCTTGAGGGACTGGAAGGGGCTCTGAGGTCTCCCTGGAGCCTTCTCCTCTCCAGACTGAACCCCCCCAACTCTCTCAGCCTGTCCTCACCGCAGAGGGGGCTCCTGTCAGTCTCTTACACAGCCCTCGCAGCATCTCCGTGGCCTCCTCTGGGTGAATCCAACCAGGCTGCCAGCCCCGGCGGGGAGGGGGGGGGGGCGAAGGTGTCTCCGAGGCCCCACAGGCCGAACGCCCCCCCAACACCCACCGCCCGCCCTCCCGCCCACTGCACCCCGTAGGCCCCGCCCACCCCCGGCCCCGCCCAGGAACCGGCTCCACAGTCCAATGGCGAGGCGGTGAGCGGCGGGGCGGGACCTCTGTAGCCCCGCCCCCTCAGCCCCGCCCCGCCGCTCTCCGCCGCCGCCGCCGCCGCCGCCCGCGGCCGCCGCCGAGGGACCGCCATGGGACAAAAGGCGCGCTGAGCCGCGCGGCCCCCGCGCCCAGGCCGCGCCCGCCACGCTCGCTGCCCGCCGCGGCTATGGCGGCCCCGCACCGCTAGGCCCGGCCCGGCTCGGCCCGGCCCGGCCCGGCCCGCTTCCCCCGCCATGCCGAGCGGCAGCGCCGCCGCGGCCTCCCCCGCCGCCGCCGAGCCCGCCGAGCCGCCGCGGCTCCTTCCCCCCCTCCGCCACCACCACCACCACCCGCCGCTGCTCCTGCTCCAGCAGCGCCTCGCCGGCCTCGGCCTCCACGACCGGGCGGCCCGGCGGCAAGCCCGCAGGCGGCGGGCGGGCTTGGCGCCGCTGCCCGACCCCCCCGGAGAGCCAGGGCCTGGCGGGGCGGAGGAGGAGGAGGCGGCGGGGGACGAGGGAGACCTGGAGCTGGAGGAGGAGGAGCTGCTGGCGGGGGAGGACGAGGAGGAGGAGGAGGAGGACCCGGCCGCGCTGCTGCTTCTCTCCTCGTCCTCCTCTCCCTCCCAGCCGCTGCCGCTGCTGCCGGGGCTGGGCTCCGTCCTGCTCTCGCCCTCCTTCGATGCGCAGGAGGCGGCGGCGGCGGCGGCGGGGCCGCTCTGCGGGGCGGACGATCCTCAGGGCATGATGGCGGCGATGCTGTCCCAGGCCTGCGGCGGGGGGGCGGCGGGCCTTAACGGCGAGCAGGCGGCGCTGCTCCGCCGAAAGAGCGTCAACACCACCGAGTGCGTGCCGGTGCCCAGCTCCGAGCATGTGGCCGAGATCGTGGGGCGGCAGGGTGAGTGGGGGACCGGGGAGAGAACCGGGGCGGGAGGGGAGGGGGGAGAGCAACCCCGGGAGACGGGGCGGCCCGGGCCTACCGCCCTTCCCCGGGGGTCGGCGGTGGGCCTTTCCCGGCACATCCCGCTCGGAGCCGGCGGGAGGACCCCCTTCGTGTCCCCACACCCGGGACCTGCCTCCCCCTCCGGGTGGGGGACAGGCCGCCGGTGGGGGCCCGGCCTGAGGGGCGAGTGCTGGGCTTGCTCAGGCCTTGGGTGGTGGTAGTGTGGGCTGTAAAATACATTATATGGCCTGGGCCTCTCCGGGGGGTGGGGGGCCTGGCCCTGTCCCCGGGGCGGGTGGGGGCCCGTGGGCCTCGGTGGAGGGTCTGGGCCTCTCCGGGGGGTGGGGGGCCTGGCCCTGTCCCCGGGGCGGGTGTGGGGCCGTGGGCCCTGTCCAGGTCGGTGTTGGCACAGGGTTTGGTTTTCAGTGACACCGGGCCTGCGGTCTTCAGCAAGAAGCTGCTTTTCACCACGGGAGCTTTGTCCTGTGTTTGTACAAAGGCTTCTTTTGGGGGGGGCGAAGGACCTTAAATCGCTTGTCTTGCAGAGCAGGGTGTGGGCTGAGGCTGTTCCTGCAGCTTTCCACGGCGCCGGCGGAGACAAAGTGAGACCTCGGGAGGCAGCGAGGTTGGTGGCAAGGAGCCACGTGTGGTCCTCTCTTGCGTGGAAGCCCTTGTCTTTCCGCTGGGGCTGTGGCTTCCCCTTGGTGGCTATCGCTCCGCTCCACGGGTCTCTCTTACGCCGTTAGGATAAGGTCATCTGGGTGATGTCATGTTCAGCGTTGGCCTTTCATGTGGTCTGGTGGGAGCGGCGCTTGGAGGAGTTGGAAAGATGACATTTCTTGGCAGCTTTCTGGCGGAGAACCTAATTTTTCAAAAGGGCTGGGCTTTTTTTTTTTTTCTTTTTCTTTTTCTTTTGGCCTGTCTCAAGTGAAGGGCTGAGCGGTGCCGAGGGTAGGTGTGGAAATGCAGACAATGAAGTCGCCGCTCTCTTCCTCTTCCCTTTCTGGTGTTATTCTTGCTTGGGTTGGGGGTGGCGTGTCTCGGTTGCTGATGGGCTCAGATAACGAGCGCTCATGCTGTCTGGTCTCTCTATATCAATGTGGCTTTTGTTTCTTTTTTTTCTTTCTTTTTTTTTTTTGAGAGTATGGAAGAAATAGTAACATCGATCTAAACCAATGTGGTGCTAAAGAAATGCCTGCTCAGCACCGATGCTCGGGACGGACTTTCGTTTTCTTTTTTTTTTACGTTTATTTTAGGCTTTTAGCGGTCGAGGGTGGTTTATTTTTGCTGGGTGTGTCAAAGGAGAGCCCAAGCCCGTGCTGCAGAAATTGGCAGGTACCTTCCTCTGATGCAGACGAGTCCCTTCTCTTCAGAAACAGAAAATACCTTTTCCAAGGAAAGGGTGTTTGAACCTCTTTAAGGCTTTGCTCCTGTGTCATGGGGGACGGCGGGGAGATGGAAAACAGAACTGAAAACGCTTATTGCTGCAGTCCTTTAAAAGAGAAATACAAACTATTGGGCTTCGAGGACCGATTAAGGCTCCGGTGTTTATTCTCTAGCAGATGAGGATTGTTCTCTGTAGTATATTTCTCAGCGCTTTTGAGTGGCTTAAAAACGAGATAACGGAGCTTGCATGAAAATAGGATCGTTGTTCCTGAAGAGTTCATTTGCTGCTTCGGCTTTTATTTCTTATCTGATGTCCCACTGTTTGGCTTGTGATAAAATATTTAGCCTCGGCGGGGAGGGATCGTAGCATAAAAAGAATTGGGGCTACAGAAGAGGAAGGAGCAGGGGTGGAGGGAGAGCTGAAAAAAAAAAAAAGCTTATTTGCATGAAAGCCTTGAGTAAGGAGGCCCCTTAAATTCTTATTCAGGGGAGGCATGCTTCGAAGACCCACTTATATAAGTTGTACGAGTTCCACTAAATATTTGTGAAATTTCTTAGAAACACTAGCCCTTGCATCTCCTTTTATGGCCCAGAGGCTCTCGCTCTCTCATCCACCTGCTTTGCCAGGGGGGCTGTGCTCCGGCCCGGCAAAGTCTTGTCAGCTTGGGCTGCCTGGCTCCTTCGCTGAGCCTTCTGCTCTCTCTGAAAATCAAAAACACTGCGTATTCTCTTCCAAACCCACTTCATAACCAGCTGGTTGCATTATCCTGAACGAATGCAGCTTAAGTTTTATGCCAGGCTCCTCTGTGCGGTAATACTTGGATATCTAATTATGCCGTTGGAATGTCACTCCTTGAGGGATTCTCACAAAAGATTTAAGTTTAGATTCTTTCCGGTGCCGTCTTCGTGAAGGTATAAAAAGAACTGGGAATGTCTGCAAGCCTGAAAAATGTTGCCTCTGAAATACCAGGAATGCTGAGTTTGAGCTGGGCTTTGCTGGAGGCCTGGCTGCTGTGTCTGAAAGCGTGTTTATTGGAAATCCTAACTGAAAGAGTCACGATAACCGGAATTCCACGGTGGTTTTTTATCCAAATTTAATTTTTTTGCATGGTGTAAGAGAATTTCAAGACACTTTAGGAGCAGAAAGGGACTCCTGATTCCTAAGAGAGCTGTAAACAAGCAAAAACCTTACGGAGTTTGCACTTAACTTTATTTTTTTTTTTTTTCCCCAATTACGTGCGAGTTTCAGAAATAAATAACAGCACTTGAGGCAGTGAAGTGGTGCTCCCACGGCCCTGCTCCGGCTCGCTGGGTTGCGGATTCCCACCTGGGTCTCCGCGTTGGTGGGATGTCCCAGCTCTAGAAGGTGTGGGGTTGCCTGAAATGTTCCCTCGTGGTCGATGGCTTTTTCTTCTGAAGCTCCTTTGGAGGCTTCTGGGTTACTGTGACAGCAGTTAAATGCGCCGTAAAAGACACTGGAAAAGGCTTAAGTAAGATTTTCTTCTAATGAATAGTAGATATTCCTTTTTTTTTTAAAAAAAAAAAAATCCTGTAGTATTTCTGAAACCTCCCAGTTTTTTGTTCTTTTTTAAATCTTAAATATTCTCAACCTTTTCTTATTGCCCCCCTCCCCCCCAAAATGATGAAGCTGACAGACGCTGCTTGGGCTAGCGTAATATAATTCTTTGTAGCCTTTGAAGTGGAAGATTCTCAAAGGTGGACAACAAAGGAAAAGATATTTGTATCCTTTTATTCTTGTTAAGGCATGTGACTGGGAGCCAGGAAAACTAGATTCCATTCGTGGCACTGCGCAGGCTTCCTGCACAAATTTGAAACTAGCTGTTGAATCCAACCTTCGGTAAGTTGTCCTGGTCAGACAAGTGACCTCCTTTGCTGGTGGTAAATTCTGTGGCAGTTCTGCCATGGGCCTGGTGGGCCTTGAGAAGGATGTGACAAGTTTAACTTGGAGGCTTTTAGTGACATGGTTTAGTTATGGTTTTGTTCTTTTTTTTTTTATCAGAGGTATGTTGATGATTGGACTAGATGATCTTAAAGGTCCCTTCCAACCTAGACAATTCTATGGTTCTTCAGTGCCCGCTGCCGCTTTCTTTACATTAATAAAAAAAAATACATCTTTAAGCTCTTTTGAATAATGCAGAAAGAGGGATGGTGTCTGAAGACACGAACAGAAAACCTGAAAGATCCTGGAAAGGACAAAAGTCTGTCCTGTAGAGAGAGATGCTTCATCCTTGAGTGTATTTAACGATATTCAGGTAATGATTGTTGGAATATATTTGCTAATGCATTCCAGCATTGTGACTCTCCAAGTAATGTGATTTATTTTTTTTCCAAGTGTTTATATCCTTGATAAAGCTGACAACAGGGAGGTTTTGGTTTTCTTCATCTCTCACTCGAGTTGGAGCTACTTGACTCTAAAGCCTGATGCTTCTCTTTCTTGGGTCAGAATAGTTGGGATGACGGCTGCAGAACTCGAAACGGGCAGGGCAGTCTCCAAACCCCAGATGAGTAAGAGGAGGAGGGATGATATCATCCCATTTCACTGATGAAATCGATAATGACAAATCTGCTTTGCATGAGACAGCCTTGCAACTAAAATAACATTTTTATGCATATTTCATGATCTTGGACTCCTTTTTGCTCTTTGCTTTTGAATGTGGGCTCTTGAGCAAATTATTACTTTGCTTAGAATGTCCTGTGACTTGAAACCAAAAAAATATAATTCTGCTAAGCTGGTAGCTGATAACTATCTAGCACAGCCAAAATAAAAGAAATAAAAACAATCGCTGTCGCTCTCGGGGAGTGGAAACAGGGCTAAAACAATCCTGGGGCAAATCCTTGTGTTAGCTGAGTACATAGATGTCCTATGGCAGGGCTATGAAGATGCTGAGGGGCCTGAAGCATCTCTCTGATGAAGAAAGGCTGAGGGACTTGGGGTTTTTGAGTCTGGAGAAGACTGGGGGGGGGGGGGGGGGGGGGGGGGGGGGGGGGTGTTGATCAAGGCCTATAAATACTTCACGGGTGGGTGTCAGGAGGATGGGGCCATTAATAATATTACTGATAACCAGTCGAGGCTACCAAGTATTATTAATTGCTGAAGGAGTCAGGAAAAGCATAGTTAACTAGCCTGAATTGCATACTGTTTGTTTTTTTTTTTTTAAACTAGATTTCTCAAGAGTAAGTTTAATTTTCATGCCTGAAGTCATCACCGATCTCTGTATCGGTTGATTGCCACAGACAACAAGGTTCAGCAACTTATTTTAGGTGAAAGCTGAAAAGGCAGTTACACTTCAGCATCTTTTTTTGCATTTTCTACAACAAGCGGGTTATTAAACGCTATATTAAATGGCTTGTTCTCACAAGGGAAAGAAAACTTGAGCTGTTTGTTGAAATCCAATATAAAAGCTTTTTTTTTTTTTTTTTTTTTTTTTGTCCTGAGACGTTGAAGTCTGGTCGCTTTTAGAGCCTGGAACTCCAGGAACTGAACCACGTGAGCAGCCCAAAAATCTCTGCTGAAGTTTCAGCGGCCCTAACGCTCCGGGCGCTGTGTAACAAATATCATTTCGGTTTGTCATTCCCGCTACGCGAAAGCCCCGACTCGAGTTGCGAAGCGTGGCGGAAGGGTGCAGGTTTTCTCCAGCTGGGATCATAAATCCTCGATCGTAAATACCGCCCTTGTCCGCCTTGTTGGGTGGGAAGCGCAGCAAAACACAGCGCGCTCGGGAAGCTTTTCCTCTTTGCGTAGCCTGCCAGAAATTCCCTACGTTTTAAGGTATGAATTCACCAGAAGTGAATACCTGCGTATGATCCGTCTTTGGATGAAGCTGAAATTAAAATAATAAAAATATTCTGACATAAATTGCCAATTTCTACCCCTCCCGTCCTTTTATTTTTCATGTAAAATCGCCGCGTTCTAAAAATATTGGGGTTTTTTTAAGTTTATAACGTAAGCATAGGAAAGAAATCCTGATTAATGTGCTTCCAGACTGCACTGGATTAACCTGTGGCGTGAGAAAATGGTGATGGATTTTTGTTTGAGGCCGTTGAAAAGCACAACGTCTGGCTTTACTCCCTCTCTCAGCCCCCGTTGCCATTTCTTCTGGTACGCTGTGGTCTGAATTTCTGGAAGAGAAACTGTTCGAAACCAAGTGTTGGATATCTCAAAGATCTTAAATTTGGTTTTGAGGTGATACTTCCACCCCACAGGGCCGATTCCTCGTGGCAGGCAAAAAAAGGGTTGAGAACTTGCTGAAACCCAAAAAAAAAAAAAAGGCTGCTGAGCACTAGAAGGTTTTTATTTAATCAAAAGGAAAGGCCAAAAAGCTCTAAATCAAGCAGATGTTTCCAACTTCTGTTACTCCTTAAGAATGTCTTCCTTTTTTTTCTTTCAGGTATTCCTTTATGAGATCTTGCCAGCGTCCGAGATCTCTGTTTCCTTTGTGGTGTGAGTCGGTAGCTCTGTGGTCTGCACCGAGTTCTCTGCTGCTCCTCTGAACAAAGACACAGTATCCCTTCAGTTTTACCTCCTAGTTCATCTTACACTTGACAATATACTTTGGAATTCTGTTTAAAAACACATTTTCGTTCGAGGAATTGGTGTAGGTGAAGATTTGCCTGGGTTTTTTGCAATCTTTTTACTGGCCCTCGTGGCAAGTGGAACGGTGGCCCCTTTTAATCCCCTGGGTTTCCCAGCCCTGTTGCTCTCACCAATTTTCATTCCCTAGATCGATGTTCTTAATGAAAACGACTTTTTCTTCCTGTAGTTATTTTATTTGTCGGACCTACTCCCTCTCATGTAACTATGGCTTTTTCTTCTACTTTGTCTTTCTAATTTTGCTCAGCAGCTGCTACCTCAGTCCTGGTGCTGCAGTGGTGCAAGGAATTAATAATACAAGTTGCTGCCCTCTGGCTCTTTTGCTGCATATGTAACTTGTTTATTGGGTTGCCATCTGTCTTGGGAATTGGAGTATTCCTCTGCCTGATGTGATAGATTGTCCCAGCCTGATATATAGAAGGAAGCAGCATGCAGTCTGACTACTTCATTGATAGATAAATCAATAGATGGATAAGTTGATACATACCTAAGAAATCTTTAATAAAGAGTTTGTACACAGTTCTTGAACCGGGGCTTTTGTTTTCCAGAAGAGGGAAATGTCCCTGGGAGTTTGTGAGCAGCCTTCCTTTGGGAGGCTTTCTCAGCATCATCCAGGGACTCTTAAAGCTTCCCTCTTTTCCCATCGGTTAGCTTGGCACCAGTAGGACCAAAAAGTCCCTGTGGTCTGGCCCAGCCGAGTGGTTGATCATTATATATAGAATCATAGAATGATTTAGGTTGGAAAGGACATTAAAGACCATCTGGTTCCACCCTCCTGCCATGGGCAGAGACCTCCCACCAGACCAGGTTGCTCCAAGCCCCCTCCAACCTGGCCTTGAACCCCTCCAGGGATGGGGCAGCCACAGCTTCTCTGGGCAACCTGGGCCAGGCTCTCACCACCCTCACAGCAAAGAAGTTCTTCCTGAGATCTCATCTCAATCTCCCCTCTTTCAGTGTCAAACCCTTCCCCCTCGTCCTATGGCTCCCCTCCCTGATCCAGAGTCCCTCCCCAGCTTTCCTGGAGCCCCTTGAGGGACTGGAAGGGGCTCTAAGGTCTCCCCGGAGCCTTCTCTTCTCCAGGCTGAACCCCCCCAACTCTCTCAGCCTGTCCTCACAGCAGAGGGGCTCCATCCATGGATCATCTCCATGGCCTCCTCTGGCCCCGCTCCAACAGTGTTGCAGAAAGACCTCCTGATGTCCAGTTACACGGTCTCCTGTTGCGTTTCCTCTTGCTCTGATGGAGGTTTGCACCCTGTGCCTGGTGCAAAGGGCTTGGATGTTTCCTTCTAAAGTCATCATGTCCCCTCTTTGCCATGGGCCACCTTCTCTCTTGACTTCTCTTCTGAGTCAGGTTTTGCTGTTAAAAGGAGCTCTGTTGTGGTCTCCTGGGTGGTGGTGTGATGTGCTTGGCTCCTTTAGTGCTGTTCATATATATATTTATTCTTGCTCCCTGTTGAATCCTTTCCCCGTTTCTCGCCGAAGGGGACTTGCCAGAGGGAGCAGTTCCCCTCGGGGAAGGAGCTTTGCAGTGAAGCAGAGCACCTGGACCTCTGCACCCTTCTGCAGTTCCAGCTGGATGATGACAAGTAGGAAAGTCCTGTATCATCTTAGCATCTGTACGTGTGTAAAACACAAAGTGAAAGAAGTGGTCAGTCACTCCTCAGAAATGGGTAAGCGTGAGGGAATTATAATGGGAGCGGTCTCGGATGCTATATATAGTGTGAGTCATATTGAAATGTTCCACAGGCGGGCACAGGGGTTTGTTAACTAAAAGCCTTTGATTGCAGTGGGAAGTTAATGAGGGGGTCAGGAGGCAGGGGAAGAAAAAAAAAAAAAGGTCTTTGGTAGAAAATGCTATAATTTTTTATTTTTCTTGAAAGACTCGTATGTCATCTTTCCTTCTCTTGGAATAACTTTATCAGAGTGGCTGTCAGTTGAGGTTTTTCTTTCTCCTCCAAGCTACTTGGTAATTTACGCACTTGCTTATTGTAGTGTCGTTAGAGTTTGATGTGAAAAGATAGTTGTTATCCGTAGGCAGCACTTTGGAAGGACAGACCTTGTCTGAAACCATTAATGTGGCCACACTCCAGAACTTTGTGCCCAAGTTTTGGGTTGTAATGGGATCGGTGTCGCATTTTGGATCATAAAATTGAGAAGAAGCTGTGCTTGGTGGGTTCTCGCTAGGAAACATCTTTACTATGATAAATGGAAGATTTCATCTAAAAAATACAACCTGATGAAGGGCAGGAGCACGCATGGGTGGTTGGGTATCCTGCAGGAAAAGCCTTTGCCCAGGGACATAAATCTCACAACTCTGCGTGTTTCGTGTGGCCATCTCCAAGGAACCACAGCTTGGGTACCACCAGGGAGGAGATGGCTTTGGTTTGTTGGTTTTGCTGTACGCTCTCCAGTAGTTCCCTGTCCTTCTTGAACTAGAGTATTGTGTCCAGTTCTGGGCTCCCCAGCTCAAGAAGGACAGGTAACTGCTGGAGAGGGGACAGCAGAGGGCTACAAAGATGATGAGGGGCCTGGAGCATCTCTCTGATGAGGAAAGGCTGAGGGACTTCTTGGGGTCTTTTGAGTCTGGAGAAGAGAAGCCTGAGGGGGGATCTCATCAATGCCTACAAATACTTCAAGGGTGGGTTTCAGGAGGATGGGGCCAGTCTTTTTTCAGTGGTGCCCAGGGACAGGACAAGAGGGAATGGGCACAAACTTGAACACAGGAAGTTCCATCTCAACATGAGGAGGAACTTCTTTCCTGTGAGGGTGGCAGAGCCCTGGAAGAGGCTGCCCAGAGAGGTGGTGGAGTCTGTGTCTCTGGAGATGTTCAAACCCCGCCTGGGCATGTTCCTGTGGGACCTGCTTTGTCAGGAGGTTAGAGGAGATGATCTCCAGAGGTCCCTTCCAACCCCTTATTCTGTGATGAACAAAACAGCTGTAGCTTAAACTCTGCATCCATCCATGTCCCCATTTAAGCCATTGGCCTGCTCCCCTCTTCTTCGGGGACTGTCATCTCTTGCTGTAGTCATATTCGTTAGCTCTCTGGCATGTATCATCCTTAGTTGTCACACGGGAGCCCTAATCTTACCAGCTAATTAACCCAAATAGTGATCAGGCTATATTGTCTGGGCTACAGAATGCTAATGGGGAGCTGGTAAAGCTGGTGGTGGTTGGTCTGGTCCTACTGGGAGGATGGATGCTGTGCTCCGTGGCAAGGTGTTTTAGTTTTCCTGTGGATGTAGAGAAAGTTGCATAAAAATAAATGAGAAGTTGCTTTTAAAAGATTCTATTTGATAATTATTGTCCAAGTTTGGGCTGTCTCTTAAAATAGTTCAAAAATAAAATTTAAAAGCGATGTTTTTATAGCCTTTATTCCTAAAATCAAAATGCCAGAGGGCTGATAAATAGAGTACATGGATCTAAGGGGTTTTTTTTGCAGATCAGCATCTTTTGCAAGTGCAGAGAAATTACTTTCCTCATCTTCCTTGAATCAACTAACGACATTCAACAGCCAGTTGGAAAAAAAAAAAAAAAAAAATTTATTGGGAGTTGAAATTTTCCAGCTGGTCAATTAAAACAAGGTGTGAGATGAATTAATTGATCTTGGGTGAAAGGCGACAGTAACCAGAGTCCAGTGTATCAACTGAGCAACCCACAGGTAGTATTTCATGACTTCAATAACCCAGTGAAGTGCCAAAAAATGTTCTGGTCTTAATTTTCTTGTGTTGCCAGCCTGATTAAGGAGGTTTAACCGTTAAACAATTTAGAACAGGAGTTAATTTTCTGTCCCAATGCAGCTTTGTCTCTGGGTGCTTAATAAACGGGGCATATATCAGTTTTTTACTCTATAATCAAATCCCTGGGCGGTCCCATCTCTCCGTGGCATGACGCTGTGCCATCCCCGCGGGGCTGCGGGCGCTTCCCAGACCCTGCCCTGACTTTCTAGGTAAGGAATGAGCTGTGGCTCGACGAGCAGTTCCAGGTTGATGTCCCTAATTAATCATGTCTCCGCATCAGCGTGTTACAAAATCCTTGGGCAGAGTGGAGGCTGTAAATACGGTGTTGCCTTTCATCAGATAACGGCGAAGCTCCTGAAAAACAGATTCCAGTGAACCACGGCTTTCTCCTTAGGGCTGACAAGCTGTGGAGGCCACTCTACGAGATCTCCATGTCCCTCAAACCAGGACACACTGGTTGCTCTGGGGCTGAGTTGGAGGGTGCCAGGTCCTATCGGGGTGGTCGTCAGCCCTGTCCTCCAGGTGGGAGCTGCGTTGGGACTGATGCAGCATCACCCTGCTGCCTGCTCCTACAGCCGGGGCAGCGCTGGCATCTCCCTGCAGGATTTGGGTGTCTGAAGAGCTGCAGGAGGTTCTAAGTTTTCATCCCCATCGCTGGGTACCCGTCAGGAGAACAAACTGGTATTGTCAGTTGATTGTGGTTCTCGTGGGCTGTTCACTGCCATGACTTCCAGGCTTCTATTTAGATAAACTACCTTTTTTTCAGGATTTTTTATTCCCGAAGCAGGGAAACAAGGTTAAACGGACATGATGGTAGAGGAGGTTTGGGTTCCTGTGTGTTCCTGAATCCCAGTTTCACCACACTTGGCAAAAGCAGCAGGAGGGACATGGGTATGAGGTGTGTGTCCCCCTGCTTTGACAGGGTGTGTTTTGCTACCGTCGGTACTCGGCAGCCTGAAGGATTCCTTTCCCCTGGTGTAGCTGTTTGGAAGAGACCACGCAACGAAGGGATCCTCATCCCTAAATGCAATCCTTGTCCCGTTCCTGGTGCGTGGTGTTGGGGTGAATTCAGCAGAAGGAAGAAACAGGGATAAGGTCCTGTTTCCTCTGGGTACCACCCTGGCTGTGCAGAAGAGGGGTGCTTCTTCGGGTGGTTCTTGGCTCATGGCAGCAGATGGGCTGGCGTGGTGCGAGGCAGGCACTCACTTGGCTCTTCCAGCTCCGTTGGGGAGTTTTCGTCATGGATTTAATGGCCTAAGACTGGGTTTGAGGTGTCTCATCCTGTGATGCAAGGTGAAAGTTGGAGTGAAGGCTTTGGGTAACGGTTTTAAATTGAAAGAGGGGAGACTGAGATCTGGGGAAGAACTTCTTTGCTGTGAGGGTGGTGAGACCCTGGCCCAGGTTGCCCAGAGAAGCTGTGGCTGCCCCATCCCTGGAGGTCTTCAAGGCCAGGTTGGAGGGGACTTTGAGCAACCTGGTCTGGTGGGAGGTGTCCCTGCCCAGGGCAGGTGGGTTGGAACTCGATGATCTTTAAGGTCCCTTCCAACTCTTAACGATTCTGAGGAGATTCTGAGGAGATTCTGAGGAGATTCTGAGGAGATTCTGAGGAGATTCTGAGGAGATTCTGAGGAGATTCTGAGGAGATTCTGAGGAGATTCTGAGGAGATTCTGAGGAGATTCTGAGGAGATTCTGAGGAGATTCTGAGGAGATTCTGAGGAGATTCTGAGGAGATTCTGAGGAGATTCTGAGGAGATTCTGAGGAGATTCTGAGGAGATTCTGAGGAGATTCTGAGGAGATGGATGGGTGAGGTCTGTGGCTGCTGCGCTTCACTCTCACTATAAGGGGGGGGAAACCCAATCTCTCTTCTATCGCCTTTTATTTTAATAAGGATGTATTTGATCATTTAAAATCGGTGCTGTATGAGCTAAACAATTCCTTCAGAGCTACCCTTCAGTTTCTTGGGGAGTATAATGTTCGTAGGGTGTTTAAAATGTTTAGTCAAATAATCCTCGTTAAGGGAAAAAAGGAAAAAAAACCAGGGAGGAGGCTCGAGAAGAATGATGCAAATCAGCCGGCGCAGGATGAACGTGGCCTGCAGGGCTGGGTACGGGCTCAGCTTCTCCTCAGGCGCCCGAGGAAGGCAGGTACTACATCTTTGCCTAAACGAGAGTAAAACTAAAGGGTTTTTTCCTTAATTATTTTAGTGTGTACGTACGGCTGAGCCTGCTGTTTAGGAATGCTGCTTCTGCTGACCAAACCACGGTAACTTGTATTGAACAGGCTTCCATTATTGTACCAAAACTAAAATTACTTTGGAATTTTTGATTAAATTGAATTTCCAGTCCCATCTTCAGGCTTTTTTTTTTTTTTATCTCTGCACTTCAAAATCTTGGATACAACCATCTGATGATGTATTACCAAAGTGTGGGGTGGTGGGTTTTGTGTTGGGTTGTTTCCCCCCTCCACACACACACCCCCCCCTTTGTCTTTCTGTGTTGAAGCTCAGGAGATTGGGAAACTTCTTGATTCATCCCTTGGCTGGGTGAGTTCACAGCTGGCCCACCTCCTGTCATCGTGGCCGTGGGAGCAGCAGTGCCTCTGGATGCCGCGAATTGTCGGAGAGGGGATGGGATGGGATCAGCAGGTCCTTCATCTCATCGCCTGGGCGGTGACTAAGGGAGGAAGGAGGGTGGGAAACCGGAGCAGCTGAGTAAAAGCAAATAGAAAGCTCATCCTGCTGGAGCGGTTTAACGGGCTACGGACCTATGTGATGGTCCCTCCTGGGGTTTTCCAGCCCTCCTTGCAGAAAAAAACCCAGCGGGTATTGCCTGACTCATTCAGAAACGTTGGGGTTTTGTGAGCGGCGATTTTCTTCAGCTCCTTCGAACTTTTCACATAGTTTTGAGGGTTGACCTTGACCGTCTGCGGAGTCAGCTTTCCCTGGAGAAGCTGCTTTCCCGATGTTTAAATGCCTTGTTGTGTCGCTGCAGGGGGAGTCGAGGCAGCATTTGGCCTCTGCTTTCGAGGTATGTGAGCCGTACCCGAAAAAGAACAGCTCTGCCCGCCTCGGTCTGTGCCCTTTGGCAACGTGGCTCTGGCAAAACAACCTCTGGGAGCTGGCAGCTGAAATGGGGAAGGAAGCTGAAGGTGCAGGCTTCCAACTGGATTCGAGTTGCTAAAATCTTAGGAAAATCTTGTCTAAAATGGGAACTGTAAGAATTATATATTTTTAGATATATAAATCTTATGCTCGATGCTCCTAGTATTCTCTTTTAAATGCCGCCTCTAATTTCTATGAAATAAGAATATATACTTAGGTGGAACGGAGTAAGTGACAGTTATGTGTGTAAATTGGAGAATAATTGATACGCGTCAGGAGGCTGACTTTGGTTTTAGGTAAAGAGGGGTTGATTGGTGTGAAAACTTCAGCGGCACCAGTTTGGGGGATCCTGGTGGGTTTAAGGTCCATCTTTTCTGGGTAATTATGAAAGCGTGGGGAGCAGAGCGGGCAGCAGATTTATTCACAGGGAGGAATGTGATGATGGGGAGGGACTCTTGATGGAGGAGTGGAGCCACAGGATGAGGGGGAATGGTTTGACACTGGAAGAGGGGAGATTGAGATGAGATCTGGGGAAGAACTTCTTTGCTGTGAGGGTGGTGAGACCCTGGCCCAGGTTGCCCCGAGAAGCTGTGGCTGCCCCATCCCTGGAGGGGTTCAAGGCCAGGTTGGAGGGGACTTTGAGCAACCTGGTGTGGTGGGAGGTGTCCCTGCCCAGGGCAGGGGGTTGGACCTGGATGATCTTTAAGGTCCCTTCCAACCTGAACCATTCTGTGATTCTATGAAATGCAACCAAAGAGATAGAGGGAGCAAAGGCAAGTTGCCCGGGACCTCCAGTGACCTTCTCAGAGGGCTGTAAGTGGGAGCCTGAGGCTTATGGCTTTGTCCTCTCCTGCAGATATTTGCTCTTCTCGCTGAAGTTCTCCTTCAGTTCTTGGGTCTGCATCCCCTCCTTCATGGGGATCTTCCTGTACTTCTCCATTGCTCCTTCTGGTAGAGGTAGGGCCTTCCTGATCCCTTCTCCTTGAAGATAATGAACTTCCTCTCCAGCTGTGTCCTGGAAACAAAGAGCTGTTGTGTTCAGCCTTTGTCCTTGCTGTGCGCAGGGGCTCTGCGAGAAGAGGGTTTTCCTTCCCTCTATTCCAACCAGCATCTGCAGATTCGTTGTTTTTTTTTGATATCAGTAGATAGTCGTGATTAGAGCAGCATCTTTGAGAGGCTTTCGAAGCGTGAAGTCATTACGGTACCTCGGGTGCAAGCGACTGACGAAACATTATTTCGTCAGACTCCTTCGTGTACCCAGGCGAATTATGAGATATTTAAAGTAAATGAAGAAAATGGGAACAAATTCCACCCCGCAAGTGAAGCGATGCTAAAAACACTTGGTCTGCAAATGTTACTTGTAGTTGTTTCGAGATGAGGTTGGCTATAGAACACCATTTAGCGCCACGTGCTTTGGAATTTGTTTTAATTAAGGCTAAATTCGGTCAAGACGGAATCCAGGAGACACTCTTGCGTGTCGTGGACCCGCCTGTCTCTCCGAATTTCGCGCTGCCTGCTTTTCCGGTCCCGGAATAGGGGAAAAGGTGCTTCTCTACACGCCCAGCCAAAATGCCTGAAGCGCCTTAGGAAAGAGCCCGCCGCCGCTGCATCCCAGCAAACTTTTTCATTCACTCCCCCCCCCCCCCAAAAAAAAAAAAAAAATCAAAGGCAAACGGTTCGTTAACCTACTGCTTCTCTTCCAGGCTGTATTTACCCAGCTAACGAGAAAAATTCCACGTAGGCACGTAATATTACACAACCAGCCTTATTTGCATGCGACAAACCGCTTGAACTCCAGCTTGGCAGTTCAAGGAGCGGGTTCCTTCATCCCACGGGGAAGAGTTAAGGTTTAAATAAGGCTTATTGATAACGGGAAGCAAAGGAGCTCTCGGCAAATCAGTGATTTTTATTATTTATTTTTTTTTACCGATATCCTGCACGGGTTGCGAGACGGACCCTCCTCTCGCTTTCTAAATGTTTAATTTGCTTTAGTGAAAGGCTAATGGATCTGCGGACTTTTAAGTGCGTGTGTGTGTGTGAGCCTTTACTCCTTTTGCAGGATCTTTAGAAATAACCAAAGGATACCAAATCAATGGGGGGGGAAAATAAAAAAAAACCCCAAAAATATAAACCCACTGGTATTTATGGGCTAATCGTGAACGTGGGTGTCGTAGAGAAAGAAGCCATCCACCTTTGTGCACCGTCTAATAGCGATTGCGGAAATGATGCGCTAAACCAGGCCCAAGAAACGTTCCTAAAATAGTCTGTGGCCGCGAGTGTCGGAGCTCTCTTTGGCAATTCTAGGTAGAAGTTGTTACCGCTTTCTCTGGCGTGTGGCTTGCAGAGAGAAAACCAGCTGCTTCTGGTTTCTTGAAACTCTCAAACGGGCTTAAAATAGAGGGCTTTCTTGTGGCTTTCTCAACTTGGGCGTCTCGCTAAACCTGCCTGTGTTTCCTTCCAACAGGTTGCAAAATAAAAGCACTAAGGGCCAAGACAAATACTTACATTAAGACCCCTGTTCGTGGAGAAGAACCCATCTTTGTCGTCACCGGCCGGAAAGAGGACGTCGCCATGGCCAAAAGGGAAATCCTCTCCGCTGCTGAACACTTCTCCATGATCAGAGCCTCCCGCAACAAGAACGGCCCTGCCCTGGGGGGTTTGCCCTGTACCCCCAACCTGCCGGGCCAGACGACGGTCCAAGTCCGGGTGCCTTACCGCGTAGTTGGGCTGGTGGTGGGACCCAAAGGAGCTACCATCAAAAGGATTCAGCAGCAGACCCACACCTACATAGTCACTCCCAGCAGGGACAAGGAGCCCGTCTTTGAGGTGACGGGGATGCCGGAGAACGTGGACCGGGCGCGGGAGGAGATCGAGATGCACATAGCCATGCGGACGGGCAACTACATCGAGCTGAACGAAGAGAACGATTTCCACTACAACGGTACGGATGTCAGCTTCGAAGGAGGGGCTCTGGGATCGGCCTGGCTGGCTTCTAATCCCGTCCCTCCTAGCCGCACCAGAATGATTTCTAATTATAGAAACGACAGCTCCAGCTCCTTGGGAAGTGGCTCCACCGATTCCTATTTTGGAAGCAATAGGTTGGCTGACTTCAGCCCGACGAGTCCCTTCAGCACAGGCAACTTCTGGTTTGGAGAAACGCTGCCTTCGGTGGGCACGGAAGACCTTGGGGTCGACTCTCCGGCATACGACTCCTTACCGACGCCTTCCCAAACCATTTGGACCCCTTTTGAACCTGTAAACCCTCTCTCCGGCTTCGGGAGCGACCCGGTTAATAACGCCAAGCCTCAGCGCCGAGGGAGCCAGCCATCTACACCTCGCCTGTCTCCAACCTTTCCGGAAAACCTGGATCACCCCTTGGCCAGGAGAGTGAGGAGCGACCCACCCGGCACCGGCCACCAAGCCGGTCTTCCCATCTACATCCCTGCTTTCTCCAACGGTACCAACAGCTATTCCTCTTCCAACGGCGGCTCCACCTCCAGCTCCCCTCCGGAGTCCAGACGGAAGCACGACTGCGTCATCTGCTTCGAGAGCGAAGTCATCGCGGCCCTGGTCCCCTGCGGCCACAACCTCTTCTGCATGGAGTGTGCCAACAAGATCTGCGAGAAGGAAACGCCGTCGTGTCCCGTTTGCCAGACAGCTGTTACTCAGGCAATCCAAATTCACTCTTAAATATATATATATAGATATTATTATATATGGACTTTAAAAAAAAAAAAACAAACAAAAAACAAAACAAAACTCTTAAAGGCATGGGTGTAATGGTACCCTCTAGTAAACTTCCTAATGAATTCTGACTGTTGGGCTTTCTTGGGATTAGGCTGAAGTCGTTAATAATAAAATTGGACTTTCTGGAAAGGCTGCTACGGTAACACTAAACCTACGTGGTCTCGGTGGGGTTCAGTGGAAGCAGACGCCGCCTTTAGCAGAGATCCGGCGGGTTGGGATGACGCTACGGCAACAGCGAGGGGGACGTCGTCATCAGGAACGACGACAAGAGGAAAAAAAAAAAAAAAAAACCACCCCAAAACCTCCAAAATTGAAATTTGTAAGAGGCTTTCTAAAGGATCTCTGTTAAGCGTCGGACTTCTGCGTGCTTGGCGGGGCACGATGGTGGGAGGCGGGGGGGGGGGGTGGGGGGCAAACCTCGGCGCCCGGCCTCGGAAGGTCCTCGTCTGCCGCGGAGGGTTCGTGGCATTATCAATATATCAAACAACACTTCCAATGCTGCCTTCTTTACACTGCCAGTTTTGAAAAAAAAAAACAAAAAAACAAAAAAAAAACCAACAACAAAAAAAAAGAAGAACCAACAAAAAACCAACAGGTTTGGGGAAATTATGATTATTTTTTGCCTAATTCGCCAGCGTTGCAAATCCTTTTTTTTTTTTTTTTATTTTAAATTTTTTTTAGGTTTTCTTTTTAAAGCGTAGTTCGATGTATCGAAATGGCAGGTTCAGACGATAAATTACGGAGGGGGAAGTGAATTGTCCAACGCACCTCCCTTTCTTTCGCCCGACGCCTGGAGGAGGCGGTATCTTCAGAGGATCAGGAAAAGTCTCTTTTTTTTTTCTTTTTTTTCTTTTTTTTTTTTTTTTTAAATTTATGAATTCCTACCCACTGCTTTTCTTAACGTAATGTGGGAAAAAGTCTGGCCGGCTTCGTCCCATTTCAGAAAGGGCTTTGGGATGCACGTACTTCGACTAAGGGTGAGGATGCTGACATTCCGTTCATCAGTCCGATCAAGCTGTTCTTAAATTACATTTTATTTTTTATTTGTAGAGAGAGAGAGCTTAGAGCGTTCAAAATGTGAAGCGTTTTTACGTCGGATCCGTCTTTGTCTTGCACATATAGAAATAGATATTTTATTTTTAGGAAGGAAAAGGAAAAAGAAAAAGGGGGTGGGAGGGGGGGAGTTGCGTAGGTGCCCTCAGATTATTTGGGACAGTGGCCCCGCGATCGGTTTACTTCATTTCAAAAAAAAAAAAACCTCTTTTTTTTTTTTTTTTTTCAATCATAAGGCAAAAAAAAAAACCCCCAAAAAATAAGGAAATCTGTTCTTTTCAAAGGGCTTTTTTTTTTTTTTTTTTTTTTTTTTTTTTTTTTAAATTAACATTTCAACCTGTGGATGTTTCTCGCTTTTATTTTTTTTTTTCATCCTCGGTACCTTTCCCAAATCTGTGCTGGCGTATCCTAAACCACCACCGACAACAACAACAACAAAAAAGACACAAAGGGGAGTCCTGGTGGATTTTTTTTTTTTAATTTTTTTTCGATTTTTATTTGTTTTTTCGAAGCGTTATTTTCCCCAGATTAAACGAAGCTCTCGGGTTTTGGTTCGGTTTTTTTTCTCCTCCTTCTCCTCCTTCTCCTCCTTCTTTCTCCTCCTTCTCCTCCTTCTCCTCCTTCTCCTCCTTCTCCTCCTTCTCCTCCTTCTCCTCCTTCTCCTCCTTCTCCTCCTTCTCCTCCCTCTCCTCCCTCTCCTCCCTCTCCTCCCTCTCCTCCCTCTCCTCCCTCTCCTCCCTCTCCTCCCTCTCCTCCCTCTCCTCCCTCTCCTCCCTCTCCTCCCTCTCCTCCCTCTCCTCCCTCTCCTCCCTCTCCTCCCTCTCCTCCCTCTCCTCCCTCTCCTCCCTCTCCTCCCTCTCCTCCCTCTCCTCCCTCTCCTCCCTCTCCTCCCTCTCCTCCCTCTCCTCCCTCTCCTCCCTCTCCTCCCTCTCCTCCCTCTCCTCCCTCTCCTCCCTCTCCTCCCTCTCCTCCCTCTCCTCCCTCTCCTCCCTCTCCTCCCTCTCCTCCCTCTCCTCCCTCTCCTCCCTCTCCTCCCTCTCCTCCCTCTCCTCCCTCTCCTCCCTCTCCTCCCTCTCCTCCCTCTCCTCCCTCTCCTCCCTCTCCTCCCTCTCCTCCCTCTCCTCCCTCTCCTCCCTCTCCTCCCTCTTCTTCTTTTGGCTCTCGGTATAACAAAAAAGAAATTCTACGCCTATCGAACTAGTAAATAGACAGAAAAGTTTTATTATTTTTTTTTCTTTCCGCTCGAAGAGTTACATTTCGTATTAAAAAGAAAAAAAAAAAAAGAAAAAAAAAAAGAAAAAAGTTTACAGGTAACGGTTTTTATTTTATTTTATTTTTTTTGTTAGTGTTTTTTTTTTTTTCTCGGTCTAAAGAGTTGCCTTGACGGCGTTATTAACGGACTGCGGGACTTTTAATCGCTCTAATTGCTTGGTAGGGCTAGATCCACGTCAGTATTGAAACCTAATCTCTAGCTGCCGTCTTGTAGATAACAAACGACGAAAGAAAAAAAAAAAAAAACAAAAAAAAACCCCATAAAAACCAAACGCGCCCCCTTTCACCCCCGAGCATGTTCTTTTCTATTTTATGGCATCGTACGCCGCAACTAATAAAGCCAAGGAAGCGCCGGGACGTTAGGTGCGGGTACCCTTTGTCTAAACCGCGAACTTTAAAAGAATGATTAAAAAACAAAAAAACGAAAACGAAACAAAAAAAAAAAAACAACCAAACCTAGCGCGATAGTTTAGTATTTGCTAATTTTACTACACTTTTTGTTATGTATATGTAGGGAGGTCATAGGGATTATAAATTCAATTTGAGTAAAGTTTAAAAACCATATATATATTTTATGATAAAGGGCCTTTAACTTATGACGGCCAAAGCACTGATATTATATATTTGCTGTAAAGAGAATTATAAGAGTTTTATTTTTCTGATATTAAAAGTTACTTAATAAAGACTTGTTTCCATTAACTGGAATGGTTTCCTGTCTTAGAATCATAGAATCATGGAATGGTTTGGGTTGGAAGGGACCTTAAAGCCCATCCAGTTCCAACCACCCTGCCCTGGGCAGGGACACCTCCCACCAGACCAGGTTGCTCCAAGCCCCATCCAGCCTGGCCTTGAACCCCTCCAGGGATGGGGCAGCCACAGCTTCTCTGGGCAACCTGGGCCAGGCTCTCACCACCCTCACAGCAAAGAAGTTCTTCCCCAGATCTCTTCTCAATCTCCCCTCTTTCAGTGTCAAACCCTTCCCCCTCATCCTATGGCTCCCCTCCCTGATCCAGAGTCCCTCCCCAGCTTTCCTGGAGCCCCTTGAGGGACTGGAAGGGGCTCTGAGGTCTCCCCGGAGCCTTCTCTTCTCCAGGCTGAACCCCCCCAACTCTCTCAGCCTGTCCTCACAGCAGAGGGGCTCCATCCATGGATCATCTCCATGGCCTCCTCTGGCCCCGCTCCAACAGTGTTGCAGAAGGACCTCCTGATGTCCAGTTACACGGTCTCCTGTTGCGTTTCCTCTTGCTCTGATGGAGGTTTCCACCCTGTGCCTGGTGCAAAGGGCTTGGATGTTTCCTTCTAAAGTCATCATGTCCCCTCTTTGCCATGGGCCACCTTCTCTTCTCTCTTGACTTCTCTTCTGAGTCAGGTTTTGCTGTTAGAAGGAGCTCTGTTGTGGTCTCCTGGGTGGTGGTGTGATGTGCTTGGCTCCTTTAGTGCTGTTCATATATATATTTATTCTTGCTCCCTGTTGAATCCTTCCCCGTTTCTCGCTGAAGGGGACTTGCCAGAGGGAGCAGTTCCCCTCGGGGAAGGAGCTTTGCGGCGAAGCAGAGCACCTGGACCTCTGATGGGCTCTTCCCTGGGACGAAGGAGAGTGACAGCAGTTAATAAAAAAAGGCATTTTAAGGCCATCTGGCTTCGATAGTGGCTATTTTTAAATCCTGCACGTCGTGCCGCCGGAGGCCGTTTCCTGCAGCCCGATGGTGTGACCCTTGGTGGGTCTCGATGGTGGGGTGTAGGTACCATGAGGTGCTGCTCAGGTGGGTTGGTTTTTTTTGCCAGAACCTATTTCTGATTATTCTTTGGGGGGGGGGGGGAAGAAATAAAAATAGCTCCTTTCTTGGCAGTAGACACAAACCGGAGGTTTTAGGTGCCCCAGGGCCGTTTTGCTGGGGGGATGTCTCGCCCCCTCCATCATCTGGGGGGTGGGTGGATACGGAGGCGGTGGAGCTGCCTGTGGTCCTCAAAGCCACCTCCCTGGAGCTCGTGGTCTCAAATCTGGTCGCTTTCTTGAAGGGAATATTGCCTTTTAAATAGCAAATCTTGGGAGGAGATGAGGGAATATTTAAATGGACTTCACCCCGGTCTCGGGGCGGGTTTAGGGTCGCACCAAGAGACCTCAAGCATAAAAAAAAAACCCTCAGGAAGGAGAGAGACGCAACCTCGTTATTTCTAGGTGGCCATCAACCATCTCGAGATCCCAACCCCTTTGATTCAGCAGAGGAAGCGGCGCCGCGGTTACTTCTCCGTCGCGGAAGACGGACACGGGCTAATTAAAAACCCCTCCAGTTCTCCTCAATTTGTTGTAGTGAATTTATTTTTCCATCCTCGGGAGCACTTGTGATGGGTGAGTAACCCGCCTGGAATTTTGCTCATGGAAAGGGAAGGACTTGCCACGGGGCATCGGCAGGAGCTGCCGGGCTAGTTAGGAAAAAATAAATAATTTTAATTAATTTTTTTTTTTAATTTCAAGGTGAAGTTTTAAGCTTGAATTTTTTAATTTTTTTTTTTTTTTTTTTCCCTTTCAGCTCCTGAAGTTTTCCCTCCAGAATCCCAGAATGATTGGAGTTGGAAGGGACCTCTGGAGATCATCTCCTCCAACCCACCTGCCAAAGCAGGTCCAGCCAGAGCAGGTCCCACAGGAACGTGTCCAGGCGGGGTTGGAATGTCTCCAGAGAAGGAGACTCCACCACCTCTCTGGGCACGCCTGGGTTGGCAACACCTAAAAGCCTCACCCACCCCAGGACCTTCATCTGGTAGATGTCCCCCCCAGCCCTGCTCTCCTCCAGCAGCATCCGGCTGATCCACAAGCCCTGCTCTGGGAAAAAAAAAAAAAAACCAAACCTCTTCTGGCTCCTTGTTGGGGATTAAAAAAAAGGGGGGGAATAGGGATGGGAAACCTCTCCCAGCTGCCGGGGAAGGAGCTGAGGGTTGTTCTCTGCTCCGTGTTGCAGAGCGTGGTTGCTTCGTGTGAACCTCGGGGTGGGAAGTGGTCCAGGCCGTGGCGGGATCGGCACATCCCAGTGCTCAGCATCTCCTGAAAAAAAAAAAAAAATATATATAAGGATTAGGCTCTTCCTGCTCAGCTCTCCGCAGGGATCGAACTTTCTCCCCGGGACACCAGGTAAAAATTAAAAATAAATCCCTTTTGTGCTTTTCTTTCATTTCTGCAAGCGGTTGGGCTCAGGAATCCTCTCCCTCCTTGGAACCGAAACTCCCTTCTCCAGGTCTAGTGAGGATGAGGGTGATGCTTTCCCTTAGGATGAGACCACCGACGCATCGAGACTCAGGAGCTGAGTTGGCTTTTGGGGTTGGAATGGTTAAAATGGCGAATTTGGGGGAAACTCACCTGTGGGTTGGTGTCCCAGGAGCTCACCTTGGGTTTGGTGTCCCAGGAAGGAGCTCCCTGCCCACGGACACCTCCTGAGCCCCATCCTGGAGCATTTTTTTCTCCCTGGAGCTGCTGGGACAACCAGGTGCCGGTGACGTGGGGAGGCCTTTTGGTGGCAGAGGCTGCAAGAAAGGCTCTGGCAGCGGGTGGCAGGGCCGATGGGACACAAGGGGACAAGTACCCGGTTCCGTCCCCAGCTGAGCCTGGCTCCGGCATGACAGGCAGGGTTCAGGCTGGTGGGATCCCATACTGATGTCCCAGAGCTCCTCTCCCAAAACAAGCCTAACTGGTGTAAACAACAACAACAAAAAAAAGAAGGTTTAGGGCTTTTTTTTTTTCCTTGCCTCAATTTTTTTCCGAAGTTGGAGTGTGTTTCCAAGAGCTGCTTGGGAAAAATTTAAAATAAATCAATGGAAAAGGAGCTGAAGGAACTGGGGGTGCAGGTTGTTGCAAGGAAAACAAATGGGTTTGGGGCCGAGGGGCTGTAGGAAATCCCTCCCGGTGGGGACGGCAGGAGACAGCTCCGTGGGATGAAATACAGGGATGAGACGGTGGATTCCGTGGCCAGGTGGGGCTGCCCAAAATAAGGGCAAGAGGGAAATTGGGGCATCAACCAACCGTGTGTCCATAACTCAAGAGGGAAAAAAAACAAATTAAATATGGATGAAGTTGATTGTGGGGAGCTCAGGAGCACCCAGGGAGGATCATGGAATCATTTTTGGTTGGAAGGGACCATTCAGATCACCAAGTCCAACCATCAACCCAAAACCACCATTAAACCGTGTCCCTCAGCACCACGTCTGCCCGGCTTTTCAATACCTCCAGGGATGGTGACTCCACCACTGCCCTGGGCAGCCTCTTCCAAGGCTTGACAACCCTTTCCGTGAGGAAATTTTTCCCAATATCCATCCTAAACCTCCCCTGGGGCAACTTGAGGCCATTTCCTCTTGTCCCATCGCCTGTTCCTTGGGATGCTCCCTCCTCAGACTCTGCTCCACCAACCTGTGCTGACCTGAGCCCAGTCTTTCGGTGGCATGTCCCATGTCCCCTCCACCTGCTACTGCCCTGGGCTGCCTGGATGTCCCCACCCACAGCCGCCCTTGCCCACCTCTGCTACCACCACACTGGGTGTCCTTGGTCACATCCCTGCACCCTCACAAGGTACACGGCGCTGGTGGCTCCAGTGGTGGTTGGGTCTCCCCTGGCATGGAAGGGGCTGGAGACAGGCACCTCTGAAGCCACCCTGGGCCAACAAGCACTGCAGTGATATCCTGGTGGCCTCAGCACTGTCCCACCTCATATTTGTGCCCCATGCCTGGATCAACAGGGCCTCTGTGGTGCTCAAGGGACTGGGGACATCCCTGTCCCCGTGCCAGCCCCCCGCCAGTGCTCTTTGTGTTCCCATGGGAGCGCTGGGGTTTTGGGGCTGTTGGACACCTTGGAGCCTCCAGGGTGGGTGCCTGGCGATCATAGAATCATGGAATGGTTTGGGTCGGAAGGGACCTTAAAGATCATCCAGTTCCAACCCCCCTGCCCTGGGCAGGGGACACCTCCCACCAGACCACGTTGATCAAAGCCCCCTCCAACCTGGCCTTGAACCCCTCCAGGGATGGGGCAGCCACAGCTTCTCTGGGCAACCTGGGCCAGGGTCTCACCACCCTCACAGCAAAGAAGTTCTTCCCCAGATCTCATCTCAATCTCCCCTCTTCCAGTGTCAAACCCTTCCCCCTCGTCCTGTGGCTCCCCTCCCTGATCAAGAGTCCCTCCCCAGCTTTCCTGGAGCCCCTTGAGGGACTGGAAGGGGCTCTGAGGTCTCCCCGGAGCCTTCTCTTCTCCAGGTTGGAGAACCCCAACTCTCTCAGCCTGTTCTCACAGCAGAGGGGCTCCATCCGTGGATCATCTCCGTGGCCTCCTCTGGCCCCGCCCCAACAGGTCCATGTGTTTCCTGAGCTGAGGACTCCAGAGCTGGACACACCACGCTGTGGTGGTTGGTGCTTTACCCGTTTATCGGGAGGAGTTTTGCAGCCCGGTGACTGCAGGAGGGGACGGAGCAGAGCTCTCGTGACCACAATAAACGCACACAAAGACATGATTTCCATTAATAGAAGCACCCACAAATCTGTTGTGTCCCACCAGCTTAAGATGGGCCGGTACCCGCGCGTCCGGACACTGCACTTGGATTTGGGGACCCAAGCATCTGAGATAGGGGACTGGGAGAAGAGGACCTTCTGAAATCCCAGCCCTGCCCCGCAGAACGGGTTAAAGACCAGTTTTTCAGCCTGAAAGGGGGTGAGATCTCTCCCCTGAACGAGACAAAGGCGGCCGAGACTCGAATCTTTACCTTTTTTAATCAAAAACATACTCTGTTACAGAATTTCAGGAAAGTTAACTACAGTATATTATCCACAAACTAGGTCTAATGAAAAACATACAGTAAAGCTACAAAGGAACTACTGGGAATTCTGGTGACCGCTTATCAAAAGGCAATGGCTAAAAGAAGAACGGAAAAAAAGAAACCAAAAAAAATAAAACCAAACCAAACCAAACCACCCCAAAAAAATCCCCTCTGGCGGTGAGTTTTGGGGTTACGAGTAGTTGGCAGCTCTCCATCCAGCCGAGTGACAACTTGGTAGCGCTACCAAATTTCCACCAAAAAAATAAAATAAAATAAAATAAAATAAAATAAAATAAAATAAAATAAAATAAAATAAAATAAAATAAAATTAAAAAAAAAAAAAAAGACACAGAAAAAAAAAGGTGCCGGAGCAAGAAAGCGCAAAGGTCATCTCGAAAGAATGACGTCCTGTAAATTTAGGAGCGATGCGTCAACTCACAAGGCACAACAGCAGCGCCAAAACCTCCGGAGGTTTTTGTGGGCAGAGGTTCTGCTCTCCACCAGGTCTCAGCGAGCGAGGCCCGTCAGTCCTTGGGGGACCTCAGCGGCATCCCTTGAACTCGTCAACGGTGGCACCTCCCAGAAACACACCATCAAGAAGAGACACACCATCATTTTGGAGGTGGATGACGCGAGGATTCAGCATCCAGCTCCTACGCCACCGATGGAGAAGTGGTTTTCACTGGTTTCGTCTCCCTGTCCGGGACCAAAGTGATGAGCACCCACATCAAGAGTGGAAGCGACCACCTTGGTGCTCATCAAATAGGGCCAACGCCCTACGACAGGCAACTCCATCCCAAGAACGGTGCCATGGTCCTCAAAAACCCGTTACCAGGCATGGAAACACCATCATCAGCAGGACCAGGCAAGACCACCACTTTAAAAAATATAAAATGAAGCAACCTCTCAAAAATTGTGTCCGTGACACCACCGAGCAACTGAGCGTCTTGTCATTTCATAGGGCAGACGTTACGTAGCGTGGGGCCTGGGAGGAGGGGAGGAGGAAAGAGGATTTCTCACAAATGAAGTCTGAATCCCACTTAGAGGAAGACCCATCTGGCCGGCTTTAACTGGTCGCGTTGAAGAAGGGACCAGCCACCCCAGTCACTCCGCGCAGCAGAGTTTAAAAAAACCCCAGCAAATCAAGGAGACAGTCCTTTCTAAAGCGCTTACTCTTCCAAGAAGAGATTAAAGATGTCTCCAAGACCACCATCAAGACGTAAACAACATTTGAAGGGTCCAGAGGCAGAAGCCCCCACCCTGTTTTCACTGGCAGAGGAAATTTTTTCATGGTTCCCAGTAGAAGAATTGAGGCAGTCGTTCCTGAGCTACGCCGAGAGGACGCTGTCGTCTTTGGAAGTGTCACGAGAAGATGGTCTACAAGGTAAGGCACAGGAGTTGGACACAGGACTACTGCTGCTGCTGACCTGCGTGGTGACTGGGGGAGCCCATCCTCTCCTTCGCCCTGGAGGTCCCTCTCCTCCATGAACCAGCCAGGTCTTCCTCTGGTCCCTCTCTCCAGGAACCAGCTAGATGTTCCTCTGGTCCCTCTCTCCATAAACCTTTCCAGATCTTCCTCTGGTCCCTCTTCTCCATGAACCAGCTAGATGTTCCTCTGGTCCCTCTCTCCATAAACCTTTCCAGATCTTCCCCTGGTCCCTCTCTCCATAAACCTTCCCAGGTCTTCAGTCCGCCAGAGCCCTTAATGAAGTGATTTATATCACAGTCCAGGTCCCTAAATTCATCATTATCAAGCTCAGAAAAGCGATGTTAAGGAGAACCGTTTCTTAGTGGTTATCGCTCCTTCCGAGGGATTCCCGGTGGAATTGTTTTAAGGATTTCCAAACCAGCGACGAAGATTTTTCCTCTCCTACGTCTCCACCGCGTAAACTTTAAATGCCCTGGGCTTTTGAAACGAACAATAAGGCGGCTAAAGCCGGCTAAGCCTTCCGGAGCTAATCCCGGCTCTCCAGCGCACCCAGTGAAATCCCAAAGTCCTCCAGCACAATGCCGGTTTTGAGGAGAGCGTAATCAAGGGTGAGAAAACGCAGGGGTAATTAATTCCGTCGACAGATCCAAGCAAGGCAGACGCGGGAAGGGGACGACAAGCAAGAGATTGATAAATGGGAAAAAAAAAAAAAATACACCCCAAAACTTGTTGAATTGGGCGAATTTGAGATATTGGGAGGCGAGGAGGAGACGGGATTCTGGGATTCCTGCCATCGCTGCCCACAGCATGGATGGGGATGGTCACGGCTGTCATCGCTGCAGCTCTTTCCCAAAACCTCAAAAATAAAGACACAAACGCCGAGAGACTGTCAAAGGCTCAATGCGTTGCCGTTAAAGGGTTTCCGATCCGCTACGCGCTGCCTTTTATGCCTTGGCATAAGAAATAAGAGCACAAAAATTAAGTTAAAGGCATACTAAAAAAAAAAAACTTAAGGACGAGATTCTCTCACTTTGTTCTTTAACAGTTACGGGTGCCATCTCGTCGGTAAATGCCATTTTGGTTATTTTTTTTTTGCCCCACACGAAGTCCAGATTTCTCCTGATGAGGAGCCCGCGGTTTTTGGGTTCCGATAAAACTCCGGTGACGTCATTTTGTTGTTCTACCCTGAAGGCTTCGGGCCATCTAAATACTACCATTCGCTGTAGGTAGAGACTTAAGGAGACTTGAAAACCATCTGCAAAAAAAAAATAAAAATAAAAGAGCTGAATTTTTTTCAGCCTGTAATACAGGCAAGAACACCAAGGGGCAGAAGCAATCTTGCGGTATTTTATCCAAGTTTGGCACAATCAAAAGGTAACTTTTCCGTGAAGCAGCCGTACGCAGATCAGTCACCCACCAAGAGGAGCACGGGGAAAACCACAAAGGTAAATAGAGACTAAACTCATGGATTCCTTATCGAATTAAGTCCGTTATAAGCAATTCACGGGTCAGAAGGCTCCACGTTTCCCAAAAGCCGAGGCACCGCGATCCCAGCGTTAAGACCAGGGCAGACAATTCAAAAGGGAGGTTGCCAAGATGAAAGTGTAGTCAAGGATTCTCATTTCTTCCCCCAAATCAGGTTTTCTGTTGTAGATGGAGCAGAACGGAGGTAAATAAGCTTCTCGGAGGATGCAGGTAGAATCTTCTTCTGAAAGCGTTCCTCAAGAACCCGAAGAAGCTCGGTTTTGGGACAAACTAGATCGTCAGGAAAGGAAAACGAAAAAGGTTTTAAACTAAAGGTCTTGAGAAAAGCAATCACTGGTTTTTTTCCAAACATCAAGAAGTTGCCACATAAGAGGGGGAAAAAAAGCGATCTCATCATAAGTTAGGCTGAAGAAGGCAACCCTGTTAATGAAAACAGGGAGAAAACTCATCCATTTCTGATCATTGCTCCGAAGTCACGTCTTCTGCGGCAGAAACGACGACCGCTCACTTCTCCGTAAGAATTTCAGTGTACGGGGGACGCGATACCTAAACGCTGTGCGTCCCAGCCCTCGACGCATTCCTGAAACTGCACTAAAAACTTGGTGAAAAGCTTCTGAAGAACCTCTTCCAAGACTTCTACCGATGTTAAACGCAGGCAGGTCGGCTCCGTGAAGCGTGGCAGCGCTAGAAGGACCTCAGTTGGAGCCTTGAAGGACCTCAGTTGGAGCCTTGAAGGACCTCAGTTGGAGCCCATGTACGTCTCCGCCTGTTGAACTAAGCTCCAACTCCCTGAAAAATCAGGAATTCCTGCTGCTTCTCCATATCCCATCCAATAGCCCCAAAAAGAGACATCCTCCGGCCGTGCTTTTATCGAAAGTAAAGAAAAATTGGGACTTGCTTCCCGGCAAGTTGAAACGGAGAAAAATTCCTACCGCTATCGGCTGCTGCTGCTGCCGGTCTTGCAAAGGAAAAAAAATAATCCATCACTCAAAAAAAAAAAAAAAAAAAAAATCATCAATGGTTTCGAGGTGCAGAATTACATAATAGAAGCAAACTAAATTTATAAAAAAATCAGGGTTTTCATAATTTTATTTATACTATTAACTAGAGAGAAAGCATACATATCGTATCTGTCATACAGTCAATACATTGTTGGTTTCGTTTGTTTGTTTGTTGGTTGGTCGGGGTTGTTTTTTTTTCCTACTAGAAATTCTCTATACAAAGTCATTGCCAATTGATACGGTCGTTGATGGCATAAGGGCTTAAAATAACCGCGAGGTATAAAAACAAGTTTGCCATCTTGCCCTGAGTGGAAATGGTGAACAGATACAAAAAACTGGATCCTAAATATCGATGGAATATCGTACGGGAATCGATTTAATGGCGTTGCGCGAGTTAAAAAAAAAAAAAAAAAAAAAGCCATGCAACTGGTTTTTGTTGTGGTTTTTTTGTTTTTTGTTGGTTTTTTTTTTAAAATACCTGCCAAGTTTTACTCGAGTAAAATCATAGAAGTCAGTAGTAGTTATGAAAATACGTTCCTGCCTTTAGGTACTCGTTACGCAAATTCAGTGGCAACTTTGCAGATTGGGGTATTTCATGTTATATTGAAATTGAGTGCCAGCACTGAAAGTATCCGTTTCCTTTAGTGTTTTTTTTTTAAAACTCACGTTTGTCTATATAAATAAAAATCTAAGATATCTTTTTTTCTTTTTTTTTTTTTAATTTTAAAAACTAGTGAAGGAAAAGCCACGTTTTCTTTTCCTCGCTATTTTTGAATCAATGCCAACAACGTATGCCTCATCCCTCACTTTTTTTTTTTTTTTTGGCAGCTTCTACGTTTTAATCTGGAAAAAAAAATCATACCAAGATAGTCAACAAAATAAAGAAGTCTTCTGTTAACTATTGTTCCCTAAAAAGAACATCACAAATCAGTCGGAATTTTAAAGTCGCTATAAGGTAAATGTTTATAACTATTAGAAGGAATTTTCAGATATAAATATATATATAATATATATTCTGCATACAAAAGGCTCCTGTGAGGCTTATCACCGAGATGCCATCGTAGAGAAGGAAAGTTTCGAAGGGAACCAACCCAACACTGTAAAGTTCTCTAGAAGGCGTTTAACCTTTCACTTTTAAGCCCTGAGCCATGTATCATGACAATTAAGTTCTGAAAAATAACCAAAATCCAAATTCTGCATGTTCAGTTTCTTTCTGCTAAGAGCAAGGCGGCAAACACATTTTTAAAACCTGGTTTTAGAAGATTAAGCAGAAACAAAAGTAAAATATATCTTCAGGTTATAAACAGAATTGTATTTTACAATCCACCATCCTCACGAATATAAGGGCCCACAGCAGTTGCAGCAGAGGGATCTCAGTCTAAAGGTTGTGGGTCTGCAATAGGCATGGTATGAAGAACTTCGTCTAGAAGCTGGAGGGCACGGTGCAAGTGGATTTCGATCCAGCACGGTGTCTCTTTGATGCTCTGTCTTGGGTAATCAGGTCCCCAACCTTTTACAAAACTCATCCTGAGTATGCACAAGCGGCGAAGGTCGTCTACACCGATTCCAGCAGCGGCTGACAGACCTAAATGGGAGAGGTTTCGAATAAGTGTTGACAGACAAGCTCTTTTATCACCTGTTTGTTCAGCCATCCCCTGTTGGCGTGGCTCTGTCTTCACATACAATTCCCTCTCACCACAACCAAGGGCCAATCCCTATTTCTAGATCTCTGCTCTAACGAACACAGCGATTATTTTGCATTTCTTCCTATTAAAATTTTTTTTCCATCATCCCGCAATCTTGAAAGGGTGTTGAAATCTAAAAGTCCTTATAATAAAGCAGACGTGATGAAACCTAGTGCCTTATGCGATACAACACACGTAAACCTTATTTAGGAAATATCGTAAAAAAAAATACTTATTCTTGAGGTTTGCCAAATGTTGTGTTTTCAAAACTCGACACTGATCACCTGCAGGAAGCTGGGTTAACAAATTACACTACTTACATCTAATAAAATAAAAAGATGAATGCAGCTGGCAAACTTCAAATGACAAGCGTGGCTACGAGAGAAGTTGAATACGTTCCCCAAAACGCCTTCAACGATTTATAGGAAAAGCTGGAAAGATGTATTTGGTAATACAAGGAATCCAGAAAACACTGTGGCACATAAAGCAGCCTGAGACATCTAAGTACTTATGGATAATTTCAAGGATCTAGAATTTAGCAGCTAAGGAAACTTGAGCACAGAATAACTTTAAAAAAAAATAAAAAAAAGGGGAGGAAGAAAAGGGGAGGAAGAAAAGGGGAGGAAGAAAAGGGGAGGAAGAAAAGGGGAGGAAGAAAAGGGGAGGAAGAAAGGGGAGGAAAAAAAGGGGAGGAAAAAAGGGGAGGGAAAAAAGGGGAGGAAAAAAAGGGGAGGAAAAAAAGGGGAGGAAAAAAAGGGGAGGAAAAAAAGGGGAGGAAAAAAAGGGGAGGAAAAAAGGGGAGGAAAAAAAGGGGAGGAAAAAAAGGGGAGAAAAAAAGGGGAGGAAAAAAAGGGGAGGAAAAAAGGGGAGAAAAAAAGGGGAGGAAAAAAGGGGAGGAAAAAAAGGGGAGAAAAAAACCACCCTCACACTCTCTTCTTCCTCTTCTCAAGAATCTTAATATTTAATTTCCCTATACCTAGCGAAGGACTTTGTCGCTCAGTAATCCCCGCTGTTTTGAGTAGTGTTTTTATGAGCTTAGATCAAAGATCATTTTTCAAGCCTGGGTCTAAGAAGCCAAAGGTATCTCTGTTTAAAGTCATAGATTTATGCTATTTGACCTCACATCCAACATTCCCTGAAGACTACAGAGTGAGAACCCGTGCACGGAGCAGGTACAAAGCGAATGGATATGGACTTACCACGGTGCCACCCCAGCCCCACTGAGCCCCCGGCTCATTTGTGCTGCTGGAGGAGCAGTGGGTAGATGGGTGGGAGGGTGCTGCGAGGCACAGCCCCGTTATTTGTTATTTCAGGAAAAAAAGGAGACCAAGCCGTTAATGTACTTACTAATGGCTGGGGCTATTCCACCTACTGATCCCGGTCCGGGGATGTTTCCGGCTACGGCTGCAGCTTGGGCAGCAGCAGCAGCTTGGGCAGTGGCAGCCTGTTGTTGCATCTGACGATGACATTGGCGTAAATCAAACACCTTAAAAAAAAAAAAAAAAAAAAAAGTTAAATATCAAACTCTGGAGACTTACCGAAATCAATGAAGGAAAGAATTCCTCAACTCCCGTCCCCAATGATCTGGACCACTCCACTCTCCCAAAGCAACTTCTACAGTCTCACCACACACTTGGGTAAAAGCAAACCTTCCCTGAGCAGTTTAATTTCTAAAAGAAATAATCCATTAAAACTAATTCTTAGAGACATTTCCCATATGACGTTACCAGCAATACCAGAACCTGGCGGAGCTGAGCAGGCTAAACTGGCCGCAGGATCGAAGTCCGAAGGATGCTACAGGCTGATGAAATCCTGACTTTTTAGTTAAATCCCAGGATTTCCCGAAAACAGGCATATAAATAAAAATGGTAGCCAACACGCCCTACTTCACTTCGTCAAACTTTCTTCTTCTTCACTGCTTTGCTGAAACGTGTCAGTCTATTTAAAAGAATTGCCAATAACCGGCAGGTCTGAGGTTTCAGCATCTAGGTTTCAGGTTGGGAGCATTTTATATCTTTGTGATATAAAATCAGATTATTGTGTAATGAAGGTGAAGGTTTTGGGGGTTGGACTAGATGATCTCCAGAGGTCCCTTTCAACCCCGTAGCATTCTGTGATTCTGTTTCTTTCCCCTTCATTACGCAACCTGCCTGCAAAACTGAGGATTAAAAAAATAGTAAGAAAAATCACTGCAAAACTTCAAGCAGTTTCTCTCTAATTCAAAAATATATTTTTTTTAACAAGCGTGGCTTGTCCTAAGTAAAGTTTCAAGTCTGGCAGAGGCATGTCCAAGTAAGAATCTCCTGAAAATCATTTGTTTCCATGCAGCTTGCTGGGACCTCTGGATCACTTCATGTTGGTAACACGTTAACACACACTTTATACTTCCGCTGCGTTTATACACAGTTTCCCAACCGTTCTTGTTTTGGAAACAGAGGAAAGAAACAGCTAACCTCTGCTAAAAATCTTAGCAGTGGTTAATTTTAAAGAAATCAAACCAACCTTTATATATGCACTTGGGTAAATCTTGTGAACAGCATCCCCTGGTGCACGTCCCGCTTCTCGATCCAGGTAGTAACTCTGAACGAAGACCGCGTGGTCGCTGAGGCATCGGACCCACACGTCACCTTCTCCTTTGCACTCCAGCTGCACCCCTTTACCTATGTGCAACCTGCAAAAGAAAACCCACTACAATACACCTGTGTATACAGACCGTAAAGCAAACCTTTACTAAATAAACCATAAAGAATTAATTCTCCAGCTCTCAGTCGTCTGTGATGCCTTTTCACAGTCCGCTCATACAAGGAGTTGAAAGCGTAGTTATTATCTTGGGTATAAATTAGAATATAGTTACGTAAAATTTGTAAAGTAAGAAAACATCTTTAATGCAATGTAAAGATCTATGGGAAGCACGGAATATAGAAGCAATGATATTCGAGTAGCAACTACCGCACTCCCGGACAACACGGGGCTGTGACACCAAATGCATTCGGTCCTGCTGGGAAGTGTAAAAATCCCACGAGTATTATAGTATAGAAAGTCACTCCAGTACATACACAAAGCCCCATTTTCATGCAGAACTGTACGTTCGTTTGGATCGCGTTACAGCTATCTCACGTTTTGATTGTCACAACGCAACATTTCTGAAGACATGCAATTATTTGATTCTTTTTAGCTCCGGGGAAGAAAATAAAGTTCCGAGATTGCTTCGGTTCTTTATGCTTTCCCATCAAAGCCTGGTGAGAATGAATGAAAACCCAACCAGCTCTCCATCAACCTTCCTTTGCTCCTTCGACAAATCTATACATTGCAGTTATTCTCACGCCGCTCTGTGGTGTGGAGAGCTAATATTCAGCTTGCATACAGAACACCACGAGCCGCTAATTTTATCCTCGAAGGCGCAGCCTGTGAAAGCAATGAAAAAAGCAACGCGTTGTCGCAAAGCACCGAAGGTCCTTGTCACCCAGTTCACATCTTCAATGCGTTAAGAGCAGAAGGATACGCTCTTCTGGAGTTAATTCCGTTAAAAGAAACGCGCCGCACTTGGAATTTCAAAAGGGAGGCACGCCCTAAAGGCAAAATAAAATATTATCAAATATACAGAGGGCTGGAGCTTTTGGGACGCGCAGATTACCTTGCTCTCTCAATGGCTTCTGTTCTATGCACGTTGGAAAGCTGGCCCAGGCAGAAACGGTCTCCTCCGGAAGGATCCACGTATCCATCGACAGTCACAATCGGACAGCTCGAAGGGACCTTAAACGTTTCCCCGACTTGCACGTCCATTTCAAAATATGCGATTGAACACCAATATTCTGGAGCTGAAGAACAGAGACAATTAACTGACTGACAGGCACCAAAAAAAAAAAAAACCCAACCTATAAACCAAGTAAAATAATCAATTAAGCCTCCTGCAACTGCGTTTTTCATTCAGAGTGTGCATTCACGTAAGAAAGTCCAGATATACAAAGACGCGTCTGCTAAGACAGAAAAATAAAACAAACTACATCAAACATGGGCTTGTTGCTTTTATTTGAGCACGCATCAATGCTAGGGTTGGGTTTTTTTGTAGTTAAGATCTTAAAAGTCTTTGTACAGTTTAGAATTCCAGTAAGATTTTGTAAACCATCTGCATTCCTGCACCTTATGATCACAGCTTGATTTTGTCCTCCTTTAGCGTAAAGAATTAATACATATATATATCTATTCATGGCTAGGCTGATAAAAAACTTGCTCTCAAACAGATCTGGCTTAAGATATAAGAGTAACTACCTCCTGGGTGGAATAAGCTTTCTCTATCCTCCCTGCAAAACAAACCGGATTTGGAAAGCAGGGCAACGGCGGGGGGAAAACATCAAAGATCACAGACTGATCTTGTCTGCACAGAAGAAAGTCAGGTACGGGATAAAACAAGGAAATATTAAGCGAGAGAGCAGAACGAGGTGCCTTTTGGTGACTTTTAAGGGCCCTTTTCCACCAAAGGGTGACAAAGCTGGCACTTAAACAGCTTGTTGGGGAGGGCAAAGAAAATCAGCACCGTAGTTTATTCGAAACAGGGAAAGCAGAAGAACTAACGTGATAGGATCTAAACACAACAGCCTGAAAAGCCAGCAGGAAAAAAAGAGCTCTCCCAGTGCCGTAAGTGCTACCCATCCATTACAAACAGCAGCACCCAAGAGCACACCTACTTGGCTTAAGAAGCTTGTCGTGCCGTTTTTATTAGAAAAGAATAAAACTAAGGTGCCTGAATTCCTTTAATTTTTTTTAATCTTCAAATAAATACTCGCGTCTCTCAGGACCGGGCAGGGTGAAATCAATAGGGTGAAAGAGACACGCAAAATAATATGAAGTACAATTTAGCTACAGTTACATTCAGCCAGCAATTATCAATAGTTCTATTTCTGGTACTGATTTCGTCACTGGCCAATGAATAAAGGAGTTAAATTTTTAGGCTTTTCAACTACGCAAGTCTCCCTGTGCAAGAAACAGCTTTGCTGCTGTTAAAAATCAAGTATCACCTCGGACCTGCGACGGAGCTACCGCAAGACAAGGCCTCCTTGGTTCCATGAAGACCAGGCTGGATGGGGCTTTGAGCAACCTGATCTAGTGGTAGATGTCCCTGCCCAGGCCAGGGGGGTGGAACTAGATGATCTTTAAGGTCTCTTTCAACTCTAACCATTCTATGATTGTATGAACTGCTACCCTTAATGAAGATTCCTGGAAAAAAACAAGCTCCTACCCAAAGGTCCAAAGAGGAACTTCAGCACTAAATGCTAAGAATGGCAATTCCTCTCTTTCAGAGGGATGAGGGACTTCTAGGTCACGGATCCAAGAGGGGCTTTGGAATGACCTAAGCTCCACGAGGTTTCTAAGCAGGCAAAAAGTCCAACTTCAGGTACCCCGTAAGGTTTAGGATCAAGGACATTCAGGAGTATCAAGACACCTCCAGGGTAGGGGCACCAGCATCTAAATTAAATTCAGTTCGCAGCCCATGTCACCATTCCAAAAGAAATGTCTGAATTCACAAGAAGACTCATCGTAAAATGGTTCCTCTCCTTTTTTCCTCCCCTTTTGAACATGTATCTCACAGATTTCAGAGCACCCGATACAAAAAAAAACCCCAAAACCACCAGACTCAAACCAGAAAGTTATTAGCTCCCACAATATTAGCATTATATGTTAAGATTTTACTCACCAGGATGATTTGATATAGGAGGCTGGAATGCAAGTTCGTTGTGAACTGGCCCTTTAAAAGAAAACATGCAATTTGTTTTTACACAAGGAAAAAAAAAGGTTTTCTCTTCTCTCTTAACTTGTTTTCCTACAAGAATAGACTTCTGAGTATGCCAGATGTTATTAATCCCAGTAATTTGAATCAAGTGGCCAAATCTGACAGGGGAGAAAAATGTCCACAAAAGAATTACACTCTTAGAGGTTTCCTAAAAATTCAGAAGCTGGGTAGAGCTAAGAGCTCTGTTAGTATCCCAGGAGGAAAGGCTGTTCAAGCCAGACCCAGCTCCAGGAGAGAGGAGAAACCAGATGTGGCCTGCAGCTGTAATAGAAATAGGACTTTGGGTTCACACGTGTCCCCAAGTTGGGCAAGGAAAGAATCATTGTATAGAGGCACGTGATATAAATCCATCAGGAACCACACTTCATTAGTTTCATCAATCACAGAACAAGTTGCCCAGCGTGCTGGGGGCTTAACCATCAGAAACACTCCCTGAAGATGGAAAAAAGCCCTAAAGAACTCATTTTCTAAAGAAAAAAAAAAATAAAAGTACTGAATACGGTCTTCGGTATGGGCCAGTTTATTCTCTCCACTTTTATAAACTAACCGGGTCCCTTCCAGGCAGCCCAGAAGGAGAAGGAAAGACTTAAACATAGTATTATAAGTACCAGCAGCTTTTGCAACAAGACGTCAAAAACAGGCACAACGTCGGTAGGTGACAAAACACGCGACTTTTCTGAAGTGAGAAATGGCAGCAGCCAAGAAAAGCTCTATGTTGTATCACCAGCCAGTTACAAATATTAATTACGGAAAGATACATGCACTGAGAAACATTTTACAGAGTATCTACAGCACCACTGGAGTTTTTACATCCTGATGTTTCTGACAAGGAAGATGATAAACGAAGTGGCATCTTAAGAGAATAAAATAATGAAACTTAATAACTATATCTAACTCGCAATTTTCTTGATGGACACAAGTCGCAAAGTCATTCTAACATTAACTCATAGTATATTCTTTTCTCCGCTAACGGCTGATGCAAACAGGTGATCTGGTTAAGCACAATATTAGCAAATAACCAACTGTTCCAGCTTTGGGCCACAAAATTTAGAAAAATTTGAATTTTGGTGGGGTTTTTGCACTATACTTTTATAAGGCATATACCCTGGTAGCCACTTAACGCTAGATATTTGACTACTTTTTTTTCCCTACCCATCTCCTGTACCTTAAAACAAGATGTTGTGGTCCTGTTTTGTAGATGAGAAAGATTTTCAAGTTTCTTTGCCAAACGTACTCATGGCAAGAGCATTTTATTGACAAGTATTTCACTGCATTTTCACAAAGCTCTTTTAAACTGGCCTGTGTACACGGATACGCGCCTTCCAAAGCTTAATGTAGACCCTTACATCATTAAGGCATGACTTCAATATTCCTAGAAAATAAAAACAGCCAGAAACTTCCAAGTTTTGAAAGAAAAATGTCCCAACAACGGGTTCTGAATCAGCTTCCTTTTCCGCAAAGAAAATATTTACTACGAGACTGCAAAGCTTTAAAAACAGGTTTAGAAAGGAAATGCTGGTTTTGTTAGGTATAGTAAGACATCTATAATATAGATGGTATCACTATAGCTATCTGAATTTCTAATCTCTGCTGCTTTAGTGAAGGAAAGTCCATCAAGTTCTTCTATTTAAGCGTCAGAAGATACTAAACACAGTAATGGTAGTTCTATAATGAAAAAAAAAAAAAAGGATTTGAGGGTAAAGAATAATCACAAATGAGCCCCCACCACTCAATAACTTCAAAATAAAAATATATAAGTGAGTTGAAAAACCTGCACTACTTACAGTAATGTCCAGGATGCATAGGTGGATGGTGCTGAAGATGGCCATTCTGGTGGTGAGGTATGGTAGGGGTGTAGGCTGCCGTCCGACTTCCAGTCCAAGTTGTGGTACTATCTAGAAAAAGAAAGGAGCGGTTGGTTTTTAAGGGAGTTTTTTCCCCCCATCTCACTTCTAATCCTCTATTTCTCCTGAACTGGTTTTTAGAAAACTAAGAAGAGTGCACGTATGTATATACTCACTGTGATGGTAAGTAGCTGGCTGAGCTGTAAACCCATTCTGCTGAGTTCCTGGCTGAGGCCCTGAAGCAATCTGTAAGAGTCCATCACTATGGCTACCTGTCAATATACTGGTAGGTTGACCTGGTAAAAGAACACACTACCTATTCATGAACGTTCCAAAACGTGTAATTAAGAAGAGCTCAGCACTACTGGGTAGGAAAATACACCCAACTAAGGGCACTGCAATACACAGTTCCTACAAGTTTGGTTTCAGTATTTTATTTGGTTTTTTTTTCCACCCACCGGAGTGTCTTAGGAAACGTGAAGGAAGATGCTCTGCATCAGCTAATTTTGACTCTCGCCACCTTTAATATTTTTAGGAGCAGAAGTATGCAGAGAACTCTCTTTATCAACCGCATCTTGGGTTTGTTCACATCTCGTTTTGCAGTTTGAAAGGAAAGAAGAAGAGATGTCACAGGTTTTAGTGATTAACATCACCGGAGCAGATTTGGTACGAGTCCAAACAGGCCAACAGCAGGTCCAATAAATTGCTTATTTTCAGCACGTTATAACTGCTGTTCCTAAGGAGGACGCTTGCTTGAATTTATGTTCCTCCAAAACATACTCAACAGTATTTTATTTTTGAAAACCAGTACTTGAATAGAGCTGCATACATCACTGGACTCCTTCCTGAGAGAAGTTGCTGGGATTGATTTTGTTTCATTCCCAAAGAAATATTTCAAGAATTGTCTAAGCTTTAAAGTAAAGCTACCGATATTTCAGAACAGGTGAAGAGAATTTGATTTTAAAAGGCTTCAGCTCAGCCATTAACACTTAAACTGATCAGCAGTTTCACAAGTACACTTGCACTCTCAAACTGGTGTGGCCAGCAGAATTTAACCCATTGAAAACAAAATAAAACCTAAAAATGAGCTTTTTTTTTTTTTTCCTTGTCCACTTGGCTCCAACAATTGTAGCACCGATGAGAAGAAGTTTTTGATTATAAACTGTTGTGAAAAGGCAATACAATTCAACCCCTATCCTTTTTTTTTTTTTTTCTCTGCTGGAGACAAATGCAGACATTGTATTTCAGCTTAGCAAAATCATCGTTAGTTTTAGCAAAAAAAGCTGTCAGCTAAAATTAAAGAACATTACCAAAACACCACGTCACTGTAATTCAAATTTGATAACACGAGATCCATTATATTCACTCATCATTGATATTAAAGTGATGAAGAGTACGTGAAATCCCTCCAAACTTCATGGTTTCCCTACACTGGGGCTGCAGGACGTCGGCTACGTAACCGCTTTACTGTCCCCCCTGGAGTGAAGCGTGAGGTTTGGCGCTGGTAAAACCCGACTCTTCTAAATACACAAAGAAAAGTAAGCAAAACTTCACCGCAGCACTCCAACGGACGCGTGAAAATATTAATTAGGGCTGTCACTTCGGTAGCACAGTGGGCCGTTAGAAAAATAATCAAGTTAAAACTGGAAGACTCATTTTGTCAGCTGGGGAACACTAAAGAGTTGTCTGAAAACCTCACAATGCTGCCACCTTAGAGTATATCCATTTGTTGTCCCGCTTGCTGTTGTAATAAATTAATGAAACTCTTTCATTCCTACAGGAATTATTCCAATAATAGCCATAATGTTTTGTCAGTGGTCAACTGTTTTAATATTGGAACGCTGAAGCTTTGGCATAACCAAAACAGTCCTGTCACACTCACATAGCGTCAGTCTCGCTGAAAAAAAAAAAGACTGGGTCACCAGGAAAAGCAAAGTTACTCTAATTACGCTGCAAATTAAAACTTTATGTTAACACTTATGAGCCTGCCTAGATCCTACTGCCACACGTTTTATCGGCGTAGCGTGGCAGCAGCACAGTTCCAATGCAAGACCTACTTTGGCAAAAACATCAACTGTTATCTCAAGAGCTTTCACATTTTTCAGGAATTTCGTATAATCTCCGTGATCTTACTTGTTGAAGCCACAGGAATGTTGGGAAAATTAGTGGTGCTGGTAGTGCTAGCCTCAGTGGGGGCCAGCATGGCTGGGGTGCTGTAAGGCTCCGTAGATGCCCTGTTACTTGGTGGGTGCTGGATGGTTTGGACCGAATGGCCTTCAGCAGAAGACAATGACGGCTGCCCCTCGTAGTCATGAACGTATTCGTCTTTCACCAACATGCTTGATGGAGCTGCGAAGGAGACAAGAGTTCAACAGTGAAAAGCAAAACTATTTTCAGGATTTAACTACAAATTTCCAGCACTAACCAGGTGATTAAAACTACTGAGGGGAGGATTTACAGAATTACAGAATGATATGGGGTTGGGAAGGGACCTCTGGAGATCATCTAGTCCAACCCCCTGCCAAAGCAGGGCCACCCACAGCAGGTCCCACAGGAACGTGTCCAGGTGGGGTTTGAATGTCTCCAGAGAAGGAGACTCCACCACCTCTCTGGGCAGCCTCTGCCAGGGCTCTGACACCCTCACAGGAAAGAACTTTCTCTGAATGGTTAGGTGGAACTTCCCATGTTCCAGTTTGTGCCCATTTCCTCTTGTCCTGTCCCTGGGCACCACTGAAAAAAGACTGGCCCCATCCTCCTGACACCCACCCTTGAAGTATTTATGGGCATCAATCAGATCCCCCCTCAGGCTTCTCTTCTCCAGACTCAAAAGACCCAAGTCCCTCAGCCTTTCCTCATCAGAGAGATGCTCCAGGCCCCTCAGCATCTTTGTAGCCCTCTGCTGTCCCCTCTCCAGCAGTTCCCTGTCCTTCTTCAACTGGGGAGCCCAGAACTGGACACAGTGCTCCAGCTGGGGCCTCCCCAGGGCAGAGCAGAGGGGGAGGATGACTTCCCTCAACCTGCTGGCCACACTCTTCCTGATGCTCCCCAGGATGCCATTGGCCTTCTTGGCCATGTTGGCTCATGGTCATCCTATTGTTCACCAGAACTCCCAGGTCCTTCTCCTCAGAGCTGTTTATTTAACCCACATACACACTGCTAAAGCGCTCCTCTAAATTACAAATCAACACTTCGAGTCGGCAGCAGGAAAATTGCGAAGCGTAACTAGATGGAAAAGCAAATTCTTCTCCTTTCTGCTATCAAACAAGCAGTTTAGTCCCACAGTACCAGACTCGAAGAGCATTTTGTTTCCCAGCCCATCATCGTGTGATTGGACACGGTCAATAAAAGGGAAAAACATGCTTTTTGTCAAGCACCTAAATATATGTTAACGCAGCAGCGAACAAACCAATTCCTAGTATACAAGTAAGAACCTACATAAAGCTCCTACGAAAAATGTAATTCGTGAACACAGCACATAAAAAAAACCCACCTTCATGCATCCCTGAAGTAATTTTAAGCAACTCCCACCCAAATTGACTAGAAACACCAAAATTCACATTCGAAGACAATGTAACACTACTCTATATTGAACAACAGTCACTAATTATGAATATTCCACGTACAGCTTAAGGAAATATTCAGAATATTCCGCACACAGCAGAAGGTGTCCCTGCCCATGGCAGGGGGGGTTGGAACTAGATGATTTTTAAGGTCCCTTCCAACACAAACCGTTCTATGATTCTATGAAATTACGACCGTGGCCACTACAACTATTTATTTCTCTGTATCTTATTGAGCCTGTTCAAGTAAAACTCTTAACACTACGTTAGCTCCCATGCTCGTTTTTAAAGCAGCCTTAAATATATTAAAATCTGACAGTAATTTACTGTTTCCTGCTGCAAAAGCAGTAGCAAGACAAGGAAACACTTAGTATATATTTAACTGCCGGCTGGAAAGCTTTGATTCTCTCCAAAAGGATAATTTTTCAGAAGACACAGGTAACAAATGCAAATTAGCGGAGACGAGAACACAAGTTAAAGTCCAGTTTGGGGCTTTTTAAAGTCATTTTTGGCTGGATATTTGTAATAATGTGCTAAAAACATTGGATTACCCAAATTTCCTTCCTATCAATTTCTTCTAGAAGGAAAAAAAGTTCAGTTTTGAATGGGGGACTTGGGTCTTTTTAGTCTGAAGAGAAGACTGAGGGGGGATCTGATCAAGGCCTATAAATACTTCAAGGGTGGGTGTCAGGAGGATGGGGCCAGTCTTTTTTCAGTGGTGCCCAGGGACAGGACAAGAGGGAACAGGCACAAACTTGAACATAAGAAGTTCCATCTCAACATGAGGAGGAACTTCTTTCCCGTGAGGGTGTCAGAGCCCTGGAAGAGGCTGCCCAGAGAGGTGGGGGAGTCTCCTTCTCTGGAGACATTCAAACCCCACCTGGACACGTTCCTGTGGGACCTGCTGTGGGTGGACCTGCTTTGGCAGGGGGTTGGACTAGATGATCTCCAGAGGTTCCCTCCAACCCCATATCATTCTGTGATTCTGTGAAAATAATTTATCAATATTTGCCTCTCGTACACTATTTAGCTGGTTTTCCAAAACCGGAGAGACAAATTTCCATCTGCTCTCCATCCTCCCTCCCAAGGAGATACTCAGGAATAAACTGTGTACATTCTGAAGAGTTTAACGCAGTTTGTGCCCACAGAAATGCGACAGTAAACAGAAATACTCACCAGAACTCTGTAGTGTCAGTCCTGAGAGATCTTTAAAAAAGAAGAAAAAAAAGAAAAAAGGGTGGAGGATTATATACACAGAGATCAATCATGTCCGAACATTAAGTTTATAAGCCTTTACAAACCAGTATTACAGACTCTATATATTACACCCCCTCCATCACAAGTCTCAAAGCTAAGTTATTCCTAGGATACACATTAATTATAAGAACTCAGCACAAAGCCAACAGAAAGACTTAAACAAAAGCCACAAACTGTCCTTTCAAATTCAGAATAAAGGTAAAAAATAATTCCACTAAGAAGATGGACACGAGCGTATGAAAGCAATTTATATTCAGATCATTAAAAGTTAATGTTTCTAATTTAGGCCTAGATTTCCTACACTCAAAAGGAAAACATTTTACATTCTATTCCCACTGTTCCATTTTAAATCAAGAGTCTTACTTACCGATGCCAGGCGATACTACACGCTCATAATGGTAAGGATTTACACAGACACTGTCACATTTTAAGTCAAAAGCATACTGACAATATTTAACATGCTTGAGTTCATTTTTATGAAGATCAGGCCACCTCCAAAGACGAGCGTAAATCACATGAGGGAATCCCTTGCGACCAGCCACCTAAAAAGTCAGACACAAAAGTTGATTGGGAAAGTAGCAAGGCATTTCCCTTTATTTAGCGAGGAGCAAAGCTGGAGGAGGACAAACACCACCACAACCTCTCTCCATCATCAAAATATGGGGGGGGGGGGGGAGGAAATGGTGTACAGTTTACCCAAATTCTGTACTCATCAGAAATAAAATTCCCTTAGGGTTTTTGCTACGGTTAAGTCAACAACTGTGATTCTTAAGGAGAAAAAAAATACTGGCTACAAATTGGCAGAAGCAGAATTTGTGCTTAACGTAGTTATGTATGGTCACCTTCCCCACCGTGGATGATGCTTTGCCCCAGAAGAAGAGGAACGAGGCACTAAGCTACGCTATAAGGAATTTAACAAGTAGAAGAATGCCAATCCATTATACTGAAAAAAAAATTTAAAAAAAGAAAAAAAAAAAAAAAGAAAAAATAATGCTTGTAGGGTAGACGGAAAGCTAGCCAGCAAACAGGACAGCTGTCCTGGAACAAGGAAATCGCAACCCAAGCTAGGCAGGTACTGAGTACTGACGATCTAAGGCTAACGTAAATCCTCAGCGCAGACTCCTTGGAGTACCTTAGCAAGGGATCATCGGTCTTTCTTCCCGCTGCTGACCAACACAGAGCTAACAGAAGCTTGTAGTGAAAATACCAGGATAAACAGCCGAATTTGTTACGTGACCCTGCTTTTTACTGCCACACACACACACTCGTTTAAGAACGGCTGATCCCACGCCTTCTGCTCCATTTTTTTAAAAAAAAAAAAAAAAAATAATAATAATAATCAACTACTGCAGCAGTCCAGAGCTCCAGCCACAAAACAGGCCTACAAACGGGGGGATGCAAGAGAAGAGCTACTCTTCCTCAACACTCTAGGATCCTGCGTCACTCACTTTCGCTCCAGCTTCACTAGGAGGAAAACATCTGATTTTTTTTTCACTTGTACTAACCTGAAGCCTCCCATCCAGCGTTCTCTGTATTGTAACGCACTTGCTAGGATGAGCTCCATTTGTGGTTATAGCTGTAATCAAAGAATCCAATTCATCTTTTTTCTCCTTTAGCTTTTTAACTAAACTTTCAATTGCGCGTTTGGCAAAAGTTTCACTCTCTCCACCTTGTCGATGGCACATCAAGCTGTGAACAATGCTCAGACAAGCATCATTACTTGTTGGCGTGTTAGTAATAGACATATTGTCCATTTGTCACAGCTTTTTTTTTTTTTTTTTTTTTTTTTTTCTCTCTTTCAGATCAACTGTCACTTTTGGGGGCTGTTATGATTTTCAAGCTGATGAACAAGAGATGATCCAAGTTAAGTGTTAGATGTACTGTCTCTTGGTAAAACCTAGGAGGAAAAAATATCTACATTAGAATTGTTTTTAACAAATTGCAGATCATGTTTCTAAGGAAGTCTGTGGCTTTTTGCTTCTTTTATTTTCAAGCTAAGTGCAGGATATTAAAAGCACATGAAAAAAAAAAACTGCATTGCTTGTCCCATGATAGCTAAAAACATGCTTAAGACGCTGCTTGCACGCTTTTAGATATAAGATTATTATTTTTTTTTCCCTAGTAACAATATTTAAATAAAGATTATAGTTTCTATACATGTACACATAGGATGTACATATAGAAAGGTAGGGATTATTAGACGAACAGGTTCTGAATCAGGAAAAGGAGAACGGTGACAATGATTTCCTATGTTTTCTATGTGGTGGGATGAAATCAAGTGAAAATACTGACTGGGAAATGAAAAGGCATTGATTTAAACAAAATTTGAATAGCGAAGAAGCATGAATGCACACCAGAATCATCTATCATCTTTATTTAATAATCCTGTCCAAATAGTTCAGCTCCGTTCTGACCTCAGACTAAGGCTATTTCTCTTTGCGAATCAGAAAGGCAAAACCGGTATCTGGTCGTTAGCATAATACAGATTTATGGAAATTAGTATCGCGTGTATCTTTACATATCAAAATCCCAACTGGCCCATCGGTCTTTACCGGACCCAGCTTCTTCTGGATGAAGACAAACCAACCGAAGTCACTAAAAAAAAGCATTTCTAAATTGTCTCAAACAGAACTGCCCTAATTATACTAAATATAAGATAAGGAATAAGTCCGTCCTAGCACATTTGGCCTTTCAAATTCCATTTGTTAAGAACCTGCAGCGGTTTCTGGTCATGAAGTCCTCCTCCTCAAAGCCAGCAGACCTCAGCCTTTTTGAAGTTGCCTTTAACTCACTCATTTTCTCAATTCCGAATGAGCCAATTACTACGCTTTATCTCGCTTTATCCAGAACCGTAGGACAGCAGGTTTTATGCACTCAGAAAAGAAGTTTAACGTTGTCAAAAAATCTGCTTGGGTTCTTCAAGCCCCTCTGGCTCCACTAAGACCATTCTACCAACTATGTGGTCTGATTTTAAGACACTGGCAGCAAATACACATGATTTTACGACGTTTACATTTACTGAGGGAGCTTAAAATATAAGCCTTTCTGAAACTAACACGTTGTTCTTAGCAATGTAAATAAAATATATTTGATTTCGATGAGTTTGTTCACATTTTATCTGAGGAACACATCCAAAGACCTGTTCCTGCACCGGAATTTTCCATGTTATTAGAGGGTACAGCAGTAGCAGCTATTTATTAGAAACAAATGCTTTGCACAAAAATAAGAGCAGGATGTTAATTTAGAAAGTTAACGCATGGCACAAATGACAGCGTGAACGCGTGGCTTCCCTTCTCGTAAAAAGGAATATTGTAACACAAACCCAGCACAATTATAATAGGAAACAAAGTCTTCCCTATTTAATATTTTCTCCAATTTCAACTCGAATCCAGCATGCTTTGGTATACTTGGAAAAAACACACCCCAAATCCCATTTTCAATAGTTTTCTTCTTTTGGAAGGATGCTTCTGGACCTAATTTCTCCCGAAGGAAAACAATTAGCTAGGAGTTTGAGTAAGATCATTTTACCTCGCTATTAAAGTTTCTCCCTCAACGCTAGGGGTTCGGATTTTTTTTGCGCTTCATCTCAATAAGCCTCTTTTAAAAGTCAAGCTTAACCTGCCAGTCATTCTCCATGGCAACTCGCGCTCGCATAAATCCGTAAAAGCTTGCCAGCTAAAACAGAATAGAATATAATTTGCCTTAAATATAAAACAGCATCCCAGATAGATATGCATAAATAATCATAAATAAGTGACTAGATAAAGCTATTAGCCAAAAGAGCTTTAAATAAAAGAGATGCTTAAAATTAGACGCGCGGCTCTGTCTTCTACACCCCCAAAACCATGAATGAGAATTTCGCCCGCTGACTTTCAGGAGAGCAAGATCAAGCAAATAAACCCTGATTTAAGTGGAATGATCTTCAGAAATGTTGAGTCACCCCTCAGCTGCCACCGCGCTCAATAGGAGCTTCTGACTGTTCAGCACTTTTGAAAGCCGGGGCCACTTGTTTAGGATTTTGAATACCATTACGCGCTGCTGGCGGGTAATCACAGAATCACAGAATGCTATGGGGTTGGGAAGGGACCTCTGGAGATCATCTAGTCCAAACCCCCTGCCACAGCTGTAACACCCAGAGCAGGTTGCACAGGAACGTGTCCAGGTGGGGTTTGAATGTCTCCAGAGACGGAGACTCCACCACCTCTCTGGGCAGCCTCTTCCAGGGCTCTGCCACCCTCACAGCAAAGAAGGTCCTCCTCATGTTGAGATGGAACTTCTTATGGTCAAGTTTGTGCCCATTCCCTCTTATCCTGTCCCTGGGCACCACTGAAAAAAGACTGGCCCCATCCTCCTGACACCCACCCTTGAAGTATTTAAAGGCCTTGATCAGATCCCCCCTCAGGCTTCTCTTCTCCAGACTCAAAAGACCCAAGAAGTCCCTCAGCCTTTCCTCATCAGAGAGATGCTCCAGGCCCCTCAGCATCTCTGTAGCCCTCTGCTGTCCCCTCTCCAGCAGTTCCCTGTCCTTCTTCAACTGGGGAGCCCAGAACTGGTCCCAGTGCTCCAGCTGGGGCCTCCCCAGGGCAGAGCAGAGGGGGAGGATGACCTCCCTCCACCTGCTGGTCACCCTCTTCCTGATGCCCCCCAGGATGCCATTGGCCGCCTTGGCCACAAGGGCACATTGCTGGCTCATGGTCACCCTGTTGTCCACCAGGACTCCCAGGTCTTTCTCCTCAGAGCTGCTCTCCAGCAGGTCACCCCCAACCTGTCCTGGTGCAGGGGGTTATTCCTCCCCAGGTGCAGCACCCTACACTTGCCCTTTGTTGAATTTCACCAGGTTTCTCTCTGCCCAACTCTCCAGCCTGTAATTACAACACTGGAATCGCACGGTGAAATTCAGAAGCCTTCCTTTACAAATACCCTCTATGGAAATCCTGGTTTTAACCTTGCCTTTTCCACCCCCAGAAAAAGGGGGTGAGGTCAGCGGGTGCCAACCTGGCACATATTGATAAACACGGTGACATATTTCTTCCGAAGCACCAGAAGAGTATATTTTTGCAGACGAGCCAAGTTTTTACGTTCCACAAAACTGAGTTTCTCACGCAACAGCTCTACAAACCTATCTTCGACTGAGTCACACATTCAAGAGGTGCCTTAACACCTTCTTACTATATTACTTTCATGTGTGCAAATAAAAGCACAACGCAATCTTAATGCGCTATATTTTTAGAAGATAGCCTTTGAAGATAAGGTTCCAGCGTGCCCTCAGACACTGAGCGCGAAGTTCTGCAAAACAACCGTGTGTTTGTGTGATTTAACTTTTATTTGATGCGAGCATGAAACCCCAAAAGTGTTCTTTAGCACACCCCGCGCTCAAGTAGGTGATCCCACGCTACAGCTGGAGCTTGGATTTACAGCGGAATAATAGGTAGGGCCAAATATTTTGAGCGAAGATCTTCCTACTTCCCTCCACCCCAGGAATTTCACGGAGACAGCAACGGGCCAGAGGGCGTTTGGGGGGAAAAGGGGCAGAGGGAAGAGACAGGGAACGTGAGAAAAGCAGGAGATAGAGTTTGTAGTGAAGCTCTGGGCTTCGCTTCCCGAGGAATAAAAAGGTGTTTCTCTCCCTTTTGCTGTCGTGTGATACGAGTGGAACACAGAAGGAAAAAAAATGGGACGTGTTAACAAGTTACAAAGTTATAGAAAAGCACCTCTTTATGTTATAGAAAGGAATTTATTTCAATAACAGGTATGTTCCAAAACAAGTGAAGAACGACTAGTGTTCTGCGATAGTCTAGGTATCGGAACAAGAGTAGGATCCTCCGAAGAGGAGATAAATCTGAAAGACAAAAGAAGTTAAGGTGGCCAGGTCATTAAAAACACCTTTGATGACCTGTAGCAAACAGGCTACTATCTCAGGGAACCGATAAGTAACCATTAACTGCAACTCTTCCTTCAAGAGGCACGCAGATTTGAACAAGTATCGTCATTCTTCCGTCCATCCTGCTTCCCCACGGCTGCCTGGCTGAAGGGTGCTGTTATCTTTTTAGCCTGCGCAATGAAATTCCAAACATGAAGCAGCTGTTTAAAATTAAAAATGCAACCCTGATGCCACATGCCTCATTTTCATGGCTGTGGATAATTCTGCCAGAAACGGTTACCTGAACGATAGAAATAGATTCTAAAAAACACAGCCATCCATAACAGTATCCTACCTCATATAACAAAAATCAAATATATTATTGACTTATCTACGTGGAAATAACATTACTGAGCTCTCACACTAGTGCTCTCATTGCACTTCCGTTTATCTTACGGGCAGGAGAACAAAATAAGCACCGACTCAAACGATTCCTCTGTTCCCAGATCAACCGCTACATTCCCTCTCTCCAAACGGCGATCATTTTACCAGTGTGACCGGGTTTCACGTTCAGCATCTTCTCCAAAAGCCAGTTCAGAGCTCCAGGAGAGCTCTCCCCTTCGTGGAAGGAAGGTGGTCCCCATCAACCCAAAAAAAAAGACCCCGAGGAAAGTGCAAAAAAAAAAAAAAAAAAAAAAAAAAGAAAAAAAGCAGGTGAGATCTCACCCAAAGGGATAATCAACGCATTTATGGAACAGAAAATTAATATTCCACCTCGTTTGCCAGTACCTCTTCAGCCGCACCAGCAAGATGATATTATTTGGCTTATTATAGCACGGTTTAAGAACAAGGGTTTTTACATGCCAAAAACCAGCGTGAGCCACGACTTCCAAATATTTGCAGCGACTCCTCAGGCAGAGCACTAGGTATTGAAGAGAGAGGATCATCTGGAAGGCCTCACGCGAGGGTCGAGAGTTGCCGGGGTGTATTTCAGTTGGAAATTCTTCCACCAAAAAAAAAAAAAAAAAAAAAGCACACAGGTCTGAAAAAGGTACGAGGGTTTTCGAAAGAGAGAAAAACGTTTTTCCTGCTTTTGGTGGTTAGAAAAAAACCCGCATGGACTCGATTTCCTTGCTTTTACGGAGGTATTACTAGTCATACAGAAGCTCAACTGAGACATAAGGGCAGGGGCTGCTGAAAAAATACACCTAAACTCCCGTCGATGTGCCCTAAAGTCATTCAGCCAAGCAAATTATGGAAACTTCTCTAAAAATGCCCTTCCTCCTCCAAACAATTCCCACTTCCAATTCTCTAATGCGGCTGAAATTTGCTGAGGAGTTACAAATACAGGCTTCCTAAGAACCCACCTTCTTTTCTACTTATTAAGAACAACCTTAAATGAATACTTTTTTGACACTCACAAGTCGTTTATCTTCCTCCCTCCCTCCTCCTCCTCCTCCTCCCACAAAAGCCACCCTTTGTAATTTGGGGAGAACCATCGACCCCCAACCAAGAAAAAGGAAATAAATAATACGCTTACGCGGACAAACCAGGAGGTTACGGATGGAGCTGGAAATCAGGGACGTCAACCCAAAGGGAATATGATCCAGGCAATCAGCGATCCAACAGCTTGGGCAAGGCGGTTAATCCGGGCCCCGACGCTGATATGATACACTGCCCTTATTCATTTACAGTAGGCTTTTAAGCCAATCGCAGCTGCGGAGGGATCAAATTCGCCAAGAAACTGGGTCTAAAAATGTGACAGTCCAAATGCCACTGGATAATTACTTTAAGAAACGGGCAAAAGGCCAAAGCCCCCCCCCCCCCCCCCCCCCATGTCACTTTCTTAGCATATATTTTATTTGTTAAGTTTCTGCACCAAACTAAATATTTTTCCAAATAAGAAACAACTTAAAGCTCTTGAGACTTCATTGTTTTGCAGGAAAAATTAGGTGAGAATTCATCAAGCATGATCGAGTAACAGTTTGTATTAAAAACTGAGATGCTAAGAATGGTGAAATGTTGTATTTAAAGTAAAAAAAAAAAAAGTTAAAAAAAAAAATACAGCCTTGGCACAACCGGAAAAGTAGTTCCTGCAGGTGTCAGGCCCTTTGAAAAGCTTTTGATGGAGAAAGGGAAGGAGTTTTGCTCAGAAAAGGGGTTCCAGATACAGACGCGGTGCTGAAGGTCCAGAGATGCTGGTGGGAAGGGTTAATAAACAGGGGAAAAGCAGGGGAACGCACAGCACACACCGACAGGTCAGAAAGGAGTGAAAAAGGCTAGATGGATTTGCAACCGCATGCACAAGAAGCCCGAAAAAAACCAGTTGTGATGGAAATCCAAACCAGTCTGCAAAGGTAAAATCAAAGGAAAAAAAAATAAAATAGATTTTTACACGTGCTAAGTATCAGATGACACATCGGGGGCTCAGGGAGCCTTTAAACAGCGAGGAAGAGAGATTTGCCATCTTATTTTTTGTACAAACTCCTCACACAACAGTCCTGTGTCACCTTAGAGCATTTCAACTGATCAAAGGTCGTAGGTCCCTTCCAACTGAACTATTCTATTCTAAATCATAAAAACACAGATTTTTTTTTTTTAGCAGCAATTATGCAAAAATGCTCTACGATACACGTAAATAGATAAGGCTGAGAATTTAGGATATCCGTGTCAAGGGCTGGTGTTACAAACGTGTACAGGGACGCTAAAGATGATGAAGTAAAGCAAGGAAGGGTGTCTAACGGCGTCCACCAGGTACAATCCAGCATTTCTATCAACGCTATGAATCTTAAGATAACTTGGCCATTATCCACCGTAACGTATGGTAGAAGGGTCTAAGCAAGTCAGCAAATCTGCAGGCAGAATATATCCTTTGTGATGAGCTGTGACTTAAGTGGGTATTACCACTGTGGTCTTCAAAAAACTAAATAAAAGCTCCTAATATCTGAGCTTCCAAATGAAAAAGAAAATAAAAATATGGATGTTGCAGCAAGAAAGAAAAGAACGCAGCCAGATCAAGGCCTATGGTGCCGAAGGGAAAGATGTCCAGCCCGCAATTCTGGGGAGTCATACAGTGGGGCAAGAAGGGAAATTAATTAAAAAAAAAATAAAATTAAGGACCAAAACCATATTTCCAAGTTGCAAATATAATTTTGGGGAAAAAATATCTAAGAAAAAATAAGAATTGTTTGCTTGAGGCTGCCACTTGATGCTCTGAGAGCACCATTTACCAGTACCGGCCATCCCAGTCCCTGATTTCCAGCGTTTTGATAGCAGGCAGAAATGCAACGCTAACGAACTGGCTAATTACAATAGCCTACAAATCGACATCTTGCTAGAACATTTCGCATGAATAAAGGACAAGAAAGGCTCTTGCATAAGCCGTTGCCTCCAAAATTAGACAAACACAAAGATGTCAGAAAAGCAGCACATACATTCGATGGCTTTTAACCACCAAAACATTACTCCAGAGTTTTGCTCTTTAATAATGCAGTGGTTGAAGTTTTATGATAAACATGATAAAGGAAAAAAAAAAAAAAAAATCCATAAACCGATAAAACAAAAGGCAGCTCGTGATTTGATGAAGATATGAATAAGTGATTAAACTGCAGATACTTTCCAGCACATCAGAACTATTATCTATTTGCCCAAAGGGTGAACAGGAACAAAATGTTTATAGACATGAGAACAATTAGCATTAAAGAGCAAGAGAAAGAGGACTGAGAAGGCACGGCGCTCGCCCTGTTCTGTACAGTAAGAGCTAACATTCCCCAGAATACTATTTTTGTGCGTGTATCTGAATCATCAGTATCAATTCTGCTCATCTCGCTGTCAGTAGCTACAAAAATTGAAGACACTTGACAGCAGAAAAGGAACCGGGGAAGAGTTTTAAGACAAGTCTGAGTGGCAAGTTCTTTCATCTTCACATAAATCCGTGGTTAAAAAGTGTGAGCAGCCATTTCTCTGTGGAAGGAAGGGATCTGATGTACAGCTGCAGCTCTCGGTGGCTTTATTCCTCTCGGCTTCCACCTGCGCACCTCAACCGTTTTCGAAAGCGCTTTATAAATGCAACAGACTCATCCCGTAAAGGGAGCAAACATCTCTGCTGCACGAGGTTCCAGGTTTTTTAGATCTCGTTCAAGAAACTCACACAATAGTTAAAAAAACCCCTTAAATCCTTATCTTTGAATGCGTGGGGGGCAGGACGCAATGAAAAAGGTAGCGCTTCTATGCTGATGTGAGCCCATATGCACGCATTTTAAATCCTATAAAGTTGTATTTGTCATCTGTATTCCCCTTCCCTCCCTCTACTTTTTAGATTTGAGAAAACATTCAGCTGGAAAAAAATACTCCTCTTTTCAATACAGGCTTCTGTATGGTCAGAGAAGGAAGACCACTGCACGTTACGCCACCGGAGGTGGAAAAGGCACTAAACTCCTCTAGAACTCCAGTTATTTCCACAACACAGATCCAGGCACCGAAATTCCCACCACCTCACCGCCGAGAGGCCACCTTTGGTGTCCCACCGACCAAGGGGTCAGCCCCTCCTCATCCTAGAAGGGATGAAAACCTGGGAACGGCAGGAGAGAGCACGCTCAGAAAGCGGAAGGTGGTGGAAGCCCTTGCCGTGGAATGACAGAGCAAACCTGAACTTAACTCTTCCTCAAGAGTATCCCGCAAGGCCCATCTTTTTGCAGAAGGCTTCCTTCAACAAGGACAAATAGTCACCTGTCAAAACCTCACAAAGAGAGGAAACAATTGCGGCCACGCCAAGCAATAAAAGGGAAGAGTCAAACCTCGCGCAGGGCAGAAGCGGTGTGATTTTTCACTTGTACGTAACGTTTCGATACCCTAGCAATAGGTGTGTTAGATAACATCTGTTCTTTATAGTAATCTGCACGGGGATAATGTTCTCTGCATTTGTTCAAGCTTAAAAAAAAAATAATAAAAAAAATAATAATAATAAAAAAAAATAATCACCTCTGGGCAAAGAAAGCATGGAAAATTCCAACCCCAACCAAAAGTAGAGTTTTTCACAAGGTTAACAATCTAGGAAAAAGAGAGTCCTAAAATTCCAGCAGGACCTCAACAACAGCACAGCGAAGGCTGCTCCTCACCAGGATCGACCCAGCTGCTCTCAGCACCTTTGTTCTCCGCCTAAATCTGTTGATGCCTCTCAAAACTCACATCCCCATTGTGTTAGCTGCGCTCCGACGCATTATGTAAAGAGCCATCTACTTAAAAAGAAGGAATTCTAATCAGTTTGAGACACTTAGTGCTTCTCTTTAGGCTTCGCCTCTTTGAAATAAAGTTTCTATATCAATATTAAACACGCATGCTTATGCAACAAGCAAATCAAGAGAGGTTCATGAATGCAAAGTGAGAAGAAACTCCTTTCAGTAAGCAATCCGGCCAAGATAAGAGGAGGGCCAGAAGGACAAGTTGCCTACTTATCATGACGCTGGAGTCCAAAAACACGTTTAGTTTCAGAAGGCAGCTACAGCTGCTTCAACAACTCTACGCGGAATTGCCTACAAGTAACAACAGTCCGAGAGTCCTACGATTTAAAAGGTGACAGCTATCGCAGAGTCTGAAACCGCTCTTGCCTGTTGACAGTGGGACACCATTCTTAACCAAGATAACTTCAGAAGCGGTGGTAAAAGACACCACGATCCTACTCCGGCCGTATGTGTTTGACAACAATTGGTTTACAGCAGTACAATTTGGGCTCTAAGTAATAACACATCTAGCCCACAACTAGGTTACCCCATAAATTAACCAGCCTTCCGTGGTAAAACCTTTTTAAGACTCAACCATGCAGCAAGTCACAAACCTCCCCCAAAATCCCAACACCCCCCAGAAAACGGGGATGGGAAGGAAAAACAGTAACGAAGGAATGATCTCTAATTAACACCCTTCGTGCTGAGCAGCTCCGCGCTGCCTGAAAAAAATCAGCTAAAAGCAGCCTTCGCTGCTATTGCAAATAAGATGGCAGGTTTGGGAGAACTCGAGGCGAAGCGGCTCACACAAAACCACCCAGGGCATTCTCCAGCCTGCGGGAGAGAGCAGGGAGAGAGCGGGTCTGCCCCACCGGCAGCGGAGGAAAGTTTAACCGGGGACGGGCCGGTCGGGGAACCTTTAGAGAAGGCACCCGGCTTTAAAATAATAAGAAAAAGTTTTGGGAGCGGGGAGGGTGTATTTTTTTTCCTCGCGGGGATGGTGGGGAAGGAGGCGGGGAGGGGAACCCGGAGCAACGGGGACGAGGAGAAGCCCCCGGGCGGCGGGTGAGGGGAAGGGAAGGCGGGGGGGGGGGGGGGGGGGGGGGGCGAGGGGGGGGGGCCCTGCCCCGGGTGCCCGGCGGCAGCGGGGCGGGAGTGGGGGGGGAGGCGGGCGGGAGGAGGGGTCGCGCTGCGGGCGGCCTCGGCGGGCGGGCGGACGGCAGCCGAGAGCGGATGTTACCTGGGCCGCGGGCGGCGGCGGAGCGGCCGCTCTCCGGGCGCGGCCTGCGGTGAGGGGCGGCGGCGGCGGAGGGGAGGGAAGGGGAGGGGGGGGGCCTTCCCTCGCCTCAGCCGGCCCCGGTGCGGCGGAGCGGGCCAGGCCTCCGCCCCCCCGCCCTCCCCTCCCCGGGCTGCGGCCGGGCCGGGCCGGCGGGGCGGCGCTGGCAGGGGAGGGGGGGACCCGGCCGCCCTGTGAGGGCCGCGACCGCCGCCGCCTTCTTGTTGTTGTTGTTGTTGCCGCGGCTCCGGCCGCTCGCGCTCCGCGGCCGCCGCCGACACGTCCAGCCGCCAGCGCGCATGCGCCACATCCGGGTAACACACACCCCCCCACCCACCTCCCCCCTTCCCCACCGCCGCCGCCGCCGCCGAGCGCCGCCACTGCGCCTGCGCGCCCGCCCGCCCCGCGGTTGCCTCGCAGCCGGCAGGCGGAGAGAGGGGCGGGCGGGCGCGTTCTGGGTTTATTTGTGTGGTTGGCGTCCGGCGGCGGCGCGCCGGGCGGGGCAGGGCAGGCAGCGCTCCAGCAACCGCCAGCACGGCCCCCAAAAAAGGCACGGCGCCAAAAATGCCACCCCGGGAAAGGCACAGGGCCGCAAACGCTACCCCTGTAAGTGCAAAAACCCGAAAATGCCACCCCCATAAGCGCACAGCTCCATAAATGCAACCCCCGTAACTGTAAATCCCCACAAATGCAACCCCCATAAATATGTGGCCCGGGAAATGCAACCCCCGTAAGTGCAAAACCCCACAAACGCAACCCCAACAGATGCACAGCCCCATAAATGCAACCCCCACAAGTCCAAAATCCCCCAAATGCAACCCCAACAAATGGACAGCCCCGTAAATGCAGCCCCCACAAGTCCAAAATCCCCCAAATGCAACCCCAACAAATGCACAGCCCCATAAATGCAACCCCCATAAATATATGGCCTGGGAAATACAACCCCCATGAGTGCAAAACCCCACAAATGCAACCTCAACTACCTCACAGCCCCATAAATGCAACCCCCAAAAATATATGGCCTGGGAAATACAACCCCCATGAGTGCAAAGCCCTGCAAATGAAGCGCCAACAGATGAACAGCCCCCCAAATGCAACCCCAACAAATGCACGGGGCCACAAATACAACCCCCATAAATATATGGCCCAGGAAATGCAACCCCCATAAGTGCAAAACCCCACAAATGCAACCCCTACAAATGCACAGCCCCATAAATGCAGCCCCCATAAATATATGGCCTGGGAAATACAACCCCCATGAGTGCAAAACCCCACAAATGCAACCCCAACAAATGCACAGACCCATAAATGCAGCCCCCATAAATATATGGCCCGGGAAATACAACCCCTATAAATATATGGCCTGGGAAATGCAACCTCCACAAATATATTGCCCAGGAAATACAACCCTCACAAGTCCAAAATCCCCCAAATGCAACCCCAACAGATTCACAGCCCCATAAATGCAACCCCCATAAATATATGGCCCGGGAAATACAACCCCCATAAATATATGGCCTGGGAAATGCAACCCCCTTAAATGCAAAACCCCACAAACCCAACCCCTATAAATGCACAGCCCTGTAAATGCAACCCCCACAAATCCAAAATCCCCCAAATGCAACCCCAATGGATTCACAGCCTCATAAATGCAACCCCCATAAATATATGGCCTGGGAAATGCAACCCCCATAAATATATTGCCCAGGAAATACAACCCTCACAAGTCCAAAATCCCCCAAATGCAACTCCAACAGATTCACAGCCCCATAAATGCAGCCCCCATAAATATATGGCCCGGGAAATACAACCCCCACAACTCCAAAATCCCACAAACACAACCCCAACAGATGCACAGCCCCATAAATGCAGCCCCCACAAATATATGGCCCGGGAAATGCAACCCCCTTAATGCAAAACCCCACAAACCCAACCCCTATAAATGCACAGCCCCGTAAATGCAACCCCCACAAATCCAAAATCCCCCAAATGCAACCCCAACGGATTCACAGCCCCATAAATGCAACTCCCATAAATATATGGCCTGGGAAACGCAACCCCCATAAATATATTTCCCGGGAAATACAACCCCCTTAAGTGCAAAACCCCACAAACCCAACCCCAACCAGACTCACAGCCCCTCAAAAGCAACCGCTTTTCCCGTTCCTCACCACCTCGGCCAGCGAAAGCCAACCCTCCTAACCCTTTCCAATTTTTTTTGGAAATTCGAAGGTTACAACTTTCTACCTTGGTGGCGCCGGGCCAGCCTTAGAACACAAAAGAGAGAAATTCCATACCCTACCCTACGGAACGTCGTATATTTTTGCTAAATGAGAGGGGCGTTTGGCCAGTTCGACTCTTAAGAACTAAGAAGGATGGAAAGTTTTAAAACTTGCTCCGTTGCCATCCCGAAATTCCCCGCTCACGTGATGAAGTCATTTATAGTCACTCCCACATCCTTAAGATGATCTTCGCTAGGAAAAGCCAGGTAAAACGCTGCTATGTTTGTCGTCTTTTCCCGGCTCGACGTTAACTGAAGCCTCCTCGCACCAGGATTTGCTGATTTCTCTATTTCTAGAAGGTTCGGAAGCGTTACGGATCGGAGACGAGAACCCCCAGTTCCGCGGGGAGCCTCATCCCCCTTGCAGGGCCCGGGGCTGAATGAGGGCTGCCTCTGGATCCCTTCCCTCTCCGAGGTGGGTCCTGCACATGGGATGTGGCAATCCCAGGCACAAATACAGGTTGGGCGGAGAATGGCTGGAGAGCAGCCCTGAGGAGAAGGACTTGGGAGAGCTCGTGGATGAGAAGCTCAACATGAGCCGGCAGTGTGCACTGGCAGCCCAGAAAGCCAACTGCATCCTGGGCTGCATCAAGAGAAGCGTGGCCAGCAGGTCGCGGGAGGTGATTCTACCCCTCTACTCTGCGCTCGTGAGAACCCACCTGGAGCACTGTGTCCAGCTTTGGAGTCCTCAGCACAGGAAGGACATGGACCTGTTGGAAGGGGTCCAGCGGAGGGCCACAAAGACGATCAGAGGCATGGAGCACCTCTCCTATGAAGACAGGCTGGGAGAGTTGGGGGGGTTCAGCCTGGAGAAGAGAAGGCTCCGGGGAGACCTCAGAGCAGCCTTCCAATATCTGAAGGGAGCCTACAGGAGAGCCGGAGAGGGACTCTTTGTCAGGAAGTGTAGTGACAGGACAAGGGGTGATGGTTTTAAATTGGAAGAGGGGAGATTTAGATTAGATATTAGGAGGAAATTCTTTGCTGTGAGGGTGGTGAGACCCTGGCCCAGGTTGCCCAGAGAAGCTGTGGCTGCCCCATCCCTGGAGGGGTTCAAGGCCAGGCTGGATGGGACTTTGAGCAACCTGCTCTAGTGGAGGTGTTCCTGCCCATGGCAGGGGAGTTGGAACTCGATGATCTTTAAGGTCCCTTCCAACTCTAACCATTCCATGATTCTATGATTTAAAAATAAAAGTTAAAAACATAATGAAAAAATTCACAATTTCTAAGCGTGGTCTCCCCTGCCTCCTTGCGCTTGCGGAACCAGGGAGATGATTTGCTCAAATACGGGGACAAAAGCTGCAAAATATTAACGCCCAGCACCGAGCAGTGTCATTTTTTGGATTTCCCACTGGTTGTATAAAGGCAAAAAAAAAAAAAAAAAAGTTCTAAATATAATATGTTCCATCTCCTTCCACGGGCAACAGCCAACAGTTGGCTTTCAAGGTCCACCACGAACCACCTCCCGTTCCTAACACTGCGTTTTAAGCATCTTTTCAGCCTACAGTTGTTTTTACACACCAAATTTTGGTTTTAAGACCGGAAATAAATAGGCTGTTGGGAAATTCGGTGCAACCTCCCACCGTATTTCACAAGCAGGTGTGAACGAGCTGCAAATTCGAGAAGGAAAGCCTCAACCATGACTCTGCGGCTGGGTTATGGGGGAGAGTGATTAATTCACTTTTAGAGCACATCTTCTAGAATCATAGAATCCTAGAATGGTTAGAGTTGGAAGGGACCTTAAAGATCATCCAGTTCTGGTGCCCCAAGCTCGGCACGGTGTCCATGAGCATCATGCGTGGTGGCTGTTGGGGACACGTGGTGAATCCCTCAAAGTGTTCAAGGCCAGGTTGGCCGGGGCTTTGAGCAACTTGGTCTCGTGGGAGGTGTCCTTGCCCAAGGCAGGGGGTGGGCCTGGATGGTCTTTAAGGTTCCTTCCAACCCAAACCATTCTATGAACACACCCCTCAAAGAAATTACTACCGATAAACAAGGTGCAGGACAAGAATTTAATTAAACAAAGGGGTAGCAGATCCAAGAACAGAAACACCTCCCACTTCCCCATCACAGATGCCACCATGGACTTCATATTCCTCTACCAATTAAAACAGGGACTCAAATTGCCTTTATCATTCTGGGACTCTTGATCAGGGAGGGAAGCCACAAGACAAGGGGGAAGAGTTTTAAATTGAAAGAGGGGAGATTGAGATGAGATCTGGGGAAGAACTTCTTTGCTGTGAGGGTGGTGAGACCCTGGCCCAGGTTGCCCAGAGAAGCTGTGGCTGCCCCATCCCTGGAGAGGTTCAAGGCCAGGTTGGAGGGGCCTTTGAGCAACGTGGTCTGGTGGGAGGTGTCCCTGCCCAGGGCAGGCGGGTGGGACTGGATGGTTTTGAAGGCCCCTTCCAACCCAAACCATTCTGTGATTCCATCCCACCACAGCCGGCAGCAGCACACAAGGAAAGGACTGCCCTGGAACTTTAAGGGACTGGGGTGACCACCAGGAAGGTGCTTCACCAGGGAAGATGCTGAGATGCTGCTTCATCTTTATTCAAACCCAACCAGCTCCAGCAACAATTAGTCCTCGGAAGGACCTTTGTAGACCTTTAAGATGATTTTGGAAGGCTGCAGGGATGCTGTGCCCCAACAAAATGGTAATTTTTCCAACCATCTAAACTCCTTTGAACTCAAACGTTTTTCAAATATCAAACGCTGGTAGGAGCAGGATCAATTTAACATGTTGTGGTTTAGCATCCATCATCCCCGCCCCCCCCCCCCCAAATGTCACTTTGATCCAATTTCTGTAGCTTGTTCTACCTCAAGATCCCAATCAATATGTTTTTATTCTTAATAAAAAATGCATTAAGTCGTTCTAGCGACTATGTGCCAAACCACCGATTTCAGCGAGACCTGGATCAGTCCTACCACCTCGCCAGAAATTCGATTTCTAGAATGAAGCCATCCGAGGTAAATAATTAATACCCTTTTCCTTACAAACGAACGTAATTCAGTAAGAACAAATTGTTTTAAAAGTCTGTTTAAAAAAAAAAAATAAAAAAAAGATAGAAATGTTCCCAAACGAAGATCATGTTTCACAGACCGATGAAGTGTCCCACCACGGGGAGAGGTGGATCCCAAAGGCTGAACCACCTCCAGCATCAAGGATCCCTTTTCCCAGCTGGAATTCGAGCCCAGGACACGTAGAACGGAGGGACATCTCCGCTGTCACAAAACTCCTCACGTCTCATTTCCTCCTTCCTCTTCTTTCCCGTAACATAAAAAGCTTCTTTCGCGTTTTATCAAGTCCCTCTGCTGGTACCGGCTGAAAAAGGAACCAAACTTAGAGGAACTCTTCCAGGAAAGCAGAAGAATTTTTAAAAACAAGTTATTCAAAGCTAAATAAATAAATAAATAAATCTTCATTTACATACCCAGAACTTGTTAAAACACCCTCCTGGTCCCTGCTGGACCAGACTGGAGTCCTCTACCTGCCGTCAGACGAAATATTCTCAGGCAAATATATTTTAATGCGAAGGAATTTTGTTCTCTGGTAATTAAGGACCGGTTAATGGGAAGATAAACTCATTGTGAAAATAGACAATTTATGGTCCAGATTTTTCTGTCCTTCCTGGCGCACATCTCCCCATTAATTTAATTCAAGTCTCACTAGCAGTCAGATTTATGAAGTTAATTTAGTACCCAGACTTTAGAGAGAAGAGTGGGGCTTGGTAAGCAAAACCACATGGGTCTGCTACGAAGGAGACAACTATAACTCCATTATAAATATTAAAATATATTAAATGGAAAATATAGGAATGTCACGTAACTCCAGCGCTACGAAATGTACCCTCGTTCCCCAACGTACCAAAAAGAAGTTAACTTTTCAAAAACGACAGCCATGAGGTTAATCCAGCGTTGGCTCCGGACCAGTCCCCATCGATTCATCTCACCCGCACCCTCCCGTCGCTTGAATGGGAACTGAAGCGATCCCGGAATTCACAGCAATTAATTAACCACAGGGATGCAAAAATGTACTTCCTTCCAGGATGAAAAACCCGGCGTGGGAGCAGCCCGATCCAGCACGAGCACATTTCAAGGTGCAGTGGCTTTTGCGTCGTCCCTTGGTATTATTTCCAGCCTTAAAGTTGGTCCCTAAAATTCACGAATGGCTTAAAAATGGGAATTTTGTGTTGTCCCAGCGTGGGAGCCAACGTGGCAGAGCAGGTCAGGACAACGAAGAAAGTTCTCATAGAATATCTGGAGTCTGCTCAGCTTTTGACTACATAAAGCAGAGTAGGGTATCAAGATCTCTGCACCTGCCGTTAATTTTTCATCCTAAAAAAGAAAAACAATTTATGGGGGGAAAGAACATGCCACTGCGTGACTCTACCCCCTTTACACCATTTTTGAGGGAGAAGCCATAGAAATCTGTGAGTTAGTGCTCCAGAAGTCATGTTCTTACAGTTTGCAACTCCTCTCAGTGATTTTTTTAAAAGAAATCACAGAATCACGGAACGCTATGGGGTTGGAAGGGACCTCTGGAGATCATCTAGTCCAACCCCCTGCCAAAGCAGGGCCACCCAGAGCAGGTCCCACAGGAACGTGTCCAGGCGGGGTTGGAATGTCTCCAGAGATGGAGACTCCACCACCTCTATGGGCAGCCTCTTCCAGGGCTCTGACACCCTCACAGCAAAGAAGGTCCTCCTCATGTTGAGATGGAACTTCTTATGTTCAAGTTTGTGCCCGTTACCTCTTGTCCTGTCCCTGGGCACCACTGAAAAAAGACTGGCCCCATCCTCCTGACACCCACCCTTGAAGTATTTATAGGCCTTGATCAGATCCCCCCTCAGGCTTCTCTTCTCCAGACTCAAAAGACCCAAGTCCCTCAGCCTTTCCTCATCAGAGAGATGCTCCAGGCCCCTCAGCATCTTTGTAGCCCTCTGCTGTCCCCTCTCCAGCAGTTGCCTGTCCTTCTGGAACTGGGGAGCCCAGAACTGGACCCAGTGCTCCAGATGGGGCCTCCCCAGGGTAGAGCAGAGGGGGAGGATGACCTCCCTCCACCTGCTGGCCACACTCTTCCTGATGCCCCCCAGGATGCCATTGGCCATTTTGGCCACAAGGGCCCATTGCTGGTTTTTACTTCTGACGAGAAAATTGAGCTAAAATTTGGGAAACTCCAACTTCTGGTTCCTTTTGAGGTGGCAAGAAAAGGAGATAAAGTTGGTCTGCATATCCCTGATCTGAAAGAATAAAGACATTGCAGAAAACAGGTGAAATTCCTCCTGTAGGAGTATTTATACAGAGAAATATTCTTTTAGCAGGATAATTTGGTCTTTGAAAATGCACTTGGAGGAACTCTTTGGGAAAGGCTACTTGTCACCTGCCTAAAGACCTCCAGAATGTACTTCCAAAACTTCACTGATGCAGGGGATAGGTCACCCTTCGGAGCTTTAAATGAATCAAATTGTTCAGTGATTGACTTTTTAAACTATTACTTATTTATGAGAAAACTTCACATGCAAAGGGAGAGTTGCAAGAGCTCCTCAAGCCGAGCAGAGCAACGCCCCCAGCTACAAACACTTGCCGGAGGTGTAAATACTTTATTAGTTTGAGGGTAATAGTCCTCTTACGTAGCAATCAGATAACAGTTACAAAATACTGTTATTCGAAGGCGAGATACCTTAAATTCCGGTGCAGAACACAAAACACAAAGAACACAAAATCCCATGATCTAGGAATCTCTGCTCTGCTCCAGGAATCCGTGGTCCAAGGAAAAACCCTGGGCTGTGAAGGCTTCCGCCAGCCCACGCGGTTGGTTTCTGGGGAGCTGAGGTGTCTGAAACCATCCCTTACGCATTTATTCCGAGTTCCAGATGTTCTAGCATCTTTTTTTCTTGCTGAATGTATCCGGTACCTTCTCCGGTTTGCAATGGTTCTCTGCATTCCAAAGAGAATTAATTTGGATACTGGAAACCCTACCATTATTTTTAAGCGCTATCCAACGCCTTCCTCCTTTACGTCTCCAGATGGAGCTCGCTAACACTATTTTTACTTTTTCATTGGAACTTCTATGGTCAGAAAATCCTCAGCAAGTGTTACTTCTTGACCATCTAACACCGACTCTGCCTGTCTCTTCAGCTCGGTGACGTCCGCATCTCCCTCCCCTCTCTGCGCAGCCGGTTTATACCGCTGGCTGAAGTGAGTCAAAACCAGTTTCTTCACTTGACACGATTTAGCAAAATCCGATGCCATTTTTGGAGTGCTATGGCCATGCTCTCTGGCCTTTTCCTCTTGGGTATCGTCCAGCGTGGCTTCGTGTATCAGTACATCGGCTTCACGGCAAAGCTTCAGGGCCGCGTCTCCAACCACCCCCGAACAATCCCCCAAAATGCAAATTTTTCTTCCAGGAATAGGGTCTTCTAAGACGTCTGAAGGAGAAATCGTTACTCCGTTCTCTAGAACGATTGTTGTTCCATTCTTCAGTTTCCCATATAAAGGACCTGGTTGAACTCCTGGTAAATCAAGGCAAAAGAGTCCTTAAGTGTTACGATATTATGGTATCACTTAAGAAGAGATAACACTATAAATAGAGCTGTCTCACTGAAAAAATACAACCTCAGCATAAATAGCAGTTGATATTTCAGATACTTCTTACAAACAAAGAGCCTGTAACATCAGCAGGAAGTGTGTTTGAAGAAAAGCTACGTTCTTCATATTAAAGTCAATAAAGTCATGCAAATACGCCGGCTGTGTGTTTCCCTGAAAGCCACGTTGTGCTTTTTAATCGTTAACAGCGGAACTTGTTTGCTCTTCCCAGTACGAGAACGGCCTCCAATATTAATTGGCAGAAGCATTACACACCAATTCAGACTGCTGCGCTGGTATGAAGTATTAAAATGTCTTCAACAGAAAAGAGAAAATTGAATTAAAATGGATTTACGGAGAGATACGGCAGCTCTAATTTGCTAGAACCCCCAGGTCATAAAAAGATTTCAATTGCCTGTGAACGCCATTTTGTTACATTTGCTGAAAATCAGAGTCACTACCCGGCTTGTACACATATATTTAGGCATTAAAAAATATTAAAAAGAAGAAAAATAAGTCGAAGTAGTTACCGAGGTCTTTCAGCTTCTGTACGTTGAGTTTACCGGTCCGGGGCTTCTCTTCCAGCACGAAGCCGAAGGAAGGAATGCGGTGAAAAAGGCGAAAGGCTTTCAGAACCAGCTGCTCGTCCTCAACGAGCAAGTAGGAGTTTTCCACGGGATCCAGGTGGAGGATTCTCCCTTGTGCTCCCTGGGGAGGCACCTCACCTCCATCCAAGTAAGAAAACTCCTTAAATTCTTCCGCGGGGCACTGGTCCGGTGTAGGAACCAGTTCATGAACAGTGTAGGGAAAGAGAAGTTGCGAGTGGGAGAGCTCCATACTCCTCCAGATGAAGTTTCGGAGTCCTAATGGTCCGTAAATATCAACGGGCGGTTTGTTGGGGTCAGGGCTGCTTTGGAGGGAAATTGTACACAGCAGGCCAGGAAGACCAAAAAAGTGATCCCCGTGAAGATGAGTTATGAAAATCTTGGTAATTCTGCCTATTGATTAGAACAGGAAAAGAAAAACAAACCAGGAAAAGACAGGAAAAATAAATGAACACCGTAACAACTCAGAAATAATCCCTTTTTGGCAAGAAGTAGGAAATAAGGAAGGAGGAAAATTAAAATAAAACCAGATTTTAAGCGATAAATTCCAAACCACAAAGTATTTTTTTTTTGCCACAGTAGCGATAAGAGTCCACCCAAATTTTATTTTCGCTTGATTTGTCAAGAAAAGAACTGCCCAGAAAAAGTTTTAGTTGTTTCTAAGCAAAACGTGCATTATAAGGATTTGCGCTTCGTTCCGTGTCTCAGTTTGTCTCACTCCAGCTCCCTGGCACCGAGCCCTGCCCTTGTTAGATCAAAAAAAATAAAAAAAAAGCCTAGAATTTTCTCTCATTGCAGACACGTGTACTTTGATCAGGCTGCCTCAGTCTCCTCTGCCAGCTGAGTTCCTGCTTCCTCACGATAAGGCTTTTTCTCCAGCATCTGTTAGGAACGGGCAATAGGAAGGGCAGAATCTCTTTTGTTTTGATTTAAGAGCAATTTAGTAAAAATCGGTAAACATAGTAAAAATTAGTCTTTGTCACTAAATCCCCTGATAGCTTCAGATTTTGGAGGAGGAGCTTGGTTTTCTGTTTAAAATTGATCATTTGAGCTTGAAAACTTGAGAGTCCCAAGTCCGCTCTTGCCACTACAGGCTGCAAAAGCACAGCAACCGAAGGTAACTCTGGTTTCCACTTTATTTCCCAAAATGCGGAAGTTACCATGAATACACGCAACTTTCCTTGAAAACAAAAGCACAATATTTATTGACAGAAGATTCGCGGCAGGTATTGTCTAGAGCTGCCTTCAGACACATACAAACCGTGCCAGCTTAAAGCCGGTCTGCGGTCCACGTTTGAAATCACAAAGCCCAAGAAATTAAATCGAGGAGAGTGTGGTTCCCGAACGCTGTTCCTCACCGAAGGGCAATCGAGGATTATTGCACAGCAAGTTCAGCAACTCCCACCCAGAGGCAGCACCTTCAGATGCTCGTGCGTGTTTTTAGTAGGTATTCAAATCCCCTGAGCACGAGGACTAAGTATTTTGTTTAGATCTCACGAAACTCTTTCCCTCCCCTCATCACACCACCTCCCAACAGCACAAACCTGCTCGGAGGTGGCTCTTCATGAACTGGGTTTGAGTTCCCTCTCCGCAGTCGAAGAGCCAGCACTCTCCTTCCCGGCGAAGCACGACCGCCAACGCTCCTCTTGTTGGAGAGGGATACGCTGAGCCCGTGCCGAGGAAAGTTATATCCATCGACATTTTGAGTATGTCGGTACGTCACCTGCAAAAAAAGACATTTTGAGCTGCTGAACGTCGGTATTTATGCTGGGAGAGAAACATTTTTGCTTTCCCTCAAGGCATACTATGTACTTTGTGAGGATCAAATTCCCCTTCCCTTAAAAAACAGAAGGAAAACCTCCCTGGAGTAGGATATGATTTTCAGACAAGACACTATTTGCAAGCAGGAGGTTTCTTTTCTATGATCAACGGAAGGTTGCAAACAGGCAGCCCAAACATAAAACCCTTGTTCATTACCTAAAGAAACAGCCCCATCCAGCTGGAAACGCTCTAATCTTTAAACCCACTACTCTTTCTTTCTTCTTCGCTTTATTTAAACTTCAAATTTTCTTTTTCCTCTCGCGGCCTTTTCAGCATGACTAACACCGAACAGCCCCTGCTGACAGTGAAACATCCGGTTTCTGGACGTCAGGAGCGGGCAGCCCAGCACCGCTGAGGGGGACGATTCAATCCCCTCAAAGCGACTTCAGAGACCGGCAAGAGGCTGGAGCGACCTGACGCGCTCTCCCTCTGACACGGTATCCTCGAAAGCCATTGCTTTTTTGGGTTTTTTTACTTCTCATCAGCGTTAAGTGAAAAATTAACCGCCGCCAGGCCTTTGCGTGGCCCGAAGGCTGCGTGACACACCATGGGACATGGATTCGTGGAATCACGGAATTGTTAGAGTTGGAAGGGACCTCTAGAGATCATCTAGTCCAACTCCCCTGCTGAAGCAGGGTTGCCCAGAGCACATCACTCAGGACTGCATCCAGAAGGGTCTTGAAAATCTCCAGAGAAGGGGACTCCACGACCTCCCTGGGCAGCCTGTTCCAGGGCTCTGGCACCCTCACCGGAAAGAAGTTTCGCCTCGTATTTAAATGGAACTTTCCATGTTCCAGCTTGTGCCCGTTGCCCCTTGTCCTATTACTGGAAACCACTGAAAAGAGTCCAGCTCCATCATCCTTCAGCCCATCCTTTAGGTACTTGTAAACACAGATAAACTCTCCCCTCAGCCTTCTCTTCTCCAGGCTAAAGAGCCCCAGCTCTCTCAGCCTTTCCTCATAAGGGAGATGCTCCAATCCCTTAATCATCTTATTGCCCTACGTTGGACTCTCTCCAGTAGTTCCCTGTCTCTCTTGAACTGGGGAGCCCAGAACTGGAGGCAGTATTCCAGTTGTGGCCTCATCAGTGCAGAGTAGAAAGGGAGAATGAGGTAGGGGGGGATTGCAGCAGGAGGATCTGTAGGATTAGCTGTCGTACCCCTGTTGTTCCCATACCCGCTGTAGTGTTGGGATGAGGCGCCCGGCCGGTCAGCAGGAACAGGACAACCTTTGGAAAGCCACGTCAGGAGCAGAATCTCCACCTGCACAACTCGGACGCTGCCTCGGGCTGTGCTTTCTCCGGCACAGTAGTCCTCCCAGACTTGGTCCCTACCTCCTTTTCAGATGTATTTCCGCCTCATTTCAGCCTCCAGGCGCCTCAACAGCTTCAGATACCTTTCAGGCAAAAGAATTACCGATTATCTCAGGTTTAGTCTCTTTCAGAGGAGCTGCCACAGCTCTCTGAAGGGGAGCAGTCCTCCTCCCTGGTGCCCCCCCGGCGTAATTACCCGATAAACGCGCACCGCACCCCCCAAAAGGCAGAAATAAACCTTTCGCTTCCTTTTCCTCAGTGTAAAAGCGCATTAACATCTTCCCAGCTGACCGGCCCCGGCGTAACCCCCGGCATTTGTGTCCCTGGGCCGGGACGCGGGGCCAGGCGAGGCCTCGCCCCTCCCGAACCACCTCACGGGCCGGGCCGCGCCGGGCCTGGCCTGGCCTGGCCGCGCCGCCTCCGCCCGCCGGGCCGCGGCCCCCCCGCCGCTCCCCGGGAGGGCTTGTGGGGAAAGGGCCGGGCCGGGGCCGGGGCCGGGGCCGGGCCGGGGGGTGACGAGGCCGCTAGGCCGCGGGGAGGGGAGGTGGCTCCGGGGGCGGCGGGGTTCAGTCAGAGAATAAGGCCAAGGCCAAGGCCCAGGCCCGGCCTCTCCCTCCCCCAGGGCGGCGGCAGGCGGAGCCCGCGCAGGGCCCGGCCCGGCCCCGCCGCCTCAGCGCCCTCACAGGCCGGGAAGGGCCGGCGCCAACACCGGGGTCTGGGGAGGGCCCGGGGCCGGGCCGGCCGGAGGGGGCCCCGCTGTAAATAAAGTGGGTGCTTGAGGCAATTGGGTATAGGTCAAGCCTTATTTTTGTTCTTTTTTTTTTTTTCCCCCTCAGAATAAAGAAAATCCAACGCAGTTTAGGCAAAGGGAATGCATTTTACTAAGAAAATAGAAGACCACATTTCCACACGCGTTTCCATAGAGTTACAACGTTATAAAGGAGGAGAAAAAAAACCCAATCCCAATCAGTTCACGTTTAAATACAATTTTAGTTTCAGCTGAGCAACGACCCTCCCAGGTGCAGTCAAACCCGGACAGATTCAGCCAGAACTGCTCTCAAAAGCACTCCAGTAAACTTAGGTTTATTTTATTAGGTAGATATGGTTAAGATAGAAATAAATGTAAATTATTTCAACATTTTATTCCTTGACGAAAACGTTTGTGTACTAAAAGTGTTTTTATTTCCATTAGAAAGGAACTACCTAAAGGATGGCTAAGTCAAAGGTACTTGGAGAGCCCAGTCCCACCCAGGGGACCACAGATGCTGATGGGTGAGAGCTTTTGACGTGACCTGTGGCCATGATCCGTTGTGCCACCAGATTCCCCGCGCACCGTCTGGCTGCTGGCACGTCTCCCCCCCGGAGCGGGTAGGAAGCAGAGAAATGCTGGATTTCACCCAGAACATCTGCAAGCTTTCCGATACCATGGTAATGGGTATTTCGGGAATAGGTAGGTAGGTCAAGGTAGATCCACGCAGAATTAAATGTCCCTTCACCAGTGGCAACTGAGTTACATTGCTCAAAAGTTCAGCTGTCAAGCGGGTGCAATTAGAGCTTTGCTCTAGATTTTCTCCTTGCTCCAGTATTCAATGTAACACCGGTCCCCCGTTCCGTACGGCTGTTATGAAACGGGATAGCAGCACGCATCATCTCAAAAAGAGTCCCAAAATAACAGTGTTTTTTTTAAACTCGGGAATAGCGCTGAGAGCTGAGACAAGAGTCCATAACTCTTCCTGCAGTCCGATCCCAGAGTCTCGTACATACCATTATCCGAATTATGGGGGTGCTCAAACTGCACCTTTCAAGTCAGGAAGACCCGGAGCAAATGAAAGACGACAACTTGGATTTACTTAGGCCCAGAGTCAGCTGAATTAAAATTTGCAGTTGTAGTTGTACATCAGGGATCCCCACTCTCGTCTTACAGGAGTAATCACCAAACAGGGCTGCTAATGAGTAAACTAAAAGGCGTTATCGTTTATCTTTACAGTTACTACCAGAGGAGTGTGACAAAGGGTTACGTTACCCCCTTCCCGCCAAACAGCGTGCTGGAAACAACAGTACAGAGAAGACACACACCTACCACGGGAAACCCGTTAAACACCGACCTGCACGTGAAGAGTCGCTTCGTTTTTAGGCTCGGAAAACAAACACAACATCTTGAAACATCACTGTTCACAAACATAACCGAGAACTTAGGCGAGGAGTCACGTTTGGGTTTTCAAAATCCATGGGGGACAACATTTTGTCTTCCTCTACATGTCAATTATTGGCACAGGGGCATACACTTCAGGAACATAAAAACCTTTGTAATATCTTTGACCGAGAACATGCATATTTAATAAAAAAAAGGCTGCGCTCCCTTAGCTACCCCTTCTCCTCCTCTCCTTGCTGCCGAGAGGCTCGATCCTGCTCCTGTCGATTTTAAAGAAGCAAGTCTTGGACCAGTCCCAGAAAAAAAGGAGCTACTGTCCTCAGTGGGAATTTCTGACCCTCTCGGAAGTGTTTTGTATCTCCAGAAGAGTATCCTCACAGAAGAGACATTAAAGACCGGCTTCTATACCATTCGGAGGGCAAAAATCACCGGGGCTGTGTTAAGAGCTACAACACTAGTCATCTTTCAGGTGAGATATATATATATATATTTTTTTTTTTCAATAACAGTATAAGCTTAACTTACACGATGCAGCGTTACAAAACGCATCCTGATGACAACTTTTTTCCCTTTGCGTACCACGTAAGAGAATTTTCTGTAGAAATAAAGATCCGTAAATGCTTTGGAATAAGGCAGCAAATAGAAAAACAAATAAATCAGGTTAAGTAGAATACTAAAAAAGTACACTGTGGTTCCTTACTAAGCAGCAAGATTAGAAGCTGTAATGAATTCAAAGATTAATTAGATCTGAAGAATACATAAAACTGAAGATGAATTTATGTATTTTATTTTAAAAAGATGAAAGGGAGAGGGAAATGCACTTAAAACTGTGTGAGCTGACACGTTACCTGTTACTAATGGAAAATAATGTCCATCCATTAAAGGTAAAATTCCATATCATTGCAAGCTATAGATGATCCACAGAACTTGATTAAACAATGTCCACAGGTGCGTAGGCATAGATGAAGTCTAACTGGTACCATTTAGCTGCCGGAACTGGGAGAGGTTAGAGAGACACAGTCAGGCCCTTCTCCACCCGAGAGCTCCGACACATCCGCAGCCCCACCAGGGCAGGGCTGGATTTTAACTGGAGCCTCCAAATTGGTTAAAGACTGGTTTATTCCTCACCCGTGCAGTGGGATTTCCAGAAAAAATTACACAGGAATATTTTCTCCTTGGGGAAAATCCCAACTCTGGCCAGTTCTGAACTTAATCCCTGCTTAAAGACAGCAGGGAGGGAAACGGGCTCCATCCCTTAGCTTGGCAGCAGCCAATTTTCCTGCGCGGGAGCTCCCTTTGGGAACCCAAATCACGGCTCCTACTGCACGCAGGTAACACTATTTCCCCCAAGCTCCGCCTTTTCCTAAGTACTATCAATTCCCACTGATTACGGACCATAAACTGCACTTCTGGCCTGAAAAAAAAATAAAATTAAAATAAAATAATCAGACTGAAGAGATGGATGCAGATCTTTATTTTTTTTTTGTAAGACAAGAGTTATTTTTCCGGACCGATTGCCCTGCCTCTATGATCATTCTCAGCCGGGACAAAAAATCAGTGCATGGGATATTTGAGTTACTCGTCTCCCTAATTAGTACATTAGTACTAATTGGCAGAAGTGAAGAAAGTGTGCGTTCCCGAGATACTCGAATCCAGTGATGCAGAACTCCACTGAGACGCTGCGACGGGCTTCAGCTAGAGTTGAATTTCCGCCCTTCCCCTCCTCTCCCCCCCGAAGGTAAAAATAATTTGTATACACTAAATAAATAATTTCTCAGTAAGATCACAAATTTAAATACAATAAAAACCAGGCATAGCAAAAATAGATGAAAAAAAAACATTCTTTGTAAAAACACCGTACGTGCGGGTTGGTCTTTTTTTTGTACATATACTTACACGTTGCAAACCACGTACGTCGCCCGACTTGGCGACGTAGCATTTCGAGCCCCGCCAGACAGCACTTTACCACAGTCTGAATATGGATTTTTATTTTTTTTTTTTTCCCCCAAATCCCTATTTTCTGGGTTTATATAATCAGTCTTCTTTCCTCACTTAGGTAAAGCCTTCCCAAAGTTTATTGTTCTTTTTTATCTAAGACGTGAACTTCGTTTGAAAATCAGGGCCCGGGCGGTAAGCGACAGAGATCGTGTCGAAGGGGGTTCAGAAATTATTTTCCCTGCTCTATTTTGGGTCCATCTGTGGAGACTGCATTTTCCAGTATAAATGAGGATATGAGAGAGGTGTTTGCCGCAGGTAAATCCTGAGCAAGCTTTACTTCCTCACCTCTTTGGATTCCGGCTTCAAGTTTGCCGGTATAGCCCTTTTACATCTATCTATCTATTTATTTTTGTCCTTTTTTGCCTCGATGCAGCACACAGTATTTCTTTCTGGTCCTGTCACACCGTTGTTCTTGTTACAGAGACCAGATTTAGAGGAATCACCGACTGTAACAGTCGCTGCGTGTCCTTGCCCGCTATTAAAAATAAATACCGGAGGGCACTCGAACCAGATACGAACAAGACAAAAAGGAATGCACGTTGTGGTATCAAATGTGCAGTAATATTCACTGCAAGGAAAAAAGAAAAATCAACTCTGCGATATGTTTAGGACTCACAAACTGGCTAAAAGACAAACATCAAAGTCTTTTTCCGATCCCTGAATGCCTTTCCCAGGGATCTGAAAACTTGATTTGGGTTTTTTAACACAAAAAGGCCTGACAAATTAAAGCTGTAAACGGAGCCGAGGAAGGTGAAGCGATCGACTTAAGAGCATCTGAGATCTTTCGAGTCCTGTATTTAAACTGAACTGAACCTACCGGGCCGAGACCACGAGAAACCTTTGGTCGAACTGGAAATGTGGGTGTCAGTAGCTGCCTGTGCCGCTTTCTGGTTCAGCTCCATCAGCTGCGTGCGTGTGGGGGGAGTTTGTTCGAAGTGGCAACCGAGACCGCTTAGGAGTTTTGGAGTCAGCGATGTCATGAAAACACCCCAGACGAGTCTTTTTTTTGGGGAGAAAACAATTTAGCTCAGGAGAAACAGAACCTTGAAAAAAAAAATTAACGGCCGAAACATAAAGCCTTTGGTACCTCACCTTGGAGTGCACTGCAGAAAGTCTTGTAAAAAAAATCTCTAAAAGATTTCCATTGATTATTTCAGATCCTGCCTTTACACGATACAATTTATTAGGCAACGGCGTAGCTTCGTTTTGCAAAGCTCTTAAGTGATTAATTATTAGTTGTCGGGCTTTCCGAGGATAATTTGAACTAGTTCGCGTTTTTCCTGATAACGGATTTCACGCGACGACGCAGAACACGGAATACAGACATCGCTGCCTGCCACGCTGCTCCTCAAAAAACCAGAGCAGCCGATGCCACAAGGAAGCCTGGACACGGGCATCTTCACACATCAGACAAAAGAGAAAGCCCATTAGACTGTTAAATTTGTCTTAAGATGTTGGTTTTCTACCTTTGACAAATGCTCTCCGGTGATGTCACAGATAACGCAGCGTGACAACACTAGGACGAGTAGAAGACTGATTATTAAAAGCAGAAATAAATCGTTCTGGAAGCCAGCAGTGATGAGAGAGCTATAGATCATCATAGCGAAAACATCATTAATGGAATTCTTTAGCGTGGTGCAGGTTCTGAGCAAGAAATGCAATATCGTTATTTAAATTAGTTTTGGAGAGCTCTCTCATTCCTGTGACAGATGCCATTATCCCTACAGTTTATCAGGTATTCGGGAGAGATCTACGCCAAGTGAAAACCAGGATTAACAAGGGAAAAAAAGACAACAAAATGAGCGAAAAATAAATTACAGGACTCAAAGATCATGATTTAAATTGGTCTGGAAAAGGGGATCCCTGCAGAGTAGAAGATACTGCCTGAGGAGCGTGATCTTCTGATGCGTCAGTGAACCTTAGATTCAGGCCAGTCATACACGTCTGGCATGAAGGACTCGTATTCGTAGGTCCAAACCTTTGATCGAATGTAACGGTTCTTGTCTGCAGGCTCGGGGTAATGGAAAGCCATGTTGTTTGCGTACAAAAATTCCATAACCTGGAAAGTTAAATCAGTTCATGCCTTTTACTACGTTCACGTAACATCCACGCCTCCCCTGCGATACGTTTAGGACTCGCAAACTGGATAAAGACAACCACCAAAGTCCTGAATCATAGAACTGTCTAAGTTGGAAGGGACCTTTAAGATCATCTAGTCCAACCATCAACCTAACTCTGATTAAAACCATCACTAAACCATGTCACTAAGCACTATGTCAACCTGTCTTTTAAATATCTTTAGGGATGGTGACTCCACCACTTCCCTGGGCAGCCCATTCCAAGGCTTAATAACCCTTTCCGTGTAAAAATTTTTCCCAATATCCATCCTAAACCTCCTCTGGTGCAACTTGAGGCTGTTTCCTCTTGTCCCATCGCCTGTTCCTTGGGAGAAGAGACCGACCCCCCCGGCACCCTCTTTTCAGGGAGTTGGAGAGAGCGAGAAGGTCTCCCCTCAGCCTCCTTTTCTCCAGGATGAACACCCCCAGCTCCCTCAGCCTCTCCTCACAAGACTTGCGCTCCAGACCCCTCACCAGCTCCGTTGCCCTTCTCTGGACACGCTCCAGCCCCTCAATGTCTTTTTTGTGGTGAGGGGCCCAAAACTGGACACAGCACTCGAGGTGAGGCCTCACCAGTGTCCAGTACAGGGGGACGATCACCCCCTGAGTCCTACTCACCACGCTGTTTCTGATACAGGCCAGGATGCTGGTGGCCTTCTTGTCCACCTGGGCACGCTGCTGGCTCATGTTCAGCTGACATTTGACCAACATCCCCAGGTCCTTTTCTGCCAGGCAGCTCCAGTCACTCTGCCCCAGGCCTGGAGCACTGCATTGGGTTGGTGTGACCCAAGTGCAGGACCCGACACTTGGCCTTGCTGAACCTCATCCCATTGGTCTCAGCCCATCCATCCAGCCTGTCCAGATCCCTCTGCAAAACCTTTCTACCCTCCAGCAGGTCAACACTCCCACCCAACTTGGTATCATCTGTTAACTTACTGAGGGTGCCCTCAATCCCCTCGTCCAGATCATTGATGAAGATGTTGAAGAGAACCGGCCCCAGTACCGAATGCCTTACCAGAGGTGTGAAAACTGGATTTCAGAAACCAAAGGACCGTAATTTTTGGCCCATCATCACTGTGAAACCAAAGCATTCAACAAATCCAAGATTTTTATAAGTGCCTCTTATTAAAGGCACAAAGAACTGGGTATTTTGTGCCCGAGCACCTTGTGTTCAAGGGTCACGCTGTGCAATTCACAGCAACTTAATGTACACTTAAAACACTCTTAGCACAGTCCACGTTTATGCTTCGTACTCACCTTGACAGCGATATAAATAGAAACTTCCCTGATATTAGACAGTGGAGGATAAAGTCTTCCTTGTGCAAGCTCTTCATCGGTCAACTGTTCTGTCAATGCCTGAGTTAGAGAAACAAACAAGTTCTATTTAAGGCATCCCAAATCGGATCAATAACATCCTAAGACACCTCAGAAAAACAACTTGCGGTGTTCTTACTATCCGAGTGCTCCCAAAGCACTAGGATTTTGACAACGCAGTCAAAATCTCCAGATTCTCAAAGACCAAGTCCGCAATGTGTGCCCGTATTGGCAAATTCAGCTCGTAAGCATTTAGCAAAATGAGATCCTGCTTTTTTTTTTTTGGAGGCTGAACTACCCATAACCACGGAATTTAGAAGAGCGCGACGTGCCTGCAGGACTGCCCGTGTTTTTGGCCAGTTAAATTAGTGGTTACTCCGATGCGGTGGGTGCTCCTGCTCCAGAGTGGAAAGGCAGGAGAGGACGGGAGCCTGAGGACCACGTGCATCCCCCCACCACATCACCGGAGCGGGGTGGGAGGAGGAGGAGGAGGAGGCAGATTTGCCGCCAGACCTACGAGGCTGGGAGCCAATTTACACACGCACAGATTTCCTATTTGGGATGAAAAATTAAATTTGCAGCGGAGAAGCTGCAATTTTCACAATTTCATTCGATCAAAACCAACAGAAAACGAGAGAGATTCAGCGAGATCGGAGACATTGCCCATCCACCGTCGTGTCAGAAGCCACAGCCTACTCTGCTTCCACGCTTACCTTAGCAGCTTCTAGGAAAACCTTATCACTAATATGTCGAACACTGCTGAGGATCACAGCGAGAGCCACGCCTACAATAAAATTATTGCCAATTAGGGCCACATCATCTTAAAATCTGCAGCCTGCTGCCGAGAAGCTGCCAGTCATCTCCAATGTTATTTTTAAAAATATTCCCATCCCTTTCTACACACATTTCACGAAACTATTACCGTGTGTGCCAGTCATTTACCTTGGCTTTTGACAAGGGGTTGGAGCTTAGCAGCTCAGGGAGGAAAGGGAGAGAAAGGGGAAAGCAGAGGAAATATCCCAAAGTGCTTCTTTTGCAGCCCCACTCGTGCAGATAGAACTTCAAGAGGAACATATTGACACTTATTTTCTCCTCCCCCCCCAAAACAAGCGTAAAACCCGTAACAGCAGCTTTCAAAGTTTTTAATCACACTCTTTTATTCTCTTAGAAATACCCAGTTGTGTGAGCCCACTGTGTGCGTGTCGCGTGTGTAGCTGCACACGCCTAAAATCCATCCTTAACTGGTTTTCTTTCATTCTTCTGATTTGAGTTCTCAGCTTCAAATGCTGGTCACGCATCTTTTGTGCTGCTTCACTAACTGCCTAGCGTAACAAGGGAACCCAAGAAGAGGTGCTAATAGCCTAGTCTTAAAGATTAAAAGATGATAATTGTGTTTATTACCTGGAAAAATATAAGCGTTGTTTCCTTGGCCTGGTTTGAAGGTTCTTCCATCCTTCAGAGTCACCAGGTCAAAGGGACTGCCGCTGGCAAACAAGCAACGGCCCTGTTAAAGAGAGGAAAAATCCCAGTCAGGCAGCTCCTAAAGAGCCAACAGTATGGAACAACCCAGTCGTTAGGGAATTCAGGGACACCAGAATCCTACAGCTCCATCAAGCACATCCTTACATCCCTCGCTGCCTCCCATTTCTACAATCTCAGGATGACAACAACCAAACCCACCCTTTCCAGTAGGGCCTGGAAGAGATACAGGAACCAGTAAGCATCTGCATGTTTCTGTAGCAAACAGCTGGAAAGCAAAAGAGGGAAGCGCACACATTGAACTGCGCAGCTTTCTAAGGAATGGAAGCATCTATTTGTTTTACCCTTCATCGTTCTTTAAGACAGCAAAGACTTAGAGGAACTACTCACACACGAAATAAAGTACTTGTGTGTTAAACGTTATTGCGGTTATGAGAATGTTCAAGGCCAGGTTGGACGAGGCTTTGAGCAACCTGGTCTGGTGGGAGGTGTCCCTCCCCAGGGCAGGGGGGTGGAACTGGATGGTCTTTAAGGTCCCTTCCAACCCAAACCATTCCGTGATGCTATGATTCTAACCATAACCGTGTATCAGGAACCATGGCCACAAGCCAGGACCCACCACCCGTAGGGACCGTACAATCTTGCCTTTGAAAAGGATTTTAATCAGCACCAAATATTAAAACAAATCCAGTTTTTGGAGTGGGAAATATACCCTCCAGACAAATGACCCTTTCCTCAAGCAGTGAAACCCCTGTAAGCAAAAAAATCTTGACTTGCTTTTGAGTAACAGGTTTAATAACATTACTTCAAAATATTTAAGGCTCCTCAGGACCACTACATTTGAGAACGAATTACCAAAAAAAAGCTAAAACTCCTGAATTATATTTCAGCGTTAGGGCATATCCGTGACAACAGCCTTTTTGTGTAGGGAACAAAAACCTATGGATGCATTCGAGGGTGGGACCAAAAGACACTGAAAATGAAAACACAACAAAAGCCCAACGACAGTGACAGGGGGCACTAAAGCATCGTCAGCCTTTTCCAGGTGCCATCTAGTGGAAAAAAAAAAATAAGGAATGAAAGGTTAGTGACGATACCTCCGTTCCCTTCCTGACTTCTTAGTTTAGCCCAAGATTTCACACTAGCCAGGATTAGGCCATTCCCCAGCTAATTGCCTGACAAACTTCGTTAGTTAAATGGCAAGGTAAGCAAAGTTGATTTTCTACGTAATTGCTGTATGTTGAAGCGAAAAATATTACACATTTTGAAGGGCAAACTATGGGTAAACTGAGTACGTTTCAGAGAACTAAAAAGCTTTAGGAAAACAAATATTAGGTATGGAGAAAAGTCTAAAGAGCCAGAAACATCACCAAATTTATTAATAAGGACCGGAACAAAATTACACCCATTGATTTACTGAGCAGTAATATTTAATTGTCCAAATAACCCATGTCTATAAATAATAACCTATGGAAAATCAGGAACGAAAGGACATATGGATCCAATACAGGAAAAAAACCCAAATATCCTCTTTCGTCTTGCTTCTGCATCTGATAGCGACAAATACCAACTTCTTGGGACTCGACACACGGCCATGGGGAAAAGTGAGCTTCTTCCCTTAAAACACCTATTGCTCTGTCGATATTCTATTAAAAATGCAAGCAAAAATTAGGCTGATTCTCCCTCTAATAGCGGTGCTGGCCTCCTTCAGCCATCAGAGATGCCAGTAGTTTTGACATATATTTATTCCAGCTAGAAGCCTGGCTGTATAACTAACTCTACTTTCTATCCAAGATATTGGAATTTAATTTTATATACTGAAACACTGCCCTACTTACTATTTTGGCTAATACAAGATATCTCAGAGATTAAACCATCTTCATTTGAAAGTCTTCTCATTTACTACTAAAAGCTGAAGTCTAGATTTTGTCCAGAGGGTGTTATTCCTGCTCAGGGCTCATTCTGGACCTGCAAATTAAGAGTATTAAGAGTTCCCTCCGAGCTGATGGGCCCAGTAACACCCAGTAACCAGGAAGAGAACCTGGGTGCTAACCATCTCCATGGGATGGACTTCTCCATCTCGATGGGAAGTCAGAGTTGTGACACTGGAAACTGAGCCACACTACCAGTGGAAGGAATGAGTTCATACTCTGCATCATGAAAGAGGGAAAGATCTCCACCCGCTCATTTTCACTTATGACTCATTTGATTCGGGACTGTATATTTAAAAAAAAAAAAAGAAAGAAAAGAAGAAAAATGAAGTCTATTCACAAACCCCACCCCTGAAGTCTGCAGAAGGCCCTGTGGACGGGAGATATCACAGCGAGCTGGAGTCTGGTCTGGATGCGGTGGTGATAGTGTTATTTAACAAACCCAGCCCAAAACCTCAACCTCCAAACCCAAAGCATAATGGCTTTGAGGTAACGGTGCAGAACAAGGTCTGTTCATTCTCTGGTTCACTCATTTTGACGTTTAGTGGTGCCAGTGCACGAGACATGGGTGTCACAAGAGTGGAACACGAGGACAGGTCATTCTCCCCCTCTACCCTGGTGAGGCCCCATCTGGAGTACTGTGTCCAGCTCTGGGCTCCCCAGTTCAAATCACCTCCATTTACTTTTGCCAAAAGACAAGAAAGAACTGTATTACAAGAAAGAAGACAAGGAGGAACTCTCCAACTGGAGAGCTGGGCAGGGAGGAACCTGATGAACTTCAACAAGGGCAAGTGTAGGGTGCTGCACCTGGGGAGGAATAACCCCCTGCACCAGGACAGGTTGGCAGTGACCTGCTGGAGAGCAGCTCTGAGGAAAAAGACCTGGGAGTCCTGGTGGACAACAGGATGACCACAAGCCGGCAAGGTGCCCTTGTGGCCAAGAAGGCCAGTGGCATCCTGGGGGCATCAGGAAGAGTGTGACCAGCAGGTGGAGGGAGGTCATCCTCCCCCTCTGCTCTGCCCTGGGGAGGCCCCAGCTGGAGCACTGGGTCCAGTTCTGGGCTCCCCAGTTCCAGAAGGACAGGCAACTGCTGGAGAGGGGACAGCAGAGGGCTACAAAGATGCTGAGGGGCCTGGAGCATCTCTCTGCTGAGGAAAGGCTGAGGGACTTGGGTCTTTTGAGTCTGGAGAAGAGAAGACTGAGGGGGGATCTGATGAAGGCCTATAAATACTTCAAGGGTGGGTGTCAGGAGGATGGGGCCAGGCTTTTTTCAGTGGTGCCCAGGGACAGGACAAGAGGAAATGGGCACAAACTTGAACATAAGAAGTTCCATTTCAACATGAGGAGGAACTTCTTTCCTGTGAGGGTGGCAGAGCCCTGGAAGAGGCTGCCCAGAGAGGTGGTGGAGTCTCCATCTCTGGAGACATTCAAACCCCACCTGGACTGGTTGCTGTGCAACCTGCTCTGGGTGGACCTGCTTTGGCAGGGGGATGGACTAGATGATCTCCAGAAGTCACTTCTAACCCCATATCATTCTGTGATTCTCTGACTATTATGTCAATATGTCCAAGTAATAATAAAATAATTTGAGTTCCTGCGATCTCACACTCGGTAAAGAATTCCATCGCTAAGTGCGAATACGTCACCATTTCTCAACGTCACAAACCTCTGTGAGCGTATAGGCTTCCTCCGCTGTGCATTCAGCTTTCACCGTAGGGTTACTTAGTGCAAATATTATGGGTCGCTCGTTGATGGAGGCCATTGCTTTGATCACGTCCTGAGAGAAGAGCCGCCCGGCTCCCGCAACTCCTGAAGGAATGGAAATGCATCGAAATAGAATCAATATTTGACTGCCTCAGGGCAGACGACAGCGACTGTAGATTAAGTTCATGTCGCTCCTGAAGTCTCCTGCTCAGAGCAAAGCATCCAAGGCTTTTCTAGCAGCGGGAGATGGAAACCAGGCTCTGGTGGCTGCTTAAAATTCTCATTTTCACAGGAACGCCTAATTAATCTGCTCCAAAAGCCTATTTTACATGATTTTTTTTGGTATTTATCTGTGTAAAGACCACTTTTCACTGCCCTGGATAAGCCAGTGGGAACTCCAGGCTCTCCACAATGATTCATTCTCGCTGGTTGTTAACTGGGCAATACAAATTCCCGTGACATTGGTATTTCTGGCCGCACCCAAACACATATGTACACCATTTTACGTATTTGTACCTTCGTACACCACCTACAAACTTGGGCCAAAAACCTTTTCTTTTCCAAATAAATCACGTGCAAAGGAAATTGCAGGGTTGTAGCAGGAAATGCCTGTAATCCCATCCGACCTCTGCAGACAGCAGAGAGTTATAAATCAATACCTACATATGGCAGTGACTTAAGGGGTATTGGTGATGTGCAGTATGAAAAAGCTCCTTCAAGTTATACTTCTGGCAGGTCCTGGCCAGAGAAGCTGACTTGGGGAAGGAAGCTTAGAAAAAAATACATTACTCAAGTTAGGGAACTCCTGTAAAGCAGAAAATGGGATGTTTGTGACTGCCCTTTCCCTTGCTGCTGGTGTAGACAATGTGTCTGGGAAAAAAAAAAAAAAAAAAAGTTAAGTTTTTGTCTTCCTGACTCTTATTGCCCTTTCTTACAGTTTCAGTTCATTGTGGCCATGCAGTCCCTGAGAACATGCTCAGGGTTTTCTAAGAAAGGTCCAACACCAGCTGGACAAGGACTACAGGAAGCAGTTAACAAGGACCCAAGAAGAGTACAGCGTCCAGCTCTGGAGTCCTCAGCACAGGAAGGACATGGACCTGTTGGAGCAGGTCCAGAGGAGGCCAAGGAGATGCTCCGAGGGCTGGAGTCCCTCTGCTGTAATGAGAGAGTTGGGGGGGTTCAGCCTGGAGAAGAGGAGGCTCTGGGGAGACCTTAGAGCCCCTTCCAGTCCCTCAAGGGCCTCCAGGAAAGCTGGGGAGGGACTCTTGATCAGGGAGGGGAGCCACAGGATGAGGGGGAAGGGTTTGACGCTGAAAGAGGGGAGATGGAGATGAGATCTGGGGAAGAACTTCTTTGCTGTGAGGGTGGTGAGACCCTGGCCCAGGTTGCCCAGAGAAGCTGTGGCTGCCCCATCCCTGGAGGGGTTCAAGGCCAGGTTGGAGGGGGCTTTGAGCAACGTGGTCTGGTGGGAGGTGTCCCTTCCCAGGGCAAGGGGTTGGAACGAGGTGATCTTTAAGGTCGCTTCCAATCCAAACCATTCTATGATAAGATGCAGAAGGAGCACTGCAGCTACAATGAAGGACGCACTGAGAGCTGACCTGCAGCTCAGTATATTTTCAAGCCGAAAATTTACCTCACATTTTCATCTTATTTAAACCAGCAGAAACACAGATCACTGTCACCAACCTCCTTGGAGCCACGTTAGCAAATTAAATACAGCAAATAACCAAATGATGGAAAAACAGGAACAGAAATAACCTTACTTACCAATGATAGCTGAAGGCCGAAGTACATTCACTGCCTCTACAAATGTCTTTGGTATCTGCTCTGGAGCCTGATGCGTAAATGGTTCTTGATTGGAATCTACCTTTTGTTCTCGACCCTATAGATTAAAAAGTCGATTTTTTTTTTGTGAGAAGGACGCAGAGAGCACTGGCCATCTCTACTGTGGTATTTCAAGGCATGGTGCACCCCTACCTCTACCAGTAAACCGTATTTGTCAAACATCCATATTCTCCTGTAGGCTTCCTCAGCAGAAACACCGCTTTCCATCATGGCCATAACAATGAGGTTTGCGATTCCCAGGGCAGCCTTGTGGGTAAAAAAAAACAACTTTAATTTTTAACAAGTCACAAAAGAAGTATGTCATCACAAACACCCCCCTGTTCAAGATCCCCATGAAAATCATTTAGTAAGTCAGCTCTGCAACACAAGCAATGTTGGCCTAGATGGGGACACACTCCTGGTATCAACAGTGTCACATCTTCAAGGAAAAATGGTGTGGTGAGTAGGACTCGGGGGGTGATCGTCCCCCTGTACTGGGCACTGGTGAGGCCCCACCTCAAGTGCTGTGTCCAGTTTTGGGCCCCTTAGCACAAAAAAGACATTGAGGGGCTGGAGCGGGCCCAGAGAAGGGCAACGGAGCTGGTGAGGGGTCTGGAGCACAAGTCTTGTGAGGGAGCTGGGGGTGTTCAGCCTGAAGAAAAGGAGGCTGAGGGGAGACCTTCTCGCTCTCTCCAACTCCCTGAAATGAGGGTGTAGCCAGGGGAGGTCGGTCTCTTCTCCCAAGGAACAGGCCATAGGACAAGAGGAAACAGCCTCAAGTTGCAGCAGGAGAGGTTTAAGACGGATATTAGAAAAAATTTCTTCATGGAAAGGGTTATCAAACATTGGGGAACAGGCTGCCCAGGGCAGTGGTGGAGTCACTATCCCTGGAGGTATTTAAAAGCCGGGCAAACGTGGTACTGAGGGACACGGGTTAGTGGTGGACTTGGCAGTGCTGGGTTGATGGTTGGACTCGATGATCTGAAGGGTCCTTTCCAACCTGGACAACTCTGTGATTCTATGAAAACAAGAGTGATGGCTCTTTTGGGTACTGTGCCCCCCTGCCTGTACCAGTTCAGCACCCACAATAAACCAGTCCAACCAGACAATAAGAACAAGGAAGTGCTGCAGCTTCCTGTCAAGAAACCACGGCCTGGTGTTTTGTGTCCAATTGCTTTCTGAACCTCTCTCTGCTCCCACTGCCGGAGATACAGGCCTTGCAGACAGAGGGCAGAGAGTGGATGTTGGCAGGTCTTCCCTCCATCTCCCTTTTCCTGGATCGCTGCGCAGGCTGCTAAGCCAGGCAGGAGAAATAAGATAGAGGGAAGCGCGGAGCAGATCTCACCGCTCAGGCAACAACACACCATCGGCCAATTACTGCAATCTGGACTTTCCCCAGCTGGACAAATTTGCAGCTAATTAAGTTATTTTGTCAGCACCTCAGAAGCAATTTTGCTGATAGACTAAGAAGCACGGTACTGGTCCTGATGCTGCGGCCCCAATAACTAAGTAGTGTCTGCTGCAAACAGCCACTTGCAGAGAAAACCTCTGTGTATTCCTCCCCAGTGCTATGAAGATTAACATACTTTTTCCCCCCCTTTCTTACTAAATCGCAGAATCACAGAATGATATGGGGTTGGAAGGGACCTCTGGAGATCATCTAGTCTAACCCCCTGCCAAAGCAGGGCCACCCACAGCAGGTTACACAGGAACCAGGCAGGGTTTGAACATCTCCAGAGATGGAGGCTCCACCACCTCTCTGGGCAGCCTCTTCCAGGGCTCTGACACCCTCACAGGAAAGAAGGTCCTCCTCATGTTGAGATGGAACTTCTTATGTTCAAGTTTGTGCCCATTTCCTCTTGTCCTGTCCCTGGGCACCACTGAAAAAAGACTGGCCCCATCCTCCTGACACCCACCCTTGAAGTATTTATAGGCCTTGATCAGATCCCCCCTCAGCCTTCTCTTCTCCAGACTCAAAAGACCCAAGCCCCTCAGCCTTTCCTCATCAGAGAGATGCTCCAGGCCCCTCAGCATCTTTGTAGCCCTCTGCTGTCCCCTCTCCAGCAGTTCCCTGTCCTTCTAGAACTGGGGAGCCCAGCACTGGACCCAGTGCTCCAGATGGGACCTCCCCAGGGCAGAGCAGAGGGGGAGGATGACCTCCCTCCACCTGCTGGCCACACTCTTCCTGATGCCCCCCAAGATGCCACTGGCCTTCTTGGCCACAAGGGCCCATTGCTGGCTCATGGGCATCCCGTTGTCATCCATAGTTTTACAGTAAATTCCCCTTCAACTACACACAACACCCTGATGCTTTTTTTAAGTCCACGTAAGACAGTGAAAAACTTGAGTCCTTGCAAACGTTAAACAACTTTCAAATAATCCTATTTAAGTAGGTAGTCCCTTCTGTTAATAGGCAGGCTTTATATAAAAAGTTCTGCAATGGAATTCAGAGAATGCGAATCTCCACAAGTCTTAAAAGAACCAGAAAATGCACAGTTAAATCTCTTGTTCTAGAGCCCTTAAGGGAACTCACCTCTCCTGCTCCAAGGAACAGCACCTTCTGCTCTGCAAGTGGTTTCCCGGTGGCTCTCTGCGCTGCCAGCAGTCCTGCCAACGCCACCGAAGCTGTCCCTGTAAAAGCAGTAAAAATCTAAGGACAGCTGGACAGATGTACACAGCAGATAATGGTTTTAGGTAAGGTTTTTGCATATACATTAAGGAACACGAACAAAGGCTATACCTTGAATATCGTCATTGAAGGTACAATATTTCTCTCTGTATTTTCTTAAAAAGCGAAAAGCGTTGTGGTTTCCAAAGTCTTCAAATTGGATAAGCGTGTTCTGGCCATACCTACAGAACATGGCAAATATTCCTATCACTAGATACATAAAGAAATAAAAGAATTTTCAAACTAACCTTGCACATAATCAATTAACTTTGGAAAGATGACGTCCTCAAGCCTTTCACCGCTTAAAACAGTTCCGTCTCTGTTCTGTGTATATTTAACAGGTAACTGCAAGCAGCACGTTCCAGGTCACAGAGGAAAATCACTACAGAGTCATAAAACCAGCCACATCTCTTGACTTCTAGTCCTGTCCTTATTCCTTAAATGACTGTTTCAAGGACAGTGTGTTATGGATTATTTTTAATTTTTTTTTGCCAACAGCTTTGGCCATACTTCCGTGCAGAATATTCAGTGTCGTATACCTGTCTGTAATGGCTTCCATAAATTCATCAATTAGGTCATCGTAGACCTGCGAGCGATCCCTTTTTTGGTACAGGCCCATATAAAACGGATCTTTTAAGAGTGTCTGAAAAAAAGAAAGAAATCCAAGACAGCAGGAGGATGAATCACTTCCTCAATATACACTTCCCAGAGTTCACGGTAAAGCATTTCCCACCAAACATACTGCATTTATAGAGCCGCCGTAACTGCCTCCAGCCTAGATCACTGTTCAGTAATTTCAGCTGGCGCTCAAGGGTGGTGATGGCTGCTTTTAAACTGGAACAAATCGATACCGTGAAGAATAAACTGCTTTAATAAATCTGATTCACATTTCCAGCTTCTTAAAGTCAGGTCAACCTGACTGTCTATTTTACAGTGTTCCAGCATTCAAATCACTTCCAAATGCACCATTTCACTGACAAATTAACTGTTGGTTTTTTTTTTTCAGTCACTGATATGTAACGGTATAGTGAATTCCAAACCATTTACCTTTCCATAAAATATGTGGTTTTATCTTAAATAAAAGCACTCAAATAAAAATCTGCTCTTAGACTACTAAATACTGTTAAATAAAGACTTTTCATAGGGATAACTTATGGCTAAGGTCAGTCATACTCACTGTATTATCAGTTCCAACATCGATGCAGACAGGCAAGCATTTATCTGGATGTATTCCTGCACAGGCTGTATATAAACACAGTTTTCCTACTGGGATTCCCATCCCATACACACCCAGGTCTCCGAGACCCAATATTCTTTCTCCATCAGTGACGACAACAGCCTGAAAACAAAAAGCAGGTGAAATTATATGCGATTCCTGAAATTTATAAATTTTGGCGTGACACCAGTTGTGGTTTTTTCCTGGCAAAAATTCAGGTATGTTTGCACAGAACAGATCACAAGGAATATTTTACTGTTATACTCCTTTTTCTTTGCTGAAATCCACTGCTCAAATCCCGGAAAGCTAAGTATCCTAGAATCATAGAATGGTTTGGGTTGGAAGGGACCTTAAAGATCATCCAGTTCCAACCCCCCTGCCATGGGCAGGGACACCTCCCACCAGACCAGGTTGCTCAAAGCCCCCTCCAGCCTGGCCTTGAACCCCTCCAGGGATGGGGCAGCCACAGCTTCTCTGGGCAACCTGGGCCAGGGTCTCACCACCCTCACAGCAAAGAAGTTCTTCCCCACATCTCATCTCAATCTCCCCTCTTGCAGTGTCAAACCATTCCTCCTCATCCTGTCGCTACACTCCCTGACAAAAAGTCCCTCTCCAGCTCTCCTGGAGCCCCCTTCAGGTACTGGAAGGGGCTCTAAGGTCTCCCCAGATCCTTTTCTTCTCCAGGCTGAACCCCCCCAACTCTCTCAGCCTGTCCTCACAGCAGAGGTGCTCCAGCCCTCTGAGCACCCTTGTGGCCCTCCACTGGACCCGTTCCAACAGGTCCATGTCCTTCCTGTGTTGGGGACTCCAAAGCTGGACACAGTACTCCAGGTGGGGTCTCACAAGCGCAGAGTAGAGGGGTAGAACCACCTCCCGCGACCTGCTCGCCATGCTTCTTTTGATGCAGCCCAGGATGCCGGGGGCCTTCTGGGCTGCCAGCGCACACTGCCGGCTCATGTTGAGCTTCTCATCCACGAGCATTCCGAAGTCCTTCTCCTCAGGGCTGCTCTCCAGCTATTCTCCGCCCAACCTGTATTTGTGCTTGGGATTGCCATGTCCCAGGTGCAGGACCTTGCACTTGGCTTGCTTGAACTTCATGAGGTTTGCACAGGCCCACCTCTCCAACCTGTCCAGGTCCCTCTGGATGGCATCCCTTCCCTCCAGCGTGTCGACCACGCCACACAGCTTGGTGTCATCAGCAAACTTGCTGAGGGTGCAAGTAGGAAGGATCCAAGCTGCCTCGCGGAACTGCAGCTTGTAACATGGGTTTGTCATTTCTTGTAAATCCAGACATCAAAAAAGCTTGGGGAAGTGTCATTCACCTCATCTCCCCTTGTGATTCTCGACCCAACTGGTTCATACAGGTTTTAATGGCAAAAATCTGTGCTCCCAACTACTTCTGTGTCCTCATCTGAGGTACAAGATGTCCTCTCACACTGCTACGTAACACAATAAGTAAGACCCAGAGGGGCATCCCCCAGCACCTCCCCAAAAGGAGGAATAACAAAGTAAAGCAAGAAGTTTGGCAAGTCCAGTTCTCATCGTTACTGTCTACTCAAACCATAAACCTCCTGTTTAGGATAAAGCACTGCTCTTCAAGATACGTATTACCTTCTTTAGCTCTATTTTGCCATCATCGTCAAATTAACTGCCAAGGATGCATTATTTAGCATTTACATTTCCATCAAATACTAACAAATCTTAAGAAGCTCAACTCAGATTAAATAACAACTGGAAAAAAAATGTATAGGGTGGTAGTACCTTAACATCGTTCTCTGGCCAGTTGTTCACGATTGACCTTATGTGGCCTCTGTCTGAGATAGAAATAAATAATCCTCTGAAAGAAAAAAAACCAAACGAACGACATTTTACATGTGGCAATCGGCATTTTCACCTTGCTTTGTAAAACTGAATGTCAAACAGTAAAATTTTCTTAAAATTGACAGCGTTGCAATCACTGACATCAATCTCTACTCCACAAGTCTATTCGGCTACTTTGGCACTCTAAAACAAGAACACAGAGAAAATACTTATCATGAGGCCACCTGGGTTTTACGCTACTACAGATATTCACCTTTAATACTCCTCTAGGGCAAAACACCTCTGGTGTTAGCGTCAGATGGGACAGGATCTACGTTCTCCTGTAAGGACATGAGAAGGGAACGTGATCCTAAGCCTGGCTTTACCTTCGTGAATCCAATGTTCACACCATTACGCAAGATGAGGGGAAGGAAAAGAAAGGAAAGACGGGGATCGAGCATCTTTTCTTCTCCAAGACCAGGAGGAGAAAAGTGCTTCCTGCTGCTGGGTGTTCCTCCACGGGAACGTGGGAGGAGAGGCAAAGGAGCAGGAAGGAGCAGAGGTGAAGAGAAGTGTGTGCATTTCTTCTGAGCTCCTGCCCATGCTGCTGTGTCTTCTACAGACAACTTCTTGAGGGGGACAGTTTTCAAACTCGTCTATAATACATACAGAAAAGTGGAAAAGGAAAAGTAGTATGTGAGAACTAAGAGGACATCTCTCACGTCCCCTTGTCCCAGACAAGGAGCAAAACCATGAGTTTCCTTCTGTCTTTATCACAGCAGCATCACTGCACGTTGGAGTCCTCATGGCAGCGAAGGATCAGCCCTTCCTCCACACAGCACTAAAGCCCTCAAGCGAGAGGGCTCTAGAAATACTCTTGGAATTGCAGTCAAGAGTTTCATGGAAATGAGCTGAAATGACTACCAGTTTGAACTGGTTTCCTCAACACAGAGCTAGTAACCTGAACGGTTGAAATCACGGCTGAACCCAAACCAGATCCCAGCCAAGCGTATTTACTGTGTCAGAGTGACTGAAAGGTGACTCCTGCACTCCCAGCTTTAATACAGGGACCATCAGCACTCAACGGAGTCTGCTGAGCTACCATGACTTCAAGCTTCCCACTTTCTGCTTTGCCAACGTCTCTCCTCACACACTGCTCGCTGGCTTCTGCTCCGGCACCCAAGATGTGACATCGTGCTGCTCTGCAGAGCACAGAATCCTAAAATGGTTTGGGCTAGAAGGGACCTTAGAGGTCATCTCATTCCAACACCCCTGCCATGGGCAGGGACACCTCCCACCAGACCAGGTTGCTCAAAGCCCCCTCCAACCTGGCCTTGAACCCCTCCAGGGATGGGGCAGCCACAGCTTCTCGGGGCAACCTGGGCCAGGGTCTCACCACCCTCACAGCAAAGAAGTTCTTCCCCAGATCTCATCTCAATCTCCCCTCTTTCAGTGTCAAACCCTTCCCCCTCGTCCTAGGGCTCCCCTCCCTCATCAAGAGTCCCTCCCCAGCTTTCCTGGAGGCCCTTGAGGGACTGGAAGGGGCTCTAAGGTCTCCCCGGAGCCTTCTCTTCTCCAGGCTGAACCCCCCCACCTCTCTTAATCCTGTCCTCACAGCAGAGGGGCTCCATCCATGGATCATCTCCGTGTCCTGCTTTGGCCCTGCTCTAACAGGTCCATGTCCTTCTGATATTCTTCTCATGAGAATCTCTCCAGCACTGGGATCCTTTGCCACCAACAGGAAATGATAATAAAAGTAGCAGCAATATATCTATCTATTATTCTTACTTTGGTCTCCTGAAGATGTGTCCATACTGGGAGCAGGCAAGGCCTACTGTTGGTGTGTATACAATTGGCATTAACCGCTCAATATCATCTTGTAATACCCTATAGAATAATTTTTCATTTCTCTCTTGGATTCCCATTATGTAGATATACCTGAAATGGAATAAAAGACAAAAAAATAGTCGCTTATTGTTTCACATTTATGCTTATTTAAAACAATGTGAAAAATGCCAAAGCAAAACCCAAACTTGCTTCATATTATTTCTTCATCAAATTCCTGCTTCCACCCAAGTCGGGCTTTGAGCATTAAACAAAACATGGAAAAGACAGTAGCAGTACTAAAAAGCTGAAGTGAAAATACTGGATATGACACAACACGCACGCTAACAATTTAATGCACAAACATGCAGTGTGATAAAAAGATAAGCCATTTATTTATTACAGGATGCAGCCGGGAGTCTCATTACTGTTAAAAAAACCCAAAAACCAGTGAAAGAATTTTTCATCCGAAAAACGAAGGTCCTGACAGTAAGGTCTCGTTAATCTGAACGTTAACACAGCTGTAAAACAAACTAACTCCTAACAAAAAGTTCCTTTTGAAGGACTTACCATGGTGTGGAAATTAAACCTGCATTTTTGCATGTTTACCTACCGATCTACTGTGTTACCAACTCATGCTCGGTCTCGTTGACCCCACAACATAAAGATAACGAATTAGGGACTTGTCTTAGGCTACAGCACCCGGGCGCTTTGCCAATACAGATGACATGATTCTTTCAGATCAGCCAGTGACACGACGCGGATTTAAAAGTCATCTTTCGGTTTTTGATGAGAACAAAAGAGTTTTGATGTGGTCCAGTAAAGCCTCAAACCCTTCCAATGCTCCTCTTGCCTTTAGGAGACTGTATATTTTTACATGCAGATATACGTAGGCTTATATGAAAACAGTACCAGGATGCTAAAAACATGCTATTTAAAAAAAAATAAATAAATCAAAATATTTCACAATTTTTTCACCAAACCAGTGGGATAAACAAAAAAAAAAAAATATAAAAAAATGACCCATCACGAGACTCAAAATTCTAACCCTCTAATTCCTTTCTAGCAGTAATGTATATGACAAATATGATAAACACTGCTTTTCCTCCCTAATTATCAAACCCTCGATTTACCTTCACTCTCACATATTTTTCTAGCATTTGCTCGCTGCCCTCTTCCCCCTATCTCATATTTCTGTGCCCTAACAACCTGCCACCCAAATCTTACATATTACAGAAATATATATTTCGTATTACAGAAATATATATTACATGTTACAGCAAGGGTTGCAGCTTTTTTACTGATTCGCGCATGTTCTTTTTTGTTACCTTATGACTATAAAAATATAATATAAACGAAAATAAATATAAAAGAAAAGAAAAAAGCTCCCTGACATCATTTAGCCGCACGATGAATGCATGATTGATGAAAGCAGTTTTTTGTGTAAAAGTGAAAATAGCCCCCAACAACTAAATAAACCCACTGGGGGCAGAGAAACCTTGTTTGGTTATCCCCAGGAAATATTTTACAGCAATTTTCAGTTACTTGCATGACAAACCAAGGCCAGGAGAGCGCTTACTTTTCCAAGGGGTCGGTCATTTTTGCCAAATTCTTATGGAAGCGTAAGGCTTGAATGTCTTGTGTCTCTATTTTAGGAGGTAGAAGTCCTTGCAGCCCAAGCATCTGTCGTTCGTGTAAGGTAAAGGCCATACCCTGAAAGCAAGAGAGGTGAGAAATAATTAGCGGTTCTTCCTCTAGTATTTCTATTTATAATGTCTTTCTATTTGCTATTTCAGACTATCCACTGCCTGGTTTTCTCATGGCAGGTGCCAGAGCAGGCAGGGGTTGGATAGATTTCCCTCTGCCAGGGTTCTCCTCATCCTTTGAGGGTAGCCCTTTTGACCACAGTTTTTCCACAGCTCTCACGTCCTCACACCCTTTGCCAGATTTTCATTTCATTGAAACTGGAGAACAACTAAGAGATCCCACTGCAGACAGGATAAGGTTTAAAAGTAAAATAACAGCTGCTTCTTGAATTGTTTTACAGGAACATAAGGCTGACCAAGAACATGTGGGTCACCCAGTTTGGTCCCTACATAACGTTTAGTCCAGAGCCCTCTTTGAATTGTTGTTTACAGAATCACAGAATGATATGGGGTTGGAAGGGACCTCTGGAGATCATCTAGTCCAACCCCCTGCCAAAGCAGGTCCCCCCACAGCAGGTCCCACAGGAACGTGTCCAGGCGGGGTTGGAATGTCTCCAGAGAAGGAGACTCCACCACCTCTCTGGGCAGCCTCTTCCAGGGCTCTGCCACCCTCACAGCAAAGAAGTTTCTCCTCATGTTTAGATGGAACTTCTTATGTTCAAGTTTGTGCCTGTTTCCTCTTGTCCTGTCCCTGGGCACCACTGAAAAAAGACTGGCCCCATCCTCCTGACACCCACCCTTGAAGTATTTAAAGGCCTTGATCAGATCCCCCCTCAGGCTTCTCTTCTCCAGACTCAAAAGACTCAAGCCCCTCAGCCTTTCCTCATCAGAGAGATGCTCCAGGCCCCTCAGCATCTTTGTAGCCCTCTGCTGTCCCCTCTCCAGCAGTTGCCTGTCCTTCTTGAACTGGGGAGCCCAGAACTGGACCCAGTGCTCCAGATGGGGCCTCCCCCCAGGGCAGAGCAGAGGGGGAGGATGACCTCCCTCCACCTGCTGGTCACACTCTTCCTGATGCCCCCCAGGATGCCATTGGCCTTCTTGGCCACAAGGGCACATTGCTGGCTCATGGGCATCCTGTTGGCCACCAGGACTCCCAGGTCTTTCTCCTCAGAGCTGCTCTCCAGCAGGTCACTCCCAACCTGTCCTGGTGCAGGGGGTGATTCCTCCCCAGGTGCAGCACCCTACACTTGCCCTTGTTGAAGTTCATCAGGTTATTTCACAATAACATCTAATAAAACTGGGTTTTCACTTGGGACACATAAGAGCCTGCTGTGAGCTACCTGCGGTGAAGAAATCTTCACGGGGCAGTTAAATCAAGGCATAAATTGAGTTAATTTAACTTAAAGTTAAATGATCCGAGTCCGGATTCACGGCCAACCTGGCCCAAAGCGCTGACCCCATTTCCGACAACTGACCCCGCTTCAAGTTTGCCGCTTCCGAAAGCGCAATGAGAAACTTTCCTTCATCCCGTTTATCCAAGTGGGTCAGTTCAATGAATGATTAAATGAATATTTGCGAACGCAGGAGCCGAAAACCCAGGAAAACCCAGCAATCAGAAAAAATGAGCAGAAAAAAAAGTAGTATTTTCCCCCTTTAGAATAAAAGACATAAATTCAGGTTACAATATATATATATTTCACCTTATGTTTGAATAGATTTCACAGGTATTTGTAGAAAGCATGTCCATTAACCAAACCTCTCTGATTTAGAGTCCATACTCACCACACTTGAATGGTTTGTAACCAATATAACCACTCCTTAAGAAAACACATTATTAAAATAATTCATATTTTTACACATTTTTTTCTCTTTGCTTATTTAAATCACGCTTAGTATCAGTTGTTTTGACTACACGGATTTAAGCAGTCCACCTGCTTTTCTGTACCAATTCTATACCGTATTCTAAAGTAATAAAATATTTGAAGAGTTAAAAAAAGCTACTCCAAGAAAAAAAAAAATTAAAACCTCAGTGTTTGCAAGAAATTGTAAGTTTTTAACTCTAAAATAGACAGATGCACCCTGACAACCTTCCATGTAATAGATTTGATGTAAAACACTGAACTTAATTTCTCCTTTTTCTGTTATGAGTCATTTGCAAACCGCTTTTTCGCAAACCATTGTTATTCTCAAGTATTTTTTCCAGTGTTGCCTCTAAATTAATTTCAGATGACGGCTTATTCCTGAACTTTTTACCCTTGCTGCTGGTCTTTTCGCTGGGTGTAAGAGTCACTTGAGCCACGTGGTAATTTTTCAGAAAACTCATTTGAATAATCATAGAATCACAGAGTGATTAGAGTTGGAAGGGACCTTAGAGATCATCCAGTTCCAACCCCCCTGCCCTGGGCAGGGACACCTCCCACCAGACCACGTTGCTCAAAGCCCCGTCCAACCTGACCTTGAACCCCTCCAGGGATGGGGCAGCCACAGCTTCTCGGGGCAACCTGGGCCAGGGTCTCACCACCCTCACAGCAAAGAAGTTCTTCCCCAGATCTCATCTCAATCTCCCCTCTTTCAGTGTCAAACCCTTCCCCCTCATCCTGTGGCTCCCCTCCTTGATCAGGAGTCCCTCCCCAGCTTTCCTGGAGCCCCTTCAGGGACTGGAAGGGGCTCAAAGGTCTCCCCGGAGCCTCCTCTTCTCCAGGCTGAACCCCCCCAACTGTCTCAGCCTGTCCTCACAGCAGAGGGGCTCCAGCCCTAGGATCATGATCCAAAATTTCCACTGAGAACACAACTAGCAGCACAAGAAAAAAAAAAAAAAACAAACAAAACCCACAAGGAACACATGCAAAATGCCTGGTTTTGGGCTTTTTTTTTTTTAATTATGTTGCAAAGAATCTGCTTCATTTTCACTTCTTCTTACTTCATAAGAAATATTGAAAGACTCTCTGGGAACGTAAACGCATCTTCCAAAGTTGCATGGAAGCTAATCATGCAACCACACATCTCGGCTGCTCTTCCCCTTGTCCTTAATTACCCCCTAAATTCGTTACCGCCAGCAGTTTATGCCTTTCTAAACCAACCCTTTTTAAAGTAACCCTTTTTAAAGCAACTGTCCTTGCAGCGCAAGTGATTTAGGATAGGAAGGCGAGCACAGCTGGTAAACATCTGTAATATTTTGACTGTTACTTTAGGCACTACAAAAACAAGTGACGCCAAAAGATTTACGATATTAAGAAGAATTTTTTAAAAAAAAGAAAAGCATAGTCTCTTTTCAGAAAACACATAAACACTGGCCAGTAAAGTCGCTAATGTCACTAGTTTAAGGCATGTCAAAGGTTAGAATCCCTTCGGTGGCACCGTACCGGTCACGCTGACGTTTTGCTCTAAACCAGCTGAAATATCTCACCAGCAGAACCCACGTCCTCCCCATCAGAAACTCTCAAGTCCCTTAAAAAATAAAGTCTACTTAATTTCTAATTTCCACTATTAGCACGACGCTGGGACATGGCTTTTCTTTCATTTCCCAGTACAGTGAAACCAGTGACCTTAAACCATCTGGGTCCTTGATAACATCAAACGAGCCCTCGGGTTAGTACTAAGCAGAAGAGCTACCCCATCTTTATTCAGTTTATTCATATTTTTTTCCAGTCTATAGGCAACCTGTTTTTTCAGTGTATCTGAAAATGGAGCTACAATAACATTAAACACAGCGAATTCTTTAAGTGCTACTAAGCACTTCCAGCTGTTTATTTACGTGACAATTAGATCTTACCTCATTAAAAGATGCTTTAATTTTTTTGCCCAGGCCTAACTCAGGCATCTGAATACAGAAATTCAATCCTGGTTCCAACTGTAACAGAATGAGTTTAGTCCAGAGCAGCACTATAAAAACCCCAAAGCCCTTCCAACACTTGCTCTATTCCCATTCCTTATCTTCATCCGTGACCATCAGCTGCCTCCTTGGTTTGGATTTGGGATTGCGGCTCGTTCTCAGCACAGCACCTCGCAGGACGGAGATTTTCCTTAAACTGGTGCATTATTACAAATTTCATAGAATCAAAGAATGGTTAGAGTTTGAAGGGAGCTTAAAGATCATCTCATTCCAACCCCCTGCCCTGGGCAGGGACACCTCCCACCAGACCAGGTTGCTCCAAGCCCCCTCCAACCTGGCCTTGAACCCCTCCAGGGATGGGGCAGCCACAGCTTCTCCGGGCAACCTGGGCCAGGGTCTCACCACCCTCACAGCAAAGAAGTTCCTCCTGAGATCTCATCTCAATCTCCCCTCTTCCAGTTTAAAACCATTATCCCTTGTCCTATCGCTACACTCCCTCATAAAGAGTACCCTCCCCTTTCCCAGCCTTTTCCCTCATTTTATAAACCCTGGTGGGGTTCGAAAGAACCAGTGATCCGTTCCCAGTGAATCAGGAGGCACTCAGCAATTTGCAGCACCGGGACCGTCGATCTCAACGGCACTTCAGATCCCAGCACCTACTTACGGGGCCAAATTCCCACTGGTTTCCATTGGGATTAAATACCTGAATACCATAATGATTTGGATACAAGTCAAAGGGATCCCTTTCTGGTTTCCTCTGACCCACAACACTAGGTGTCCTTTCTCCAAGTGTTATCCACCGACTCTTACTTGGATTAGTTTCCTTAATCCTCTTTACAGCTCAGAAAAAACCAGGTGTCCTTTCTCAGATAGTACAGATGAAAACAGGGAGCTCATCTAGGAGAAAAACCAGCACACTTCAAAAGACCACAAACCAATTAATTAATACGCACGGAGACAAATTTGTTGCAATAAACCCAACGTGCTGCCGTGGAGAAAAAAAAAAATAAAAAAATCAAGTGTTGACAGTTGTTTTTTTTTTTAGTTAAGACAAGCTCACATCGAGTCTTTGCGCCTTTAATCCACAAACTCTCTGGGGCTGGGACTCAACAACTGGGCTCTACTACACAAAGCCAGTGGAGCAATAAATATCAGCGTATAAAAATTCTAGTTGCCTACTTTGCAGGAAGGCGACCAGGAGACTTGATTCCTGCAAGTGTGATTTTTATAGCACCACTGAGTAAGAAAAATGGAGAGGTTTCTGAGCAGAGAAGTCAGAGGCCATCCAGAGGCATCTGGACAGGCTGGAGAGGTGGGCCCGTGCAAACCTCATGAAGTTCAACCAAGCCAAGTGCAGGGTCCTGCACCTGGGACGTGGCAATCCCAGGCACAAATACAGGTTGGGCAGAGAATGGCTGGAGAGCAGCCCTGAGGAGAAGGACTTGGGGGTGTTGGTGGATGAGAAGCTCAACATGAGCCGGCAACGTGCAATGGCAGACCAGAAAGCCAACTGCATCCTGGGCTGCATCAAAAGAATTGTGGCCAGCAGGTTGCGGGAGGTGATTCTACCCCTCTACTCTGCGCTCGTGAGACCCCACCTGGAGTTCTGTGTCCAGCTTTGGAGTCCTCAACACAGGAAGGACATGGACCTGCTGGAACGGGTCCAGCGGAGGGCCACGAGGGTGCTCAGAGGGCTGGAGCACCTCTCCTGTGAGGACAGGCTGAGAGAGTTGGGGGGGTTCAGCCCGGAGAAGAAAAGGCTCCAGGGAGACCTCAGAGCAGCCTTCCAGTACCTGAAGGGGGCCTCCAGGAAAGCTGCGGAGGGACACTTGATCAGGGAGGGGAGCCATAGGACGAGGGGGAAGGGGTTTAAATTGAAAGAGGGGAGATTGAGATGAGATCTGGGGAAGAACTTCTTTGCTGTGAGGGTGGTGAGACCCTGGCCCAGGTTGCTCAGAGAAGCTGTGGCTGCCCCATCCCTGGAGGGGTTCAAGGCCAGGTTGGAGGGGGCTTTGAGCAACGTGGTCTGGTGGGAGGTGTCCCTGCCCAGGGCAGGGGTTGGAACTGGATGGTCTTTAAGGTCCCTTCCAACTCTGACCATTCTATGATTCTATAAGTATTAGTGATGATATTTTTTGCCCACCTGCAAAGTCTTGCAGGCTTATATACAGGAGAAGATATTTTTACCTGATACGATAAATACTCTCAAACATTCTAAAAAACCTGTACAGTTTATAAAAAATAAGCCATTCAGTGCCCCTGATAAAGATGTAAATGCAGAATATATCCAAACATGCCACTGTTTGGAAAATGAGGGTTTGCTGACTTCACAGGGAAGATTTAATCAAATGGTTTTCATGTAACTTCTAATGGTTGTTACAACATATTCAGCAGTGTATTGTAGGCTTTGAAGTAGCATCTTAAGCATTTTGAAAATAAAACACTTTTACATCAGATTCTGGGCTGCTTCTCTTAACTCTGCTTCCTTTTGCTAAATCACAAAGTTCACTATTGCACAACACGTCTCCGCTGCAAAATTAATGAAGATTACGCATAGGAATCAAAGGTGTATTTGCTATCTCGGCCACAGATTCAAAGTTTCTCTGTGTTTCTGAGAATCATGTAGAATATGGAAATCTCCTTTGATTTCTTTCCTCCTTCTCTTTTTAAATTCCATTTCCTATCTTTATTCTTGTAGAAACAGCATCGTACATATGCTGGAGGGTACAGCTGACACAGCACAGCCATCTGCTCCCTGCTGACCTGTGAGACAACCCAGACGTTCCCCAGATTATTAAGCCTTTAAAGACCTTCGTCTCTTGCAGGCAAAGATCACAGGGTTGGAAGGGACCTCTGGAGATCACCTAGTCCAACCCCCTGCCAAAGCAGGTCCACCCAGAGCAGGTCCCACAGGAACGTGTCCAGGTGGGGTTGGAATGTCTCCAGAGATGGAGACTCCACCACCTCTCTGGGCAGCCTCTTCCAGGGCTCTGACACCCTCACAGGAAAGAAGTTTCTTCTCATGTTTAGGTGAAACTTCTTATGGTCAAGTTTGTGGCCATTACCTCTTGTCCTGTCCCTGGGCACCACTGAAAAAAGCCTGGCCCCATCCTCCTGACACCCACCCTTGAAGTATTTATAGGCCTTGATCAGATCCCCCCTCAGGCTTCTCTTCTCCAGACTCAAGAGACCCAAGAAGTCCCTCAGCCTTTCCTCATCAGAGAGATGCTCCAGGCCCTTCAGCATCTTTGTAGCCCTCTGCTGTCCCCTCTCCAGCAGTTCCCTGTCCTTCTTCAACTGGGGAGCCCAGCACTGGACCCAGTGCTCCAGATGGGGCCTCCCCAGGGCAGAGCAGAGGGGGAGGATGACCTCCCTCCACCTGCTGGTCACGCTCTTCTTTATGCCCCCCAGGATGCCATTGGCCTTCTTGGCCACAAGGGCACATTGCTGCTCATGCAATGCACCCTTGTTGAGTGGCAAAAGATGCCACCAGTTCTTGTACGTCCTCTGTGAGTGTGGAACCAGATGTAAATCCCTTTGGCTGCTGAACCAGGCTTGGCAAACCCACAGTAGCTCTCCTTTCCTTATGATCTGGCTTCAACTAAAAGCATTCCCCTGTAGAAAACGGGAAAAAATCAGGAAGAGGTTTTTTTTTCCAAGCACCAACCGTTATGGCAAAGCTGTATATTGCAAATCATGTGACTGAAACGGTTCATCTATACCACGTAGCATCACTGAACACAGAGACATTTCATTAAACTGCTATTTTTCATGTCAGCAGATGCCATTGCTTTCGGTCTCATTTAGGGGAATTAATCCTATTAAAAAAAAATAAATAAATTAAGAACTAAGACAGCTTCCTTCCTTCCTCCACCCACCATCCCAGCAGCTCATGAGTCCTGAGCAGAACAGCTGATCTCAGTTAAATGAGGTGCAATATTATCTACCACCTTTGGCACCTCAAACTGGGACAAGCACCTTTTCAGAGAGACAATAAAAGCTGGTTACAGATTAAACGGTTCCATCTTTCCACATTTTATTCCCTTTAAAAGCACACAGATCTCAAGGAAGTTGATAAAACCTGCAGAAACACGGTCATGCAACCTCCATCCAACGATCCCTCCGTCTCCAAACCAGTTGGGCAGGACACAAAGCTTGCGGTGGGACTTCTGGGGGTGTGTGTGCGCACAAGGAAGTATCAGTTTCCTGCCTTCTAGGATCTTTCATCGCGACTGATCAGAAACCGCTGGTTTTATTTCAAACCCTGCACTTCTTGGCAACACGATAATTACCATTTGCAGAACATCCCCACATCCTGTTTATCCTGGTTTCCCCTGGAAGGCAGACAGGCATTGCGTATCCTACACCCCAGCTGCTCAACCCAACTGACACAGTCTAAAAAAAAAAGTATTAAAATAAAAGAAACCAAATGTGTCAAAAAACCAGCATGGTGAGAAAGGGCAATGGAAGGGCAAGGGAGGATCTGCTTTTAGATTTTCCAAGTTCATATAATCTTTCTTCACATTCTCTTGACCTATCCCATTTATTTTGTCCAACTAGCTTTGAGTTTTGGGTGGGTTTTTTTTGGTTGGTTGGTTGGTTTTTATTCTGAATTAGAAACACACTGTTTGGATATTTGCCAGAAGTCAGGAAGATGACGTACATCTTTGTTAAGAGAACTGGTTCTCCACCAAGTTGGGTGGGAGTGTTGATCTGCTGGAGGGTAGAAAGGCTTTGCAGAGGGATCTGGACAGGCTGGATGGATGGGCTGAGGCCAATGGGATGAGGTTCAACAAGGCCCAGTGCCAAGTCCTGCTCTTGGGTCACACCAGCCCCATGGACGCTCCAGGCCTGGGGCAGAGTGGCTGGAGCTGCCCGGTGGAAAAGGACCTGGGGATGTTGGTCAACAGTGGTTGAATATGAGCCAGCAGCATGCCAAGATGGCCAAGAAGTCCACCAGCATCCTGGCCTGTGTCAGGAACAGCGTGGCGAGTAGGACTCGGGGGGTGATCGTCCCCCTGTACTGGGCACTGGTGAGGCCCCACCTCGAGGGCTGGGTCCAGTTTTGGGCCCTCAGGACAAAAAAGACATTGAGGGGCTGGAGCGGGTCCAGAGAAGGGCAACGGAGCTGGTGAGGAGTCTGGAGCACAAGTCTTGTGAGGAGCGGCTGAGGGAGCTGGAGGTGTTCAGCCTGGAGAAAAGGAGGCTGAGGGGAGACCTTCTCGCTCTCTCCAACTCCCTGAAAAGAGGGTGCCAGGGGGGGTCGGTCTCTTCTCCCAAGGACCAGGCGATGGGACAAGAGGAAACGGCCTCAAGTTGCACCAGGGGAGGTTCAGATTGGATATTAGGAACAATTTTTCCACGGAAAGGGTTATTAAGCCTTGGAATGGGCTGCCCAGGTGGAGGCACCATCCCTGAAGATATTTAAAAGACGGGTTGACATAGTGCTTAGTGACATGGTTTAGTGATGTGTTTTTTTTCAGAGTTAGGTTGATGGTTGGACTAGATGATCTTAAAGGTGCCTTCCAACCTAGACAATTCCATGATTCACAGAATCAGATTCTATGATTCTTTAAACAAAGATAATCTATCAGAGTTTCTGAAAGCATTCATTAAGGCACAGATGAAAATAAATTGGGCTGAAAAAGCTGGGAATGAATACAGATGAAACTGTAATTAATGGTCTCGCTAAATACAACATACGAGAAGATGATCACCCGTATGGAAGACAGACACTGGGGCAGTTTTTCAGGAATCTGGGATTAAACTGCCACTTGTGACACTGTCAGTGAATTATTATTTTAATTTTATCATACATTCCCAGGCAGATGTGCCCAGGCATATACATACATCCAAATACGTGTGCGCGTTTAATGCAGCGTCCTAAAGATATTTGCTGAAGGTAAAAATGTGAGAGTCATTGTCAGTAGAGGAGAATGATATTAAAGAATGAAATAATCAAACAATATTGAGGGAGTAATAAAAAAAGGGGTAATGGAACCAACTGGACCAAACACAGTCACGCACGTGGAGAGTAACAAGAAAATCTGATGCCACAAGGTAGGAAAATCACAGAAAGCGTCACAAATTATTCAGAGTCATGAATTTGCCGCAAGTACACAGAAAGCAAGTGTACAAATAATGTTACAGGTCACGTTACTTCTCGTGAAGATAAAGACACGCTGATGCCCTCTACGTGGCAGAATGGACATCGCCACGGTCAGGGATCATCTGTCTACTCATACATCATCTGCTCTGGGCTGGGAGAAGAAATCCGGGCCCTGGAGTGAGAATCCAAAGCATTTCCACAATATAAATAATAATTTAATTGCCAATACTAAACAAATGAGATTGTCCTAACAGAGTTTGAAGCGCCCAACCACCTTAAAACGCTGCTTTGGCACAGCAGGGGATCTCCAGCAGAATAAAAGGCCCTTAAGACAATTAACTGTAATTTGAATCCCGGTCACAGAGGAGAAATCAAACATCATGGAAGATCGTAAATACACAGGGATGCCAACGATGCAGTTACAATATGTTCTGCAATTGTTTGGCTGCAACAGCAAGGGCATTACTGATATAGCTCATGACCTTTTCTGAGCCACCCTGGCCAAAAGACACTTGAAGGCCAGCCTTCGAATGTAAAAAACCCAACCACCTGATGTAGGTGTAGTTCCCACCTGCAGGGGACAGGTAAGGGTGGGAAAGAAAGGTGAAAAAAAAACCCCAAATAGTAAGAGAAAAAACTCCTCCAAGAACAGGAGAAGGCAAATTTGCACAAGGGGAAGGGGTGGTTTTCTGTTAGCGGTGCTGCAGATCTTGCAGCTCTTATTTTAGGGGCTGGGTACATTAGAGGAGACCAAATATTCTGATTTATAGAGTTGATAGGGACTGTAAAAACTAAACATAAGCATCTAAAACACAAGACATAAAAAGACGATCTCAATGACCTGCCAGCAAGAGATAAAGCCCTTTATCTGTGCTTGTATATAATATATATATATGCATAGGAGACACTGTGGGCAAGAAAAGCACAAAGGGTAAAGTACTTGGCATATTTAGTCAATCATTTCTTTCTCTGCTGAACTTCCAAAATGCATTTCTTGACAGATACTGCATCCAATATCAAACAGTGTCACTTAACTTGTTTACAGATCCACCCAAACAGGTGTCAGCCTTAATAACAGACTGATACAAACAGCCGAACAAACGTGGAAAGTTTTTTTCCCCTCTCACAAGTATAATTTCTTGAAGACATTAAAGAATTTAAAAAAAAAAAATCAATTGCTGTTAAGAAGCAACTCTCCGCTCTTCCCTCCTCCTCACAAAAAACCCCATAAAAAATACTGCATTGTGCTCAGTCCACCAGAGATTTCCAGGCTCAAAAAAAAAAAATTAGAAAGATATTACCACTAGAAAAACAATAAGAAACGACCTATTGTTTTTGGTTCTGAACAGGGTTGCATAATCAGCGCTTGGAAAAGCTTACAGGGCTTGAAATAATTTCCACTGGCATGTCAAAGTGTTTAGAGCTCAAAAAAGGCTGGAGATAATCTGATCTGGACAAATCATACAGATCTATTCTTTTCTCCTACCCCAACATGGCAATCCCGATTTTATTTTTGCAGTCAGGCAGTCTCTGACTTCTACACATGTATCACAGAACGGTATGGGGTTGGAAGGGACCTCTGGAGATCATCTAGTCCAACCCCCTGCCAGAGCAGGGCCACCCAGAGCAGGTCCCACAGGAACGTGGCCAGGCGGGGTTGGAATGTCTCCAGAGAAGGAGACTCCACCACCTCTCTGGGCAGCCTCTTCCAGGGCTCTGCCACCCTCACAGGAAACAAGTTCCTCCTCATGTTGAGATGGAACTTCTTATGTTCAAGTTTGTGCCCGTTTCCTCTTGTCCTGTCCCTGGGCACCACTGAAAAAAGACTGGCCCCATCCTCCTGACACCCACCCTTGAAGTATTTATAGGCCTTGATCAGATCCCCCCTCAGTCTTCTCTTCTCCAGACTCAAAAGACCCAAGAAGTCCCTCAGCCTTTCCTCATCAGAGAGATGCTCCAGGCCCCTCAGCATCTTTGTAGCCCTCTGCTGTCTCCTCTCCAGCAGTTCCCCGTGCTTCTTGAACTGGGGAGCCCAGCACTGGACCCAGTGCCCCAGATGGGGCCTCCCCAGGGCAGAGCAGAGGGGGAGGATGACCTCCCTCCACCTGCTGGCCACACTCTTCCTGATGCCCCCCAGGATGCCATTGGCCTTCTTGGCCATAAGGGCACATTGCTGGCTCATGGGCATCCTGTTGTCCACCAGATCTCCCAGGTGTTTTTCCTCAGAGCTGCTCTCCAGCAGGTCACCCCCAATCTGTCCTGGTGCAGGGGGTTATTCCTCCCCAGGTGCAGCACCCTACACACACACACACATATATATATATATGCAATCTGCAGTATCAAGGCATCTGACACTACACTATACTGTACAAGAAATGGTAATAAACATGACTGCAGTTCTGTATTTTGGTTTTTTCCTTTCCTTTGAGGACACCCAGGAGCCATTTTTGCCATTAGACACGTCCCTGGAGTTATTAGTTTGATATCTTCCCCCAGATAATTTGAGCCCACTGGTCAACTTCCAACTCTGACCAACAAAAAAAAAAAAAGAAAAAAAAAAAAGAGAGGGATAAAGAAAAGGAAGGGAAGGAAATACAAAGTGAAGGGGAAATATAAGAATTTGCAGAAAGGAAAAAAAAAAAAAGTCAAATCAGAGAATGGGGAAGAGGAGAAAAGCCAGACATTAAAAACATAGGGTAAAACTATGGAAGTCCAGCTTCCATAGCTCCAGTGCTCAGGGAATACCCTGGGAGAGGCAGATAGGCTTGTCACCTTTTTTGGCCACTTTAGACATCTTGGATCAGCTACCAAAAGCCCTCATCTCATTTCTCACTAGTTTTACTTTACACGTTGTTTCAATATTCCTGAAGGCTGCTGCTACTCCAGGAAAAAAAAACAGAGGCTGGGGATGGAGGTGTGGAAATAGCAAAATTTTTGTGAAGAGAAAAAAAGCAAAGCTAATTTTTTTAGGAGAAGTTCTTCCCGATGCAGAGAATTAACATAATGTCTCTACCTCCCAGTTAGCTCCATTCAAGGCTTATTTTTAGATGCTCTCTGTTCGACTCTCTGCACAAGGATGTTTCTTACTGATATGGCTCGGTTCCAACTCAGAGCCTGGCAGGAAAAAGCCAGGACTGGGACAGAGAGGCTGACACTTTCTATCGCTGGCAAGACTGAAATCAGAATTCACTTTTGTCAGCTATGAAATAAAACTCTTTTATCTGCTAAAGCTTTCCTTCAATACAACCAGCCCAAGGGGAAGAGCTGACAGAAGCAGAGGGTGTTTATTGAAAGTCCTTGTACTGTAGGTGTCCAGGTAATAAACTTGAAACGATCACTTGACTCTTCCATCTCCTGTACCCTTTTTTTGGCTGTGGCCCAGTGCTACACCTCTTGGAGGTGGTTTAACCCTGGAACAAGGTCCGTCGGCCAATTACCGGATGAAGATAAGATATTTGATAACCGCAACAGCACCAACCTTGTTTGTTCGCGGGTTCAACATCAGTGGCTTGCCTTTTTCTTTCGTATGCGCCCCGCGCCGTGCCATCGCGCAGGGAGCGGCAGCTATTCGTAGTCGGGAGAACATGGTGGGGTTCTTTTATCCTGCACCTGGGAAAAGGAAAAGAAAAAACTCCTTCAGACACAGAGGCAGCAGAACTGACATTCATATTTGTCGGCCTTCTGTTGCGGAAGAAATAGGTACATGCTAGATAAGACTCTTTGCTCTAACACCGCGATAGTAACTCAAAATTGCCTTGTGGCAGCCAGGAGGAAAAAAAAGGAAGGTTTTCAAATGGGAACATAAAGGGACACCAGTATAAGCCAGCATTCAGTAGGTATTGTCTCAGAGCTGCACCATAAACCCAGAGCAGAATCGCCATTAGCAAATATTAACCTTCTGTGGTGACCCATGGAACTGGCACCAGCGCAAATACCGGGGAGGACAGAATGACTTGGGCCACTGCAGCAAGAAAAATTTAAGCTGAGTTTCTCCAATAGCTTTCTGACAATGAAATCTTGCGGCCTGGGGAACAGAAAGGAAAGAAATGATGTCTCTTAGCGTATTAAAACTAGATTAGAACAAAACCTAGAATTAAAAGGGTCAAAAAATTCACTAAACTCTGGATTCCATGCTTAGATTTTAAAAATTCCTGTAAAAAAGGTTAAAACCTTAAGGTTTTAAACCTTAAAAAAAGGGTTATTTTCAGGGACAATATATCCTTTTCAATAAAGGGTATGTTTCCTTAATAAAAATTTGTTAGTACCACTCGAAAGCTTAGTTCTTAATCTCAACCAGGTGATAACTGCTCTCAAACCCCTTTTATTCAACTATTAATTGCAAGCTCTCTGGAGCAGAAATTATCATTTATTACATGCTTGTAGAATGCGGTTACCACCCAGGGAATGTGTATTGGACTCATCTCTAAACGTGATTTCACCAACACAGAGACACAACAGCAACGACAGCAAGACCTTACACGGGACCACGGCCTCTGTGAAGACACATGAAGGTGGCAGGACAGACAGACACAGCTTGGATGCAGAATCCCAACATAGGGAGAGGAAAAAAATAGATCCCTTTAGCAACAGGGATCTAAACAGTCAGTGGAAGAAGGCAAAGATCCAGGGTCAACATGGTAGGGAACCCTTGTGGACGGAGCTCCATCATCCCTGGTCGGTACTGGGACCAGTGCTGTTTAATGTGTGTTGGAGACGTGGACAGTGGGATAGAGTGCACTGTCAGCAATTTTACCGATGACACCAAGCTGTGTGGCGCGGTCGACACGCTGGAGGGAAGGGATGCCATCCAGAGGGACCTAGACAGGCTGGAGAGGTGGGCCTGTGCAAACCTCATGAAGTTCAACCAAGCCAAGTGCAAGGTCCTGCACCTGGGACATGGCAATCCCAAGCACAAACACAGGTTGGGCAGAGAATAGCTGGAGAGCAGCCCTGAGGAGAAGGACTTGGGAGAGCTCATGGATGAGAAGCTCAACATGAGCTGGCAACATGCACTGGCAGCCCAGAAGGCCCCCGGCATCCTGGGCTGCATCAAAAGAAGTGTGGCCAGCAGGTCGCGGGAGGTGGTTCTACCCCTCTACTCTGCGCTTGTGAGACCCCACCCTGTGTCCAGCTTTGGAGTCCTCAACACAGGAGGGACATGGACCTGTTGGAACGGGTCCAGCGGAGGGCCACGAAAATGATCAGAGGGCTGGAGCCCCTCTCCCATGAAGACAGGCTGAGAGAGTTGGGGGTGTTCAGCCTGGAGAAGAGAAGGCTCCAGGGAGACCTTATAGCAGCCTTCCAGTACCTGAAGGGGGCTACAGGAGAGCTGGAGATGGACTTTTTGTCAGGAAGTGTAGCGATAGGATGAGGAGGAATGGTTTTACACTGGAAGAGGGGAGATTGAGATGAGATCGGGGGAAGAACTTCTTTGCTGTGAGGGTGGTGAGACCCTGGCCCAGGTTGCCCAGAGAAGCTGTGGCTGCCCCATCCCTGGAGGGGTTCAAGGCCAGGTTGGAGGGGGCTTTGAGCAACCTGGTCTGGTGGGAGGTGTCCCTGCCCAGGGCAGGGGTTGGAACTGGATGGTCTTTAAGGTCCCTTCCAACTCTAACCATTCTATGATTCTATGATCCCCTGGCCCAGCTCTATGTTCTCATCCAAGGACAGCAAAGCAGGTCAGAGACGTTTATAAGGAATGAAATGATGCATGGTTTGGATTTTTAATTTCTTCCAGATGGAAGCCAAAAATCAGATTAAGGAACTAAATTTCATTATCTTAAATATAGCCTGAATACTTTAGAAGACCTTTCTATAATCACATTTACACATAATCAACTTTCACGAAGGCAGACTGATTTTACAAGTTACAATCTGATGATTTTCTTCAAAATCTTTCCAAGCATTAAAAGAACATGCAAACATTTAATGTTTTTCAGCATCATATATATCGGAGTTCCTCTTCTAGCCATTTTAAGGCGTGGAGGAAAGCAGCACTGACATTCAGCAGGATGCCTTTCTCTCCTCCTTTATTTGTTTGTTTAGGCCTTGCGATTAAACAAAGTTCCACTCAAAACCCCATGGGTTTAGTTGTTTCGTGGTCAAAGAACATAAATTTACTGCGTGGAGACAGGGCCAATGGAAGCCTTGCCAGGACTACAAACAAATGTTGCTTTTAACATGATAATTCCTCCCTAAACCAGCTAGCTGCGGGCTCAACGCAGCTGGTCTGCCAGAACCCAGGGCAGCTGAAAAAAAAAAATCAGGAGCAGATAAGCAAAATTCAATTTGTGCTGCAAAACAACCAGCCTTCAGGAACGGCAAATTCAGCCTTAACCTTTTTTAATGCCCACCGCTCGTTTGCCAGCTTTACCCAATTGCGAGCCCATCTCCTCGTGGCACGTGAGGCTAGAAATGATCCGCGGTTACGGAGTCGCAGCAAAACCTCGGCCCGTGTCCCATCAGCAGGGTGTTAGGGTGGATTCAATACGCCATGAGCACATACCTTAAACAAGGAATTAAAAACCAGGCCAAACACCACACCATATCTTCCTCTAATTAAATTTAAATTGCTTCGTTGCTATTAATGAGCATTTAAGAACCAAACAAGATTGTGGCCCAGATTTCTCCTGAATTTGTCAAGTAACTCTCTAATCAACGAGAGACACAGACAGACACAGACTCTTCAGGGCCATGATTCAAATCTCCTTAGTGGCACCTAAAATGATTCTCTTGGTGGAGGCATCTCAGATGCGTAGAGCACGTGGGAGGAATCAATCTTTGTCTTCTAGTCAGTCCCTCTCTTTAGAGCCAAGAGATACGATCCCAGTTAATTTATATCCAGCAGAAAACCTGACTGGTTCCTCAGCCCTGAGCTCTCCTTCCCCTGCTCTTCTAATTGTTGCCTATTTCTGTTTCATCTTGCACATCTCCAATTCCTTTCATCGCAGACTTTTAAACCCTTTTTAGCAAGAATCTGCTTCCAGAATTCAACATAGCTTACCCTGAAAACACAAAGCGAGCGTCCTTCCCATCCCCTATCTGCAGGAGTGCCAAGAGCTCTATGCTTTGCCCGTATGGCCCTCCATGACTCTACCACCCTCTCTCCTCCCGGCTTTGCTGGCCACCAGCCTGGCAAGAACAAGCCATCCACCTACCCAGGTCCTTCTGCTTGAAAAGTCCTAATTCCTCCTCAGGAATACACGCAACAGGATCCTTAACGATTAACAAGCAAAGCTACATCTATACACGCCACTAGTCATTTAATGCTTTTTAAAGCTCCCCAGGTTGCTTCTGAGGCTCAGGAGCCAGATGCAGCACTGAGGTAGCCATAAAAACCAGCCCCCGCCAGGACTTTGGGATTCCAGCCAACAGCTTCCCAGCTGCAAGATCCCACCAGACAATAGAAATACTTTAGATGCAGCACGGTCCAACCGAGAGCAAATAAGCAGCTCTGCTTCTCCTCTGGCCTCGTGGGAAGGGATGAAGGGACGCAAAGGCTCGTATTTGCTCAGCGCTATGGTTTAATGATGTTTTTTATGGGTGTTGGGTCAACGGTTAGACTCAATGATCTGAAAGGTCCCTTCCAAACCTGAGAATTCTATGATGTACCATGAGACGGTGGTACTTTAAGCGTAAGGAAAAGGAGAGCTGATTTTGATAGAGAAGGGGGAAGGATTTCAACTGAAGGAAAGATGAGGGGTTACACTGATGTGAAAACAGACACAGGGAGGACTGAGGTTGTGCAACATCCCGTGAGGAGGAATTAGGAAAAAAGCAGAGGAATTGAAAGAGGAACAGTTCTGGGCTCCCCAGTTCAAGAAGGACAGGGAACTGCTGGAGAGGGGACAGCAGAGGGCTACAAAGATGATGAGGGGCCTGGAGCATCCCTCTGATGAGGAAAGGCTGAGGGACTTCTTGGGTCTTTTGAGTCTGGAGAAGAGAAGCCTGAGGGGGGATCTGATCAAGGCCTATAAACACTTCAAGGGTGGGTGTCAGGAGGATGGGGCCAGTCTTTTTTCAGTGGTGCCCAGGGACAGGACAAGAGGAAATGGGCACAAACTTGAACATAAGAAGTTCCATCTCAACACGAGGAGGAACTTCTTTCCTGTGAGGGTGACAGAGCCCTGGAAGAGGCTGCCCAGAGAGGTGGTAGAGTCTCCTTCTCTGGAGACATTCCAACCCCACCTGGCCACATTCATGTGGGACCTGCTCTGGGTGGACCTGCTCTGGCAGGGGGTTGGACTAGATGATCTCCAGAGGTCCCTTCCAACCCCATACCATTCTGTGATTCTGTGAATAAAATCCCTGCGAAAACATACATCAGCACAAACGGAACAAGGGTTTCTTTCCTTCTTTTGATACTTGACAAAGGTAAGGACCAAACAAGACTGTGGCGCACCACTAGACTTAATCCAATACAACTGGTAATTTTTGATTAATCACCACATACATGTCGTGTCCCAATTTAAAGAGAATTAAATTCTTCAGCGTACCAGATGACAGCTCTCTGCCGGGCCTTATCAGGAGGCATCTGGCCAGGTCAAACTAATTACCAATACTCCACAAGTGGCCTTATCTAGGAGCAAATGTTTTGCTGCCGCGATTATGGATTTGTTAAATTGCAAAAGCTACTTTTAAGGGAAAGTTTCATCATACTTCTTTTAAAAGGTACAATTATATTGCTCAGAGAGTCAGAAAGCTCAGAGTCAATTAAAGCTTCAATTAGTGCACAGGCTGTGGCTGACGCGTGGATTATACCTTAATACTAAGGAGGAGTACCTTTTAGTAGCCAGCAATTTATGCTTGATGACTCTGCAGTCTTTGAAGGATGGCTAAACATATTTCAAGTATTCCTGAAACAGTGTAAAAATGAACAGTTCCAGTCGTTCAGGTACAGAAATTACCTGCCAGAAACTGGCATTATTAATTCATGACCATACAAGCCTCACAGATATTTCCAATCATTCTGGCTTCGGTTGGTTCTGGGTTTGTTTGGTTGGGTTTTTTTTTAAGCACTATTGCTCCAGTGCCAACAAACATTTTACTTTACACAGCCACAGCAATCTATCTGGTGAGTCTGCCCTATCCCAAGTCCGGTGTGGATGCACCACTGCACTCTTAATTCTTTTTTTTTTTTTTTCTTAGTGTTTTTTTTTTTTTTTTTTTTTAAATAGCCAGACAAGCCTTGCCTACCAAAGCGTGACACAAACCAGGCACGCACTAGCTGGCTTCATCACTTCAGTAATGATAAAGCAGTCTAAAATTATTACATTAGGCAAGTAGCAGCTAATAAATGCGTCTCCCTGTGAGACTTTCGCTTAAAGAAAGCGAGCTTTCCCTGCACCCGCCACCCTGCAAGGGAGAAGGGGGGCATTTCCACTTCACATCGGGAGCACCCCAGTAAGTGTGCGGAGGAAGGAGCGGAGAGACTCCCCAAACCGACCGGACGCTCTCGAGGGAAGTTAATAGAAATGTTGGTAATAATAGTTCGGGTTCCTTTCAGCAAAATCCTGAGCTGGCGTTTTAAAGGACATTTCTAAGGTACCTTGAGATCTGCAGGTTAAAAGGAACAATCATACGGGGGGGTGTTACTAATAAAACGTTTGTACAGTGGTAAAGCAGGTCATTTTGGAAGTCGATCTTTAACACATCCAAACTACTTTTCTTCCCTCTTATTTTGAGGCAATTAATTCAACAAGGAGAAAAGTTACATGTTTTATATTTAAGTCAGTAAGTTCCCAACTTGAGGCTTGAAAAACGCAGCCCATAAAGCGTGCTTAGGTGAGCTCAAATGAGAACAATTTCAGAACACCTTTGTCAAAAGAGCATATGTTCTCAGAATTAATTTAACTTACAATATAGAAAGTAGGACTAAACTGTTTGGTGTTGGACTCCTGGTTCATAAAAAGTCTGAAGGTCCTTTCCAACCCTGACAATTCTGTGATCGGGTGAAAAGCTCTTACCACACAACATCGGAGAGCTTTTTTTTTTATATATATACACATTAATGGATCTGACCTAAATATTTCGCTTAAGCATCAGAAAATCCACAATCTTGTACTATGGAAACCACAGCAGCAGTATTTTTTTGCCTACTCTGAGAAGTTGTATTCACGTTCTTGATTTTATTCTGTTTCTCTTACGAGGAAGGCTCCTGGTAGTAAAGGTAAGCGCATCTGTGTATGTGGGGAAAAAGGCCTTCTCCTGCAGAATCAAGATTGCAGAAGTAAACAGAAAGCCGCTGTTGCTTTATTATGGAGAACTGGTATATTTCTGTATAAGAGCTGTTTTCTTCAGTTCAAAAATACGGATTTTTTTCGGCTGTAAGTTGAGAGAGAAACAAGGACGTTCTCAACCACTGCTGAAACTGAGCTGCTTGCTAATTTAGCGCCGATCGGGTGAAGTATAAGCCTGTCAACCACTTAAAAACCTTGGACTGCACTAGTTAGGACTTTAAAAAAAAAAAAACAAACGCTTAAATTACAGAAGAATCGGAAAAGCTATCTGCACGCACTTGGTTACCAGCCCAAGTAACACCCGAGCGTTCCTTCTGTTGCAATAAAGGTGCTGTCACCAGTAGTAAAGAGGAACATTCAGTTAGCACGCGCTCAAGCACAGCACTCTACCACGCATTTTGACAGCTTCTTCCTTCGGTTTGCCCAAGAAACAGCTTCAAATCTTATCTGCGCTCACGCCGCCGACTCAGAGGATTATCAGAGGCGTTGTCCTGGGACTGTAACACACACTTTTTTTTTTTTTTTTTTTAAAAAAATACACGCTCAGGCTAAATTTCTACAGAGCTGACCACTTCTAATAGAGCCAAGACCACGTTAGACACTGCTGGCTGCACGCACACGCGGATTACCTGCAGAGTTTCATATCCTGCCAAGCACTTTGCATAACCCATGTGTTTATAGATATATATATAGATCGTTTCCCTTTGCTGTTCACTACGAACTCTTTGGAATTAAGACCGCAAAGACAGCAAATAATTAATAGCTTGCTTAGCTGCAAGGTTGCCCTTTTTATCAGCCCTTTACCACCATTGCTGGATGTTTTGGGGTTTATTCAAGGAGTTGGGAGATTGGTGCCATGCCACAACACACCGAGATGCTCGCAGACCAGCCCTTCTCTTGGACCATTTAACGTTAAAGCACGGGACCTGCGACGGCGTTTCAAAACAGCCCCTTCTTTTAACAAATAGCCGAGAGGTGAAACCCAAGGACCGCAGAGAGTAGCTCTAAAAATACCGGGCGGCCTGACGGCGCTTTCCTCTTCCAGCCGCAGCTCCTGCCACTTCCCAACTTTTACTCTCTGGTTTTTAGGGCCATGCCGTAAAAGTTGACCACGGGTTGGAAGTCGGCAAGGTGAGGGGGGGACACACCGTCGGCTGAGAAGCTGCTACGCCCTGAATTTGGGGAGGGTTTTTTTTTTGAAGGGGGGAGCCATCCCCTCAGGAGCCGCTGGCAAGGAGAGACTCGGGGGGTGTGTGTGTGTGAGGCTGGTTCTGGGAGGGTGGCGGCTGAATTTATCACCCGTTTTGACAGCTGGTAAACAGGCAGCCCTGGGCCCGGCTTCTTGGTGAAACACGTCCTGTTTCCTCCCCAAGAGAAAGAGCCGCCCCGGGTGTTTTCCACCTACCGCCGGGGCTGAGGGCCGCGGCGGGCGGGCGGGCGGCCTCCGCCACCCCCGGGGCGGGAATGTTGGGGAGGGGGGAGCTGGGGATACCCGGCAACAGGCCGAGCCCCGAGGGCCTCTCCGGAGCCGAGCTGCCGCTTTGGTGCGACTTGAGGGACAGGGAACGATGGAGACATGGGGGGTGCCGCCATCCCCTTCCCCGCGGCCGGGCGGGCCTCGTACCCCCTCAGGGCGGGAGGGGCCCGGCCGGCCCCGCCGCTGCCCGCCGCGCAGCTCGGTGGCTCGCCCGGCCGGGGCACGGAGCGAAGGCCCCCTCGTCACCCCGGCAAGACGCCGGGGGAGAGGTTTCAAAGCCGGGGAGGCACTCAAAGGAGGAAAGGCGGCAAGGGTCGAGGCTCTGGAGAAAACGCCCCCAAAGGTAGGGGTTGGTAAAGAGACAGAGGCCTTTCGCACGCCATTGCAATTGTAAAATGGTTACCAGAGCGGTATCTACCTCCTCCTGCGGCTGCTGCCCTCTGAGTGATGCTGGCCGAGGACCTGTTTCTATTGTGCAACAGCAGCGCCCATCCGCCGGAGCTCCGTCCGCCTCGAAACCCGCCACTGAATAGAGCAAACAAGGAGGCACCAGGGAGGGACACCCCGGAGGGCGGGGCGTTCCCATGACTGACAACACGGCGCAGCCAATGACAACTCAACCTCCTCGCCGGCCGACGGCGGCGCTCGGCCAATGAGCTTCCTTCCCCTCGGCTCCCCGCTCTGACAGAGAGGAGACCAGGCCAGGCCAGGCCAGGCGCGGCCGGGCGCGGCCTGTTATATGTTAATGAGGCCAGGGGCGACGGCGAATCAGCGTGGAGGGGCGGGGCGCAGAGCACGGCGCCGGGGGGCGGGGCTGCGGGGAAGGGGGCGGGGCTAAGGGTTGTGTGAGGGGACGGGGGAGTGTGAGGGGACGGGACCGTGAGGGGATCGGGGCTGTGAGGGGACAGGGGACCGTGAAGGGACCGGGAGTGTGAGGGGACCGGGGAGTGTAAGGGGATGGGGCCATGAAGGGAGAAGGAGTGTGAGGGAACCGGGGAGCGTGAGGGGACGGAGCTGTGAGGGCGGCCAGGCTGAGAGGGGACAGGGACCATGACATGACTGGGACCATAAGGGTAGCCAGGGCCATGAAGGAACAGGGACCATGAAGATGGCCAGTACTGTCAGGGGACAAGGACCATGAGGGGATGGGGAGTGTGAGGGCAGCTGGGGCCATGAAGAGACAAGGACCGTGAGGGGACGGGGACCGTGAGGGTGGCTGGTTGTCACCTGTGATGGCAGGTGGCCACCTCTCCTGAGGGGTGGCACGCTGGGGAGGAGGGCAAGGCAGGAAGGGCAAAGCAGGAGGAAGGGGGCAGAGAGAGGGTCTCTTGGTGGCCGGGGGACGGGGTCCCCCCTGCGTAGAGTTACTGGAAGCAAGATGGATGTGGCTTCCCAGCGGCCGGGGCCACAGTGCTGGATCCCCTACACGGATTAGCGCTCCTCAAACCCACCAAGTGACACCACTGAGGAGTTCACCTCTGTCTCGTGGATTGCCATACAGAGCCCGAAGGGCTGGAATACCCTTGGATTAAAACAGAAGACTTGGCAGAAGACGGCGAGGCAGCTCACGCTGCAGGTCAGCGCTAAAATTACCAGGCCTGGAGAAGAAACGCAGCCTGAAAAAGCATCACTTTTCATAATAAGGTAGAGCTGTTTGTCCTAACGCTGGTCTCACCTTCTTAATAGAGGTGATGCTCTTCCCCAGCTTCGCTTTCAGAGTGTTTGGAGAGGGAAGGTGCGACGGGATGGAACGGGACGGCTCAGCTCACCCGAGCCTTCATCCACCTCCTCTCCGGCCCAAACGCTGAGGTATTTTCCAGCGTCGCAAATTGTGGGGCTGTTAATTCTCTGCCGGCACTTAATGTGATTTAAATTGTTAGATGTAGGAACGAGCACTGACTGTGTGGTTAAAAGCAGCAGAGTTACTATAGTAACCATAACAATAAATATATAAACCCACTTAATCAAAACCTCCCCTTCTAATCATGGCTTTGAGGCCTGTCATGAAGTGCATATTCTGCTGCATGACTGCCGTGGCTTTGAGATGTTTCTGAAGAACGTGGTGCTGCAACTTTAAACAAAGGAGATCGCTAAAATAACACGCAAGGTCATGACTTTGTGCCTGGCTAAAAATAGCCCAAATTAAAAGCATTTTAAAATGCCAGACTTCCTACCTGAATAGCACAAATCAGTATCGCTGTAAACCTGTGTCATTTTAGGCTCGTTGAGGATCTTGCCCAACATATCTAATGAGCAGTTAACACCTCGCTGAAATAATACCGCACAACCCTCCCTTGTGAAAGAGTGGCTTAAAAGCTGTGTTGTAATTAGTCCCAGAAGAGAAAAACCTCCACCTCAGGGGATGGGATTTGGCAGGGCTGCCAGGCCTGAAGCTCCCAGCAACGATTTTTGATGTGAGGGAGAGCTTTCCTTTCCAGACAGCTTTCCTTTCCTCCCAGCAGCTCTTTGGTACCAGTTCTGTTCACCTCCCCAAGCCACCAAACCTTTTTTGAGCAACAGGTTGCTGTGGAGAGGAGGTCTGGCTTCATGCCTTGACACAACCCTAGTCTTGTATGGGTGGGCAGCAGCATCTGGGAGTAGCAGCCTGCTGCCTCATAGTCCCAACGTGGCTTCTCCTGAGGCAACAGTGGGACTTTATGTCTCATCGATATGGACAGCAATCCCATATCCCATAGAATCATCCAGGTTGGAAAAGACCTTTCAGATCATCGAGTCCAACCATCAATCTAACGCCGCCAAGTCCACCACTAAACCATGTCCCTCAGCACCATATCTGCCCGGCTTTTAGATACCTCCAGGGATGGTGACTCTACCACTTCCCTGGGCAGCCTGTTCCGACACTTGACAATCCTTTCCATGAAGAAATTTGTCCTAATAATCATCCTAAACCTCCCCTGGTGCAACTCGAGGCTGTTTCCTCTTGTCCTATTGCCTGTTCCTTGGGAGAAGAGACCCACCCCCCCCTGGCTACACCCTCCTTTCAGGGAGCTGGAGAGAGCGAGAAGGTCTCCCCTCAGCCTCCTTTTCTCCAGGCTGAACACCCCCAGCTCCCGCAGCCTCTCCTCACAAGACCTACTCTCCAGACCCCTCACCAGCTCCATTGCCCTTCTCTGGACCCGCTCCAGCCCCTCAATGTCTTTCTTGTCGTGAAGGGCCCAAAACTGGACACAGCACTCGAGGTGGGGCCTCATCAGTGCCCGGTACGGGGGGATGGTCACCACCCCAGTCCTGCTGGTCACACTGTTCTTGACACAGGCCAGATGCTGGTGGCCGCCTTGGCCATCTGGGCACGCTGCTGGCTCATATTCAACCACTGTTGACCAACACCCCCAGGTCCTTTTTCACCGGGCAGTTCCAGCCACTCTGCCCCAGGCCTGGAGCATCCATGGGGCTGGTGTGACCCAAGAGCAGGACTTGGCACTGGGCCTTGTTGAACCTCACACCATTTGCCTCAGCCCATCCATCCAGCCTGGCCAGACCCGTCTATAGAGGAATCCTACCCTCAAGGAGATCAACACTCCTGCCCAATTTGGTGCCATCTGCGATGAGGGTGCACTTGATTCCCTCATCCAGGTCCCACATAGGGTGGGACCCTGCCTTCTCAAGCCTGTTCTCCATCTCCTGCTGCTACACAGCCATTGAGTGACTGTTGCATTTACAGGTGATTCATGCAACCGCCTGTGCTGCAGAACAAGAGAAGCAGCCGCTTCTTCTTCCTCCCGAAGACTTTTATCACCATATTTGGTGCTCCGCACACAAGAGTTTCTTTTGGCGCACACAATGTTGTTGCTTTGCTGTTGCCAAGAGAACAACTGGGAGCCCTTGGCATTCCTCGGCTCTGTAAAGCCAACTGCCCTGGCTCTGCCCTCTCCCTCTTGGCTGTTCGGGACCAGCCTCAGGTGGTGTCACAGCTCGCTTGCTACAGGGCGTGAATTCATTCAGAAATGTTTAATACAACAGGATTTTATTCGATTACCGTAGCAGGCCATGGCGCTTTACTGGGGTTCCCCTTCAGAGGAAGGCAGCGGTTTGTGCTGAAGTAATACACATCTCCCCAAAGCCACCAGGCTGCAGTTTGAAGGTAGACAACAAGGTGGTTTTCTTAAATCACTTCCACGCTCCTAAAACCGTGCTGTATTTCCCATGTGACTTTTCCTCGACATTTGATCGTTTCCTGCTTGTTCTGCTCCCTTTGCTAAATCACTGAGTCAGATACTTCCTCTTGCGTTTTTCTCCTGATAAACCTTACAGATTGTACCGAGTTTGTCTGATAAATCAAACAGAAGACTTCCCCCCCTCCTCCTCCATCCTTGAGATAATTTTATCTCTCCTTTCTGTAACATTTCCAGTTTTTCAAATATCCTATTTAAAGCAACACCACCGGAGCTGCGCTGGGTGTTCTTGATTTTTTTATATCCCTGATTCTTAATGGAAATTTAAAAAATAAAATAAATCCCTTCTCTGTTCTACTCCCCTAGATCCAGGGCTCTCGTCCTTCCCTCCGCAGCTGCCTCAACACCTATACTGTCACCCACATAAATACACCCGTAACGTAGCTATAGATACACAGCTACTGAATGAATAATTACTTAAGCAGTTGTGTTAGTTTTTCTCTATCACCAATCTCCGAAGTTTTTACCCTACAGACAAGCCATCTCTCAGGAAGGAATTTTCTGCGGCTTGATAAAAACTGGCATCGTCACCTTCTGCTCTTTCTGTCTGTTAAAAAGTGCCGAGGGTTAACTATATGGTCAAACTAATTCTCATATAGAGGGATGACCCTACAGACTCTTCTCATTTACATTACGAGACCATAGTGGGAACCAGGCGGTAAAGAGGATGGTTACCTCAAGGCAAGGTTTGGGAAGAAAAATAATATCTTTTATTAGACCAATTCCACTAAGAGACGCTACTTCTCTCCACAAGCCTTACTGCTTTTTACACCTTCAGAGCAGCAACATTGCTAATTACCTTGCCACTGTTTCCATTGTTTTGATTCTTTTTCTGCCTTGTAACTTTGCTCTGTCTTTTAAAGTTACTCTGCTTAAAATTTCTCACGTGTCCGGACTATTCCCTGCCTCTGAGACCAGCTCGCGTGGGAACAGCCCACATCCATGCTATTAAATAAAGTGTTTTACACCCAAACCAACATTCCTACAAGGACTGTATTTTTGGGAATAGCATGCTAATTCCCACACTGTCTCCAGCAATTGTTTGGGAAAATGCTACTTGGCCCAATTCAGAATTATGCCTGGGATTGTGCTAATGATTTAACAGCTGCAACTCCTGGGGACATTTGGTGGCATTGTTAAATTGGTCTTAGGAATTAGGAATGACGTTGTTTAAACATATATCCATATGTAAGTTGTCCCAGTTTGGGAGCTTGGCGTGTATGGATACAAGTCCCTCCCCTCTCTGGTTCTGATGAATTCCTTTACGGGTGGCTCATACAACCGTCGTTGTACGTTAACGGGTCTGGCACTTGCTGCTTTTTAATTTATGTTTTACTTTCTCTGCTTTTGATCTCTTTTTAGGCTGGTGACCCATTTGACCTCAGAGCATCAGTTGCTTCTACCCTGTTGTGCTCCTGAACAACCAGAGACGTGGTGACAAAACCTGAGAAGGTCTAACCAGGTAATATTTCATCTTGCTACTCTGGTTCTTTCTCCACTTCCTTCAATTTTCAGTTTCTTCAGTCCACCTTCTGTTAGTTGTATTAGTTTAATTAAAACCAGGTAGATTTATATGTACTGTGCTCACAGCTCTCAGCTCCGGTGCAGACACACAGTGACCTTTTTCTACACCACCCTCATAGCTGGGAGCTTTCTTCCAGAGATCATCTACAGCATCCTACCTTTGCCCTCCTGAATCATCCTCCTTGACACCACGTTTCTTCTGTTTCTTCCCAACTTGCCGAGCTCCTTAATTGTCTTGATGGAAGGACAGAAGGGCACGGGGCACCAAATGAAGCTGGCAATTTAGGCTCAGGAGAGCAACCTTGTGTCTTTAACGTGCCTCCTTTAACCCCCGAAGTAACCGATTAATTTTTCATCATGAGGCTGGAATGGTTTATCGCTCTGTCTCCCTTTTGTGTGATTAGCCAGGAGGGGGCTGAGGACTAACCTAACCCTCGCAGATATTCCATACCTGCAGCTCCGCAGTGAAAACAGCGAGTAAGGTGAAAGAGCAGCTTTGTTGATAGAATCATGTTGGCGATGGGCCCTACTGCAGCCCCGCGATGTCGTTCAGGGGCTGGATCTATCTCCACATCCCCGACGGGTGTAACCAGATCAGCAGAGGCTGCAGCACCAGCTTGTGGCTTTGAGACTCTTCATTCAAGTGTAAAGTAGAGCAAGTGCAGAGTGGAAGGGCTGCCCTCTTCTGAGCACTCAGTGTATAACAAGTTGGGATTGTCCTGCCTTTATTTGACCGAAGTGGGTACAAAAAGCATCAAAAACTTATCACTAAACTTACTATGAGTTTAAAAGTCCTAAAGACCCACTGACCTCTGTTAAACTGGAAAGAGGTGTCGCTCAGACACCTCGGGGGAGGGTCTAACCCCACCAGTAAGGGTTTGGTGATGTTGCATCTGGGTTTAAGATCTTGAAATCAGCACACAGTGCTTTTCTGTCTCTCGCTTATCTAATACGGTGTGTATGTGTGCTGCAGAGTGGGAACGGACCCCACGGGGGCTGATCAGCGCCAGCGGTGAGACCTGAAAGGAATGAGCTAAAGGATGAGTCCCATCAGCCCTCTTCATACACACACTCGATGGCTCTTCTGCTTCAAACTGATGGATGCCACGCTCTCAACCTGGGACCCCGGGTAATTATACTGGTGTCTCAGCCCTGAAACATCTCTGGTGAGAACAGTGTGCTTTTGTCTCCATGTGGCAGCGACAGACAAAAATAACAGAGAGACCTGCCAAAAAATATCCATTAACCTTCATAGATCTCCACATTGTACTGGCTTGAGAGGCCAGAGAGTGAACTTTCTGTACTTGTTAGCACAATATCATCATCTCCAGCCTGACTTTTCTGTAAGGCCAGAAAAGAGCAACATCCTAACCGGTGCAAACCAACTTAGATTCCTCCAAAAGAAGTGAGAAAAGAGCCTATGAGCTGATAAGCAGAGCATCATCTTGGCTCTACAGAGAAATGGCTTTTTGCTTTTGGAGCTACCCCACCTTGAGTCCTGTGTCCAGTTTTGGGCCCTCATGACAAGAAAGACCTTGAGGTGTTAGAGCACATCCAGAGAAGGGCAACGGAGCTGGTGAGGGGTCTGGAGCACAAGTCTTGTGAGGAGCGGCTGAGGAGGGGGTGTTCATCCTGGAGAAAAGGAGGCTGAGGGGAGACCTTCTTGCTCTCTCCAACTCCCTGGAAGGAGGGTGTAGCTGGGGGGGTCAGTGTCTTATCCCAAGGAACAGGCAATGGGACAAGAGGAAATGGCCTCAAGTTGTGCCAGAGGAGGTCTAGGATGGATATTAGGAAAAATTTCTTCACTGAAAGGGTTATTAAGCCTTGGAATGGGCTGCCCAGGGAAGTGGTGGAGTCACCATCCCTGGAGGCATCTAAAAGCTGGGCAGACGTGGTGCTGAGGGACATGGGTTAGTGGTGGCTTTGTCAGTTAGGTTGATGGTTGGACTCGATAATCTGAAAGGTCCCTTCCAATGTAGACGATTCTGTGATTCTGTTTGCCTGCTGAACGTTGCTGAGGGCAAAGCCACCCATGGGACTCGCTAAAGCCCTGTTGTAGCTGCTGACCCACAATGTCACATCTACATCCCTCTACATTTCAAGTCACTCCACATGTGCTCTCACTGGTCGCATATTGTCAGCTGAATCATAAAATCTAACTCCTCCTGCAGGAGAAGGTTGGTGTTCAAAACACGATCAAGGAGAAACAATTACTTGATGGGTTTTTTTACAACAAAAGCCATAAATCCTTTACACCGATTGCGCCTCGTAGCACTTTGCAGAATGCGCAGACATCCGGATTTGGAAGAGCATCAGACGTCTCAGTTACGAGATATCTGGGCAGAGAGTTACGAGCCGGCTACAAACCCCCGCTATAAAGCGAGCTTTGGCACTTATTCAGAAGCTCTTCTGTAGTTTAAATTACAGAGAACCTGACTCCATCAAGATTCCATCAGCGCCGCTGTGAAAGGAAGTCTCCCATTCTTGACAGCTTTCACAAACAAGGTTTTTCTCTTTCCTGAGAGCAAGGGAACTTGAGTCTCCTGAAAATTCTGCCCTACTGAGCTTAGCAAGGTTTTTTTTTTTTCCCAGTTTCAGCTTTATTTCCAGTTTTATTTTCCTCAACCTGAGGATCGGTGGGCTGAGGCTGAATCAAGTCGCTACCGAAAGGTACTTGAGGATAAAAGGTGGCGTGAGACAGAGCTGCAGAAGCCACAGATCTCACCTCTGCTCTGCTGGCAGCGTGCTGAGAGAAGAAAGCCATCATGCGGCCATCGCAGAAAGCTGTTAGGAACCATTCACCCTTGGTAAATCTCTGTTGCTTGCTCCCGACCACCTTTATCCACTTCAGGTGCTTGGAAACGGCTTCTGGGAAGATTTCCTCCCTTTTCTTGGCAGGACCTGAGCTTTAGGCTGCCTGTTCTGTAGGATTGAGCCCCCTTCTGACCTGAGGGGGGGTTTTGGGGTCCCTTTGCACCCCTGCCATTATTTAATGCCCTCATTTCATGCGCTCCCGGGGCTGTTCCTCCACCGCTCCTGGAGTCAGCTGAAGACAAAAGGCGCTGGCAGCCCCTGATGGGGAAACTGCCAGCAGAAGCTGTTAGACGCTGTCAGAAGCAAAAGCCTCCAGATGCCAACCCTCACCGCAGCCATCCCCTGAGTCCCCAGGGAAAGCCTGTGGCCAGGCCTGGAAGCGGATGCGCGGGGACTGCAGCCAGTGTGTATTTTCCGCATGATTGAGCCCAGGAGAGTCAGTTCATCACTCGCCCTCGCCCGCAGTCGCTCCCCGCAGCTCCCGCAGGCTGCAAATCGCAGCCACTGGAGAATGCTCACAGGGATAGCAGCGGAAGGTGTTGCTTTTTGGGTACTTTACTTCCCAGTGGCGCACCCAAAGGCCTGAACAACAAGATATTGTGCTTTTTCAACCACTGACAAAAAGTCGTGTGAATGTGAGCTGGATGTTTTCCCTGTCCCAAACATCTGGGGGGGATGTGCAAAGTTAACGAGCAAACTGGTGGCAGCACCAGGTTACTGTTCAGAAAGATTTGGACTTCTTATTTTATATATATCACCTGTTTCTCTCCATGAGAGAAAAAGTAGTCTCCGATACAATTTTTTAAATATTGCTACAAAGCGCGAGCCTCTTGTGGTTTTAAAAGCCACCTAATTTAGCAGGTCCACCTATCAGTTCAGTCCCACATGGGAAGAAGTTCCTCCCCGCTTTCTTTGTCAGAGGATGCCGTGAACATACTGTCGAAGCTGAAGATGGGAATTTAAATTTTTTTAGGCACATTCATCCAATCCAGGTGGCCTCAGCACCTGCACAGCGTGGACTCAGGTCATCAGAAACTGCATAGTTTCCTTTTCTGTTCTAACCTCTGCTACTTAAATACCAACCCAGGCGAACAAAGTGCTTAACCACACGCATGCAGGTGACAACACACAAGAGTAATAATCCCCATCGACTTAAACGACTCTGCTGACCTGACGTGCTTAAATACTTCGCTGGAGAAAACCTACCAGATGCAATTCAGCGTCTCCTGGCTTCGCTCACGGGAACAGGGGACACCCACAGCCCTCCAACCCCAGACCTACAATCACTGCTCACACATGTGCTGAATTGGTGTGATCTCACTATTTCTCCCTGCAGAGGGAAAAGCTTGATGGCAAATCACCGACTGCTGGGCTCGCCCTCACCCTGCAGCTCTTCCACACATCACCGTTACTAAAAATAGAAGTCTGCTGGAGGCCGTAAGGTCACAGGAGGGTGACCACCACCATCACCACCCTGGGTTTGATTTCCCTGTGGGGTTGAGCTGTAGGGTTTCATCCAGGCAGTGAAGGAGAAAGGCCAGGAACCCCACTTTTACCAGTTCCCCTGCAGAGGGCGGTCCATCCTCACTTGAGACAGCTCCAAGAGCTGCACAACTCTTGAAGTCAGACAGACTTTTAGCCAGGAAACACAATTCTTCTCACTCGCCCAGTGACTGGGAAAGAGCTGCCCTCCGAAGCGACAGCCCTGTCTTGGGGACATCCATCTCCTGAAGGAGACCTTTGTCCGGCTGCGGTCCTGCACCCCATCCCCACAGCACCCCAGACACTCCAGATGCAAAGAGGCCCCCAGCACCTGGTAAAAGCCCCTAAAGCCACCAGTCAGCTGCACTTCTTCCATCTGCTTGCTCAGCTCCCTACCCCTTGGCTTCCTCTGTCCCACCGTTTCTCCCTCCATCCCTTCTTTCCTCAACTCATCTCCTCAAAGAGCAGATCCTGGCTCTTTTCTGGCTGCTGCTGAGCAGCTGAGCAGGTCCAGCAGGAGCCTTGGCCGGTATCTCAGGCACGTGGGCTTGGTGTCTCCTCATCCCCTGGATGAACTGGTGCAGGAGGTGGGTTCCCTGCAGGCTGCCGCTCAGTCCATTCATGATAAAGTCACTGACCTGAACTAGATGGGTCCCTCCCAATCCAAGCCATTCTATGATTCTAGAAAACCTTAAGGATTGGAGAAGAAAACCAAAGGATACCCCACTCTTTTCACCAGCTGGTCTCAAAGCATCTTTTTTCATCCTACCATTTTACAGATGAGGTTAAGGACACACAGAGCGGGGCTGATTTTACCCCTGGCCACTCAACAGTGTGCTCCAGCAAGGAGCAGGCTGCAGAGCAAGTCCCAGAGCAACGCTCTGCCTTGCTTCCGACCACCGTGTTGGGAAATAAGGGCTGGATAATGGAAACGGAGTCTTTCGACAGTGACACTCATCTGAAGACGCAGCAGCACAGAGAGACCACACAGCTCCTGGGGGAGCAACTCAAAGTGGCAGGCGAGAGGATGGAAGATCTTAGCATTTACTGGCACCTACTGTGTTTTCAGGTTTGAGGAACATCATTTAGAGCAAAAAAGTACCTGCTGCCGGAAGGGACCCTCGTCTGGTGGAGACACGACAAACGGGTCTTGCCCCTCTCTGGTTTTTAATGAGCCAGTTCAGTCAGTTTGAAATGTCAGTCGGTGTCTCTGGAGACAGAGAAGTCACAGCCAAAAGAAGAAACTAAGGCTCCTGCTGTTCAGCCCCTCTGCAAGTGGCTCTGTGATTAAATATTTCAGTTTGCTGCTCAGCAGCCCAAGGGCTGACATTTTTGCCACCGCTGCTTTCAGTTTCCCAGTTGTTTTTCCATCAGAGACTGAGCAAAGGCACAGCCTGGCTGAGGATTAAGGGGGTGACACAAATAAAATGCCACTGCCAGCTCTCTACAGAGGCACAACTTCCCGTGCCAGGACCATCGCTGTTCCCAGCCAAGCCTGTCCCTCTGCTGTGGGGGGGTGTAGAAATTCACCCAGACCAGGCAAAGCCCATCCAGCTCTGGTGGCACTCGGAAGGTGGTGGGGTGCAGCTCTAGTGGGATGAAATGTACAGCAACTGAGACAGTACGGATCATGCAGAGGTAACATGAGCTGCTAATTTTGGCCAGAAAAGCTAATTTCTCTGCATCCTTTTGTAGGGAGAGAATAATGAAGTCTCTGGGTTGGTGGGACCACAGAGGGGTCCAGCTGCTCAGCACGGTAAATCACCCGCAGAAGCACTCAGATACAAGGCCTTGCTTTGCTACAGTGATGGCCTTTTCAGCCTGCGATGAAGAACCATCGTATACCATCTTCTCTGGAGGGAGAGGCTTCTCTTCCTCCTTCCTTTCACAGCTGACAGTTGCATGGGATTGCGCGAGGAAAATCCGGAGGCTCCTCCAAATCGTTTTTAACCGTTTCCAGGAGGATTTTCTCTTGTTTCTAGACCTCCCTGGAGAATGTTTATCTACACTGGACAGCAGGAGTCTGTGCATCCCTCTTGCCTTGCCTAAGCTTCCTCACACCCAGCTGTGCTAAACAATTGACTCTTTGAGCCTGAGGAGACCTTCTCAATTGAAGGTCTCCTCCTCCCCAGCAGTCACTGCTTTGGGGACTGATGAGCCTTCCTTGGTAGGATGTAAATGCTGTCCATCCACAAACATGGTTAGGCTCATCAAACTTCTAAAAATATGGGAATTGTTGTTGGAATGAGTCCATTGGAGGGCCACAAAGATGCTGCAAGGGCTGGAGCCCCTCTGCTGTGAGGACAGGATGAGACAGTTGGGGGGGGTTCAGCCTGGAGAAGAGAAGGACCGGGGAGACCTTTGAGCCCCTTCCAGTCCCTAAACAGGCTCCAGGAAAGCTGGGGAGGGACTCTTGATCAGGGAGGGGAGCCGTAGGATGAGGGGGAACGGTTTTAATCTGAAAGAGGGGAGATTGAGATGAAATGTGGGGAAGAACTTCTTTGCTGTGAGGGTGGTGAGACCCTGGCCCAGGTTGCCCAGAGAAGCTGTGGCTGCCCCATCCCTGGAGGGGTTCAAGACCAGGTTGGATGGAGCTTTGAGCAACCTGGTCTGGTGGGAGGTGTCCCTGCCCAGGGCAGGGGGTGGGAACTGGATGGTCTTTAAGGTCCCTTCCAACCCAAACCATTCTGTGATTCTATGATTCTATGAACTCAACTATCGACCACCTCCAGCAGGCTGAAAAAGCAGATGATTTGTATGTGGGCAGCTTGGATCTTCTGTGCATTTGCTTTGTGGTATCCCAGGCTCCCGGTGGTTTTATTCCTACAATGGTGCCAAGAAGCTCTCATCACAGAGAAGGAATTCACATCTCCAGAGGCGAAGGAGGCTGAAGAGATGTGGCTGAGCTTCGTGATGAGAGGGAAAGACGGAACTATAAGGATGGAAACAAACTTTTCCAATCCACAGGCCTGACGCAGAGGCTCTCCCAGGCATTCAGCATGTGACATACGTGCATTTCAATACGTGTACCTGCGCACAGAAGATCTGCTGTGCCCGGCTGAGTCCAGTTCATGCACATGGCATGTTTCCTTCCATGTCCCACCTCCTGCAATGTTGTCAAGTGTTTTAGAGGACTTACCTGGATGACTGGTGGCTTCCCAGCACCCAGCCGCTCATGAGCACGGGTCCCTCACAGGACAGAGCAAAAATGCTTCTGGCTGAAACCATTTTCTTCCCTTACTGCATGTTATGGCTCAGGACGAACATTTCACCGCCATCCCATCTTCCATCGACAGCGTGTTTTCACTGTCCTCTTTCTCACATGGGGAGATGACAAGATGAAACAGCCTCAAGTTGTGCCGGGGGGGGGTGGTTAGGATGGGTATGAGGAAAAATTTCTTCACTGAAAGGGTTATTAAGGGTTGGAACAGGCTGCCTAGGGCAGTGGTGGAGTCACCATCCCTGGAGGTATTCATTTAAAAGGCTGGCAGACGTGGTGCTGAGGGACGTGGTTTAGTGGTGGGTTTTATTAGTGTTGGGTTGATGGTTGGACTTGGTGATCTGAAAGGTCCCTTCCAACCCAGACAATTCTATGATTCTATGCAGCACTGAACTTGAGTTGAGCAAGAGGTTTTTTACTGTGGCTCTGTCCTGGGCACTCCTGCCGGCACCGAAGCAGTTAACAGTGGCCAGCAGGATTTGGGGGCAGATAGCATATATTTTTAAAGGGAATTTTTCTTTATTAAACTGTCATTCCACCACTTACTTCACCCCATCCATCCGACATCGACGCACCCTATTCTTGCTCCAAGAACAGTGGGGTGACTGCACGGAAATGCCTGTCCCATCACCCATCCCCATTCGTAGCCAGACGGTTCCTCATCCTGGAGCTCAACCTCCCTTTAATAACTGGACCTGGCTGGGTTCAAGCCATTCCATCAATCTCCACTTCCCTCCTGAAGTACCAGTGGGACTAACACAAACGCCCCAGGGTTTTGAAATAGTTACCATGATAACCACGGAGAAGAAGCCAGCCCGGCACTGCCTGCTCCGTCCCGGAGGCACGGCATTCCCAAGTTTTTAGCCAAGCTGTGAGGTTCAGGCTGCTCCACTGTGGACTGTTTTTATTAGACTTGGCACTAAAGTTAGGCTGTTCAAACTGGTTTTACAAAGTGGCCTTCTAAGTGCAGAGCTTTATAAAAATAGGATATCATGAGAAATTCCTTATTCTTAAAAAAAACCAAAGCCAAATAAATCACAGTTCTTCCTTCTGCTATCCCTGATCGGAGCCAATCCCCCACACTGGTTATTCTTACTTCCTCCATTCTGCAGCCTGGACTATCCGAGCTTTTGTTTAATTACCCCAGATGTTTATACCCTCCCCCCCCCAGTATGCCTGAGGTAGGAATTCCCACGGATAGAAGCTGGCACAGCAAGTTATTCCCACGGAGAGAGCAGGCACCCCAGCGCTAACCGGTCGTCGGACGTGCCCCGAGTGGTTCTCACCCACAGACACCGAAGCACAGAGAGTAAATAGGAAGTTCAAATCCTACCTCGAAACATCTTTACTTACATCTGTTGCCATTTTCTGGGAGGAATATGATATATTGCTTAAAGTTAAAACAATATACTATCTGTGTGTACACACAAATGCTTCATCCAACATAGCACAGGAATTAATTACATTTTTAGGTATAGTTCGTCCTGCCAAAGATGTACTTGGGTATACTCTCTCCAAAGCTTAATAAAAACTTATACAAAACTTCCTAAAACACCTTATTTTCACTGCAAGACTAATCAAAGCAACTCTTTCGAGATTCTTTTGTTACAATCTATTCTGCTGCAACCCAAGAGCTGATGGAATAAGACCTCGTGAGAAAAGGTCGTCTTTTTAAGGTAGATTCTCTTTTTTTTTTTTTTTTTTTGATAAATAAAATCCTACTCTTTGAATTTAGCAACGTGATTGTTATAAACCAGCTCCGACAGCAGCCAGATGGCTGTTCAAAATACCGTGGTGAGCGCGGTCTGGGAAAGCCAGGATGCACTTTGAGAGGACTATGTTCACCCGACCATTGTGTACCCGACTACTTCAAAAATCAAACTCTGCCTTTGAAAATGTCAAAGGCAACTATTCACGAGCAAACACCATATGGTGTATTTGTCCTCTTCAATTCCTCTTACCATCAATAGGAAAAAAGAAGAACATTTCAGACCTGAAATGACTACGTGCCACGCTGTACAGTGTTCTCACCGCAAGCTCTCCAAAATATTAGATAGCGGCATGAAATGGTTGAAATACGTGGGGTTTTTTTAGATTAAAAAGGAGAGAAATGATCATTAGCAGTCCGATCTCCAAGAGCTCCATTCGTAACACTCGGTGACACTGGGTTGTGCTTTCACCTGGGGGTCTGGCTGTGGCTTGCATCGGACACACTTCCCGGGATATCCCCTAAAACCGTATTTAAAAGTCAGCTGATTTTTTTCATGATTCTAACGGTAAAACTCTGAAGATCTGGGTACCGCAGCTCTGTGATGGTGTAACACCTGCTGAATCCCAGCACGATTAAAAATAAACTGCAGTAAAAACAGTCACGTATTTGTGACCGGGGAAGAACAATCCCTGGGTCAGCAACTGAGGCATCATTTTGACATTTAAAGGTGTTTTTAAGAGCAGCTGAGCAGGTAGCTGCACCCTCGTCTTCCCGGTGGACTCCCAGTCCCCAGCTCGTGTCTGGTTTAAGTGGAAGGACAGACCCCCTGGAGGGGGGGCTGGAGGCCACCACCAGCAGCTCCCACAAGTTCAGGGACGGGAGATGCATCTTCCTCTGTTCTTCTTCAAATAAAACCATGTAAAAGGCCAACCACAACGGCTGGGACCCACGAGGGCACTTACATACCTGATCACTGGCTTAAACACCAGCCTCTAAACTTGAGGTCCTCCTCAGCTTGGAGACATCTGCATTCCCTCTGCTCTTCTGTCAGTGAAGTCCCCTGCACTGTCATCGCGCTGCCTCTCCATGTCGCCAACAAGGACCACAACGCTCACTCCCGAGCCTCGGAGATCACAATGAGCATCCTCTATCCCTCCTTGCCTCTGCTCAGCACACCCACCCCAGCACATCTCTAAATCATAGAACGGTTTGAGTTGGAAGGGACCTTAAAGATCATCCAGCTCCAACCCCCTGCCATGGGCAGGGACACCTCCCACTAGATCAGGTTGCTCAAAGCCCATGTCCAGCCTGGCCTTGAACACCATAAACCCATGATGTCCACCCATCCCAGCACCACGTGGCCTCGGTGCCCCAACACACCATCTGTATTATTAACAATGGCTCCCTTTTTTCTCTTTTGCAAATAACATCTGCAAATTATTATGGAAATACCTTGCACTGAAATGATTCTTCAAAGAACTGCAAGAAGAAGCAATTTGAGAAGTCACCGTGCTGGTGATGAAGTCTAAATCCCTTCCCCGTGACGTGAAAAGCCATCCAACACCAAATAACCCCGGAAGGCAAATATTCATGCGACGCGTGTGCCAAATGCAGGTCTTGGTGATCATGCTGAAAGGTCTTTTCCAACCTGAATGATTCTGTGATTTGCAGAAGAAACCTAGAGGCGAGCACAGGAATAAACATTTCAACTCTCACAATAAGCAAAATAATTACACGCCACCAAGGAAGGAAGGCTCAAGGCCTTAAATTTTATTGTTGTAGATGAGAAATAAATCTGGCTTGTGAGCGGCTGAGCACACTCAGGTAACAAATTAAAGCCACCCCTCTCGTTCCCCCCACCCCCTTTCCCAGCACGTGTTTTGGAACAACGTTAAATAACAGCTCACGAGCTGAGATGGAAAATCCGGAGCAGCGGCAACGTTTGCTTCTCGTGAAGTTAAATGTTACCCTTTAACTGTGGGCCCTCAAGCTCCCACTCCTCCTTAGAAGACAATATTCAAAAGCAAAACTGTTACTTTCATGGCCGTGATAAATAGTCCTTTACGCTTCTGGTGTGAAGACGTTCAGCCCGATTTTAACAACCCACGGAAAATGGCTTCTGGTTTCAGAGGACGTGGCGACCGATGTCCGCCGAGGAAAACGCTGGCGAGGTTTGATCGCTGCTGATTTCACCTCCGTGTTTAACCCCACGGTAGCAAATAGTCATTGAATCTGTCCAAAGAGAGTTTTAAATGTCAGCTCTCACATTGCTGATCTTATCCTTCAGGTTTAAACTTCGTCAGCTCCCAGATATCTAATTTCCAGTTGATGCCTCCGGCCGCATTCGTTTGTGCATCTCCCATCAGAGGCTGGACTTTATCTGCTCCTCTTCTGGGTGGCACCACGGAGCGATGGGACACAACTGCGGCTGTTGCCACCTCCTCCTCTCTGGGCACACACTTACCCGAGCGCTGGCGATCCCGTTCCCGGCCTTTTTGGCCACTGCCGGGTGCACGGCGAAGCTGAGTGGGACCATGGGTGGTGAGTCGTGGGCTACTGGGGCCGGATTTGGATCCGCTCCGCTGCAGGGGCCGCTTCTTCGGAGCCTGAATTTCTCCCACCGCGAGTAAAAGTGCTGAGCTTTAGTTGAGGTATATCAAATAATCTACAACACACTGGAAACCAACCCTCTGTTTCTCCCTTGTCTCCCCTTTCTAAACTGCCGTGGGGGACATCCAAACACTCGAAGCAAAGACCAGAGCCCAATGGCTCTACCTTCCAGATGCCTTCTCCAATGGCTTTGCTTTCCAGATGCCTTCTCCACCCCTGCCCCAGGGCTTCCACCCCATCCCATCCATGCAAATCTATGCTGCTAATCAGCTGCGGTAACGGCATTTCAATCAGCCTAAGGAGAGATCTTCACAGTAAGAAGAAGTTTTTGGGTTTGTCAGTGCCTAGCACAAGCTCTCCTACAGCTAAACCTGTACCTGATCCCACCAAGAGCAGAAACCAGGGTTAATACAGTAAATGCTGCTGTTAGTTATCATCCGAGTCTCGCATTGGTTTTCTTCGCACCTCAGAACACTTAGTAGATTGCTTGTTAAAAGGGTAGAAATAATTTGTATAGGAACAATAGTTAAATATGGACTTTAGAGTTACTAATTACAGTAGTTTCTCTTGTACAGATGCAAGTAGCGCCGCTGTGCTGGAGAGCACAGCGACACGATGGCAAGGAAAGCAGAGATTTGGCTTTTATGACACTATTTACAGGTTTTCCATTTCAAAAAAACCGGCGAGTTTGATTAAATATAAGTATAGAACATTTCTTCCATATACAAACTCAGGTTAGCTGATTGATTACTAAGGTGCTCAGAAGTGTGGCTGAAAATGGAAGTTACAGTAGATCAGTTGTGTTTGTCTCTATTTACACCAGCATGTTCCAAAGAAGCCGGAAGCAAAGAGGTGGCCAGTTACGAATCTAACGCCACAGGAACTGTTGTTTTCTTCACAGCATCTTTGTCAGAAGGTAAAATAGTAGTTACTTTCACTCCTTTTTTTATTCGCAAAGGTGGGTGCCCTCGCTGGGTCTGTGCTGCCGGTGGTGCCAGGCAGCATCACACCGTGAGACACCCTGTTTCTACCTCTCGACTCCTGTCCAGCCCTTACCACCAGAACTTGCTGGTCTGCTGGGCAGCTGCCCGAGATAGGACTCGCAGCACCAGGTTGTTAGACTGAAATGCGTCGTACGGGGCCTCCTACGTACTCGGAGATCTACCCCGTGCAACAGAAGGGAGAACTTATGTGTGAGAAATCAAACAAGGAGAACGCACTCAGCAAAAATTTTGTCTTCCAATCAGAGAAAATAAAATCCCAAGTGGCCCATGTTTTTTAGGTCAAATTCCTTCCTCGTTAACGCTCTCAAAGAGTTCTTTTCTGTCTGATGGCCAAACTCTACCTCTAGTTCTGTTCTCTGCTGACTGACGGCTGACCATGTACGCCACCTCCATCGCTTCTCTCCGAACCGCCTGTACTCACACGGCTGCCTCAGAGGAGCTCAAAGTTTGGCATGTTGGGAACCCATCAAACCAGGAGGGGTTATCTGACCATAATGAAAATGCTGATTTTGTCCTCGTCATTTTAAGACGCTATAGAAAAAGAAAGGAAAAGAAGTTGATTTGACTTCTGTTTGCAAACTTACCATGTACTATCATCTTTCCCTCGTACATTTAAGTTTCAAACAGGTCCCAGAGATTGCAAGGCAAGAGTGTTAAGGCAGTATAAGAAACTCAGTATTTCATTCACACCTCTTGATTCCCTTAAAGGTATTTCTAAGGCATCAAAAGGGGCATGTGGTTTGTGCTCGCCTTTTCAGAAAAAGGCATTCGGTATAGTGTAAAAAATGGATGCTCAATGACAGACGGAAGCCGCCTCGGCCCCGGGCAATGGCCACACCACCAGAGAGGAACAGGGAGATACAGCGGGGGTTTCCCGGGTGTGGGTTCCTCACCATCGCTCTTTCTGGTACACCTCTGTTTGTACAATCTCACCAGGGTGCTCAGATATGCAGGCCCCATTGATGTCATTGAGCTTGTTGTCTGGAAGATCCTCAGGTTTTGTGCAAAGTTTCAGTGCCCTGGAGATGAAGACGTCCAAGTCAAACTCAGGGTCTGTCTCACTGTTCACCTCCGTGGGTTCTTTGTGGAGATGGTGAGGAGAAGATGGCAGGCTCCGTTCCTGAATCTCTGGAAGAGGACTGGGACACTCCAGACCCACCTGCGTGCTCTTCACCCACTGAGCAATCTCCAGAAAGAGGTTGGATGGTTCTTCTTCCAGCGATAGCTCAGCTGTGGGTGCTATGGTTGCTCTTTTCCAGTGGGATAAATCTAAAATCAGCTTGGGCTCCGAGTAATGATGGGGCTTATTGTCTCTCCACAGCAATTTGTCCAAGTAGGAAGGAGACCCCACTTTGTAATCACATGATTTCCCACAATCGGCATCAAAAACTCGGTCCATGGATGAGTGGGATAGCTCCAAGAACCTCTCTGAGCTGCTCTGTGAGTATTTCCGTGGATCAACTTGTGCTTCCTCCGCAATGGATTCAGACCCTGCCCGGGGGTCCCGCTGAACCTCATCCATGTCGTGGTATTTATCGTGTCTCCATTCCAAATCGGAGGAGAGGCTGACGTGATACCTGCGGAAGACACGCTCCTATTAGACACGTGGACGAGGGCTTTGTTAGAAGCAGCAGTGCTCAGACTGATAAGCACGGTGCTGCTGCTGCTATTTTTACCTTTTTCTTGCTAATACACCACTTACCTACAGATCTTTACCTTGCTATTAATATTAGAGACCTTTTTCTTGTGTTTTAAAAAAAGCAAGAGGGATGAGTAATTTATCAAGAGTCTGAGATGGGACCAGTAGTAGGAATAGAAGCCCAACAACCAAACCAGCTGGCCCCTTCATTTAGCCCTTCATCACCTTCCCTCCACTTGGGATGAAAACCTCATTAACAATATTAATAATCAAAATGTCCCTCAGCCCACAGAGAAGTACCCGCAGTGTGAGCGCTCCTTGCTTGTTGCCATAAAAGTAAAAAAGATGAGCTTAAATCCCCCCTGAGACTGGGCATCACCAGTTTACTCCGACGTCATGGACCAAGAGCATCCCTGAAGGCTGCTTAGCGATAACTCCTCAACCAAGTCGAACTCCCCGGATCGCAATTACCTGACAACACTCATTCTTTTCAAAGTGACATCTAATTTACTGGCTCCTCACTGAGCTGCCTTTAAAAGATGTGTTCTCCCAGGTATTTGGGCTCTATGTCCCAGCAACGAAACGCTCTTCAGGTGTCCCACAACAAACAGGCAAAATAATTTCCCCGTTTCTAAAACACTCGGCTCGTGCGGCAAAATTTACAGCCCTCCAGCAAATGTCCCCAGCTGGGTGGCAGGACCAACAGCCTAGGTCTCAGCTTCTTGTGACACACCAAGAAATATAAAAGCCAAGAGGTAACAGGGTGACAAGGTGACCTCCAGCAGCTGATTTGCTGCTTTGGGGACTATAACTGGCAGGAGCTGTGGCACTGAAGATATCCTGAGAAAAGCTTCCAGCTTTCCTCTTTACCTAATTTACCCGGTTGTCCCCTCCCAGCCTCCATCCTGATACTTGTTCACTCAGGCAAAGAGATTAATAATAGGGATTTCTAGGATTTCTTTAGATTATTTTCTCAATGCTGGTGAAATATAGTGGATTAAGAAGGTGAGGAGATGTAATTGCTGTGCAGAGACGAACAATGCTGCAGACATCCTCAGCCAGCTCACCCCGCTCAGCTGGAAAGAGCTCTATAGGAAAATGAACTTAGTTAATTCTTAGCTGCTTATTTCGTCCCACCTCCTCCAGTACTGGGACTGGCCTGGTAACTGGGATAATCATCTAGGACATGAGAGACCTCACCTCAAGGCTTTGAGCTGCTCTAAACTTCCTGTGCAACTTTCAGCAAACCATTTAAAACTCAACACTATTAAGGGTGGGTTTTTTTTTTTTAAAGACCCCAGCTCTGTGGCCTCTGGGGCTTATGTGCCTTGAAAAGTGATAAAAATAGTGCTCCAAATCAGGCCTGGTGCCCAAAAGGTGCAAAAACCACCTTATTTTATAACTGGTATTAAGGGACAGAAGACAGAAGGAAGAACAGTAGCATCACTTAAAGAGACATAACTCAAATGAAGACAATTTGGGCTGTTAATAAAACCAAGAGGGGAAAGATACTCGGGAACTAGAAGGTGCAGACTCAACATCTGCTCCCTGTGGAAATCAGCGATGAACATCTCGTTGGCTTCAGCAAGGTGCCAGCTTGGGCTAGAATTACAATATGGCAGAAAGAAGGAAAAAGAGGGTGTTTTTGGTGGGTCTGGAGCACGTGTGACTAAACCCAATCAAAAGCAGGTCAGAGACTCACCAGCCTGAAGAATTTAAGCCAGGATCTGGTCTGTGACCCAGCCCTGGGTACCGTACCTGTCCCAGTTAGACATCTGGCTCTGGTTGGCTTCCATCAGTAAGATATCATCAATCTCATCCTCAATCCGGAACGGATGCTGAGACACCGGTTCATCCTCGGGGCAGGAATACGGACTCATGTAAGGATGCTGCAGACCCATCTCAGCCGTTAATCGATCCATAGGGTTAAACGTCAATATTTTCTCCAGAAAATCAATAGCTGTGGAGCAGAGAGAAACAAGCTCACTAATTCCTCAAAAGCAAAACCAGCTTCCTCTCCAGGACGGGCCGCACCAATCCCCCCATAATGAATCCCCTCGAAATAAGAAAGGAATCAAAGGTCACATCCCTTGTGCGTCTAAACCGGGCGCTTCTGTCCTTGCTGCACCCATCTCTCCCCCTGTGGGAGCTGTGCGCTCGCAGGGGAGCAATCCCGCAGGTGTCACTTCATCTAGCAAGGCAGGAGAAAGGACCGTCACGAGCATCACACCTCCACGGGACAGCACATACATGTGACACCCGCTGCTGCGAGCCCGGGTCAGAATGCTACGCTCGTAACCCCAAAAAAAGACCTCAGGATGATGTCGGGATTTGATTCCACACTCTCAGATCCATTTGACGAGCACGGTCCATTTCAGACAAGTATTTCACATCCTTATGCACAGCCGAAGCGGGATTAGATTTAAAATGTGATTTTTAAAAGTCCTCAAGACCACGAAATTATTTTGCCCATTAATATTTAAAGGATTCTGAGTGCCTACAATCATTTTAGAAAGACTGCGGAGCATGAACTCCTTCGACGATGATGAAGGAAGAAATTAAGTGCAATTAAAGCGACGAGAATTAAATCCAAACGTGGAGGGTTTGTTGTGATTCCTTTGATGATTCCTTTCACGGAGGTTATGTGAAAAAATCAAATCCTGCCATTAAAGGTGTTGCTTATTCAGTTGCTTCTTGGTGCAGCGAAGAATCTCTTAGAGTTCAGATAAAGCAAACAGGAATATGCCTTTCTTCATTGACAACCTTTTCGCTGTACCTCCAGAAATATCCCCGTTAAAGATGTTAATTGTGTGAACGGGACCCGTTTCTTTAGGGGCAAAATCACTCAGCAGAAAGGAAGGGCCGTACCTATTGCCTCAGTGCTTAAACATTAACCAATATCCGATTGTCTCCCATGGGATTATTTCATTGCTGGGACTAATTAAGTAGGAAGGAATCAATAGCTTCATAAGGTCACCGACTGCGGGCGAGAAGCGTGGCGGAACGATATATTACGAGTTACATATTACGATATATTACAGGTCAGAGAGGCAGGAAAACGTTGATGAATTATTCAAGGGGTGCAGGTGACCTTTCTTCCCGCAGTGACGACGGGGAATAAATCCGTTCCTCCTCACTGGAGGCTGACGCGGTCCCCGGGTAACCCGGGCATGGCCAAGCCCAAAGAACGGACGTCTTACACCGAAGAGTTACGCCAGCCAACATGGCCTTGACCTCTTCCCAAAAGCAGGTGGCTGGGTCCACCAGCCCGGTTTAAGCCTTGGAAGGAGGTGAGAAGAGCTGACGTGCCCTGGTCCACGTTGCTCAGCTCTGGCTGAGAAAGATCTCGCTGCCTACAAAGCTGCTGAGGCTGAACCCTCACTTTACAGCTCCAGAAGAGGAATGGAAAGGGAGGGGAGGAAGACTGGCATGAAGGGAATGCACCTTGGAAGCGTCTTGGAATCGTCTTGGAAGACCATTTCACCCGTATTTCTGTATGAGCTACCTGTGAGAAAGCTACTGCATCATGAGTGCTGTCCTGCAGCCCATGCCTTCCCTGGTGGGACAGCGAGCAGGACCTGAGGGGACAGTGGTGGGGATGTGTGAGCTCTGGGTGGGACCACACACTGCAAACCCCCAGATATCTGAATCCCGTTCACCAGCGTTCACGCACTTGGCCTTAGAGGACAATTCCTGTGACTCCCTGGGGAAATGAGTCTGAAAACACGGCAGCCAGAGGGACATTCCCAAAGCGAGTGGACACTACGGTACCTTCACTGTCCACTTCGGGGAGCAGCTTGCGCAGCGGCTTCCTCACTTCCCAGGTGCTGTTGATGAACGTGGGCATGACTTTGAGCAGCTCCTCCTTGTCTTCCTCGTGGATCACAGGGATCGTCTCCAGAATAAGCTGCATCTGTTCCAGCTCGTGACCCCCTAAACAGGCAGAAAACAGGCAGTGAGATGAGACCCAGGAGTTAAATTGGGGGTGGAGGGGGTGGTATTACTGGCCACCCTCCTGCATGGCCACCCCTTGGAAATCCACGATGATGCATCCCTGAATTAGCCACCTCTCTTTGCTCCAAGGAAAATGTGGTGGGACCCGCAGCCGGGTCACCTCTTTTTCAGGGTGAAAGAGTTAACACAGACAATTTGCCCTCCTGGTGTAATCACCCTGAGGCTGTCTGCGCAGCTTTTCGACTAACTTGGACATCTATTTAAAATGGCCATGAAGCAGAAGCCGTACCTGACTGAAATTGTTGGGCATGGGAGCCCCATTGGTGGGGTCCATCCCATCCTCCCGATGGGAAAGGGGCTTTTCTGACCTGGTCCCACCTGGCTGCTGGGTATCAAGTCAAGGCTCTGATGGTGACTGTCCCCACAACTGCTAGGAGCAATCGTATCTTTTTTAATCCTTTTCCTTCAGGAGATATTTATCCACACATCCCTAAGCCCCACTTCAGGACTGGCTACCAGTCAGTGAGAGGAGAGAAGCGGCAGCGGAGCGGAGCCGACTGCCTCATTAATGAACGTTAATCCCATTCTTTAGCTCGCTATTGGATGTGACCAAGAGCTCCACGGCTGATTTCCAGCTTCCTACGTGCAGAGAGAAGCAGCCTGGCAGAAGTACCGAGTTGCACTATTGATTTTCTGTCTGCTGGAAATGCCGGTTATAAATACCCTGTCATTAGAGGCAGGACTATCCATTAAGACAGTGAACTGGCCGGGGTGAACAAACCAAGGGGGATTTTTTGGAGACCAAGGCCCTTGCTGTCCCACTGATGGATTTCAGGCTGCTCCACCGGCAACCAGCGCCCGGCTGATCCGCAGCAAGAGGAGTGAACCTCATTTATGGCACAGCACTTGTAATCAGTCTGCAGGGAGAGTGGAGACCTCCATCCAACTTGTAGGGGATGCTGGAGACCGTTGCTGGTGTCAAGCCCTCAAGCAACCCCATCCCTTCGGAGGTCCCTGGCACCTCACAGGGGCTGCCCTTCCCAGCCCAGGGCTCCCCATGGAGCAGGGAGGTTTCCAGACTCAAATCCATGGAGCAATCCCAAACACACACCCCCTGGGCAAGGGAAGGTCCAAACATTGAGGTTGGGAAAGGGTCTCCATGCATCATGGCCTCATCACTCAACAAGGTTCGGTTCAACGGAAGTCTACGAGCCAGGACATGGCAATGAACTTAGAGAACCCCAAAGCAACACTGACATTAGCACAGCCGGTCACCATCACACCACGTGTCTGCTCAGAACAAAGCCTCAGAAGAAGAAAGAGCAAGAGGAAAAGAAAAAAAGACTGAGGGACATCCTCTTAATATCAATCCTGGGCAAATGAATTGACTTTCCAATAGAAAACCTAATTTTAGGTCATCTAGAGGTTAGCAGCACGGCTCCAGGAGAAACTAAAGATGACCACCAGGAAACAAACACCTTGTTAGTCAGGCTAATTCCCAAATTGCCATCAAAAAGACAAGGTATTAAAAGTCACAAAAGGCTTCGTGGCTGTTCTCCTCTCAGTGCAGCTCCGACCACTGCTCACTGAAGGCACCTGGCAGCCCAAAGGCACCGTGTTTAGTCACACAAAGAAGCTGCTAATGCAAGACAAGGAAGCATTAAATTATAGCTCTCAAGAACCCAATTCCCCACCATTATCCTCTATTTATGTAATTCCTCAGGACCTTCTGGAGGCATTCATCCCTGAAAAGAAAAAAAATGAACTACAGACGGAATAAACGCAAGGTGCTGTCGTTACCGAGGAGAGCAGGAGGAACTCTGCAGCCAAGCCCTGCTGGTGAATTCTCCAGGAGCCAGCACTGATCCCACGGGAAAAGCCACTGCGCCACCTCCCAGCGCTCAGTCACGGGCACGGCCCCGCTGGTGAACCCCACGGAGATCCGCGAGGACAGGCGGCTTTTCTTTGTCTCCTATTTTTTCTGGCAATGCTTTGGGATACGCTTCGGCAGCAGAGGGTGGAGAAGGCACTGGAGGGAGCTGTAGCCACTCAGTTACGGATGCTCGTCCCCATTTTCCACACTCTCTAAAGGTCTGCAAACCAGGTTTTAGCTGTTGGAGACGTTCTACTCTGCCGCGAGCTTTGGGTTACCCAAATTTCTTGTGCCCTCCCGGGGTTCTGCCAAATCTAAAGCTGCTCCCACCACGGCATCATCCAGGGGAAGGGCAATGGGGCTGGGGGTTCCGCTCTGCCGGGCGCTCGTTAATTTGAGTAGCAGAATGAAAGCAGGGAGTGACATCTATTCCTAATAACCGATCACCTTAATTTAACGGCGTCGCTTAAGCACCCCAGACAGACTACTGAGTTAATTATATTGACTTATGCTAAGCACCCGATTTAAATTGTGCCGCTGACGCATACTCAAAAAACAATTTATCCAGCGTAAGGCAATTACTGGAGGTTTGAAACTTTCTGGGAACTACGTCGCTGTTATTTCCCACGGGGTGTTTGCCGGTGACCCAGGACTCTCCAAAAGCCTCGTCCCTCAGCCACAGAGCATGGCTGCATCTGGCCAGGAACAAAGTCCTTCTCCCAAGGAAAGAGGAGAAGAGTGAAGCCAGTTTTCGCTGTTCTGAGGTTTGGGATTTTATTCTCCTCCTCTTTGGACACCAGCAGATGAAAGAGGGAGGTGACATGCCCCACTGCCAGGCTCCCACCCCAGCTCTTCTTTACTTACTGGTATAGGAGGAGGCCAGGACAATGAGGCACGGGGCCAGGACCTTCCTGTAACGGCTCCACAGCCTATTTTTAAAGCAACCCAAAAGGAATATGTATTTTGAGCTTTGGTTTTGATCCCCACCCATTATCTCAGTATCCCGCCATCATCTGGGGGCTTATTAAGCGATCGCAGAGGGCTGGAAAGCATAGAAGCAGGGATGCTTGCAGCACTTATCTGGCTGAGTCCAGTCTCTGATCTTCCAAATCCCATCTCCTGAATCCCTAACCTGCTGTGGGCTCTCAGGAACCGACCTGCAAAGTAGATTCCCGTATGGATGCTCTGGGGCATTAGCCAGGACAAGGCTGATCTCACCCGTCGCCACGTGCAACACCAGCATGGGCACTTCGGCTTGTTCTCCAGCTGCACTTTATGAGCAGTAGTGGAAAAATAAATATTTCTAAGGCACAATCTCAGCTGAAGGCAGAGAGCTAACAGAGGCCAGAGCAATCACATCCTGGAGCTGCCTTTTCCTCTGTCTTTGACCATGACAGGAGCTTTAAGGACCAGCTTGGACACCTAGATGGTAGATTGCTGGTGTCAGCCAACGCAGCTTCTAACCTAGGGGTCCTCAAACAGCACGAAAACCAAGCTGGGGCTGAAAGAGGGGTCAAGCACGGTTTGGAAAGCCAGGATAAAGATGAGTGCTTGGGTGCTCTGATGGGGTGAGCCAGAGAAGGACCTGGACAAGCCCATCGTATTTTGCTGTTTGACATGAGGAGCAAGTACATGAAAAGAGAGATTGACTTAAGAGTCCAAAAGGGTTTCCCTGGGGCTGCAGCTATGACCAGTTTAACACAAATCAGCGCATTGCTCTGGTCTGGTGCAACTCCTGTAGGACTGGGACCCTGTCATCTGCACTGGGGTTTGCTTCTGCTGCTCTGGTTCACCTGGGGCTAGTTCTGGTCTGCTGCCCTGGACTGCCAGAGCTCTAGCTCTGCCCTGGGAAGACATCCTCCAGTTTGATTCCAGCCAAAAAGGTCGGAGACCCTTCCATGGTGCAAACCACAGCTCGGCAAGGGCTGGCAGAACTGTCTCGGGAGCTCACTCACATGCAGCATCTCCCAGCAAGACCAAAAAATGAGGAACAAGTGGCACATGGAGATGTTCCCGCTCCTGGAATATATGCCAGGGAGGCAGCAGGAGCAGCTAGGTCCCTGGACTCAAAAATTTTTGAGGAGGGAAGACCAAGGACAAGAAAAGGAAGGAAGGAGAGGGAGGCGATTTTACTGTTCTCTTCTGCTTAATTTTCAGCTTTCACAAAAGAAACATGGAATCAGGGAATCACGGAATTGTCAGAGTTGGAAGGGACCTCTAGAGATCATCTGCAATCAAACACTGGCTGCGGAGATCTGCGGTGCACTGAAATATTTGTGAAGAAAGTGTCCTCCTCCATTATTAATGAGTCTAATTATTTATTTACACAACGCTGCAAACAGCTGCTCGTGAAACGCGTTAAACCCTGTCATTCAAAATACCAAGGGGCGACGGCGGAGACAACCGAGGAGCAGCATCGCTGCAGACCCCGGGCAGGGAGGCAGCTTCTTCCATGGGCAGATTCCTGAGCGAACGGCTCCGCGTCCCAGCTCGGGAAGCACAGCTTTGCTCCCAACAGCAGCATTTTCAGAATTGTATTAGATAAAGATTTGCATCTCAAGAACAGCAGCGTTGAGCTTCAAATGCTGCACTGATAATTATGCACTCCTTGATGGAGCTTTTTTTATCTCCTTTTCCTTGCACCGCACCTTTACAATTCCAATATCCGCTTATAGGAAAATCCTGAAAATGGCTGAAAATGTTTTCCCTCAAAGAAAAGAAATACCTTGAAGACACCAACCACAGAGTACAAACCTCTTGGGACAGGGCTACGTTATCTCATGTCCTTATACTCCACCCTATGATATTTTTTTAGCATCCTCCCTCCCAACAAAAAGCTCTTATTTTCTGTTGGAAACTCAGAAACAGAAGAAGGTATTGTTGTTTCACCAGAATTGTTCTTTGTTTGGGGTTTTGCTTTTGGCAGGAGATGGTTCCTGCTGAGCAAGGCTCAGCACGGAGACACCGATGACCCCGGCCAGCCTCGGGAAACCCACCAGTTGGTGGTTTCCCACTGGGTGCCATCACACCGTGTGTCCATCCCAGACAACCGCAATAGGGCAGAGTGAAGATCAAGATGGTAACTCTCCTCCGGCCCCAAGGGCCTGCCTGCACCAGGGAAGTTTGCACCAAACAAGGGACCCTCTAATAGCAGACAGAGGTTGTGCAAGTGGAGTTTGGAGACTGCTCTCATGTCTAATAACCAGCTGTGGGATCCTCGTAGTGATGCTGGCTACAAAGAGAGGGGAATCAGAGAATCACAGAATGGTTTGGGTTGGAAGGGACCTTAAAGATCATCCAGTTCCCACCCCCTGCCCTGGGCAGGGACACCTCCCACCAGACCAGGTTGCTCAAAGCCCCCTCCAGCCTGGCCTTGAACACCTCCAGGGATGGGGCAGCCACAGCTTCTCTGGGCAACCTGGGCCAGGGTCTCACCACCCTCACAGCAAAGAAGTTCTTCCCCAGATCTCATCTCCATCTCCCCTCTTTCAGGGTCAAACCCTTCCCCCTCATCCTATGGCTCCCCTCCCTGATCCAGAGTCCCTCCCCAGCTTTCCTGGAGCCCCTTGAGGGACTGGAAGGGGCTCTAAGGTCTCCCCGGAGCCTTCTCTTCTCCAGGCTGAACCCCCTCAACTCTCTCAGCCTGTCCTCACAGCAGAGGGGCTCCAGCCCTCGCAGCATCTTTGTGGCCTCCTCTGGACTCTCTCCAACAGGTCCATGTCCTTCCCGTGGTGAGGACTCCAAAGCTGGACATAGCCTTTTTTTTTTTGCATTCCCTCTGCCATGCTAGAAGGCCTTTGAATTGGGTAGCAAGGAAGGAGGGAGAGAGGAAAAAAAAATTAAACAACGGGAGCCAGACACCTACCAGCGAAGAGCATCCTTCCTGTCAGCATCTCGGCCAGGATGCAGCCGGCCGCCCACATGTCGATGGCTTTGGTGTAGTTGTTTGGCGAGAGGAGGAGGCGAGGGGAGCGATACCATTTTGTCACTAAGCCTTCGGAAAGGTAACCCTGAAAAAGGAGAGATAGAGACATCAGCATCTTGCAAGAGAGCTCCTCCGCTTTTCCCTGGTCAGCCCTCGCTGCCCGCTGTGGTCCCACCATCGGATCCAGCAGGAAGCAAAGAGGTAAGACATAGACCACTGGAAATAGAGATTCTTTGGTGCTCCAGGAGGCAAAACACTTGCTGCTCCTCAAAAACCTTGTTTGCTCTTTGTCACCGTGCCATTTAAGCACTTTCTGCAAAGGACAGATGGCTTTGATGGCACAGATTTGCAGATCATACCTGCAAAAGTTATTTCAGGTCACTGCTAGAGGACTTCGATGTATTATATAAATCCCAGGGCCACCACCTGAGACGTTTTGGATGTTAAGCACATTATTTAAGCGCCGTGCTGGGTCCCGGCTCTAACCCAGCAGTGCGTGAAGGAAGCCTTTCCCAGCTCAGTACCCCAAGCACAGCGCTTAGATATCCAAACTGGTTACCAGTTTGCAATCTTTTGCTGATTCTGTCTCTAGTTAATCCTATATCTACAGTCCCTCCATAGCCACCTAAACCTCTACTAACAGCAACCTACATCCCGCTGAATTCCCACAGATTCCAACCCCCTACTGAATTCCCATGGATCCAAGTCCCAGCACTGATGCTGAAAATGAGTTTTTAGAGGGCACAAGGGGACACAAGACCGGAGCAGAGGTGGCACTGGGAGCACAAAGGGATCCCAGAAGATGCTCTCAGCAGGATCTGGCCTCGCACAGAAGCCAGGTGAGTTCACTCTGCCTCCATCATCAGGATGCTGCTGTAGTGAACCCCGCTTCGGTTTGGGGCATGTGCTGGGAAGCGCGGATGAAGTCATGCGGCATCTCACCCCTTGGGAAGTGCGGATGAAGTCATGCGGCATCTGACAGGGGTGAGATGTAGGATCTCGTAATAAAGAGGAAAACTAGGGAACGGGCAGAAGAAACAGATTCGTGGAGAAACATCACTACCACGTGGAAGGAAAGCCTCCTGGACCAGCAGATGTCTTAAAGCATCACTGAGTGGGCAACAGCCCCACAAGGGCTTCTAGCCAAGACTCTTGAGTGGGTGACGTGGGGCAGGTCCCCATATCCTCCGTCCTACTTTGCTTACAGTGAGGACGGTCGGTTGGGATGCTTGCCCTGGTTTTAAAGGAGATGTCCCCAGCAGCGCCCCACGGGACAAAGACCGAGCGCTGTCGTCTCCTTGGACCGCAGCCCTCCCGCTTCCGGACTCACCCGGGAGATTCGACACAAGTGCCAAGCGCTCAGCAGCTCTGGCAGAAATCAAGGGGACGCGTTTTCAAGCCTGTCAATAACGCTGGCATCGTAAGGGACATCCCAGCGCCACCGGCTTCGCTCGCCGGCCACGCTCCGGATGCGCGGGCGCCACGCCGGGGTGGGACGTGAATGGATATTTCATCAGGATAATGCTGGAATATTCATAAGCGGCATTTTCTATATTAAATATAACGCACCGACAGAACGAGGCAGATTGAACCGCAGCAGAAAAGAAAATAAAATTAAATGATAAAGTCGAATTGCATTGAAATGCCATGAAGCATTTGGAGAGCATCAAAATGCAATGATGTGGATACGGTTCATGTAAAAACTCTGTTAAAAACCCCACACTAACTGATATAAGTTTCATAAACTGTTTTCAGTCGCGATATAACATCTTGTAGGATGCTCCAGGACACATCTCTCAGCTTCACGCGAGAGCGGTTTCACCGTCACAAAGACCACCAGGTTTGTGACGCTCCTCTTCCCCCAATGCAGGTTTTTCTTCCAATTCACAGAATCGCAGAATCCCAGAATGCTATGGGGTTGGAAGGGACCTCTGGAGATCATCTCCTCCAACCCCCTGCCAAAGCAGGGCCACCCACAGCAGGTCCCACAGGAACGGGTCCAGGCGGGGTTGGAATGTCTCCAGAGAAGGAGAACCCACCACCTCTCTGGGCAGCCTCTTCCAGGGCTCTGACACCCTCACAGGAAACAAGTTGCTCTTCATATTTAGGTGGAACTTCCCATGTTCAAGTTTGTGCCCGTTTCCTCTTGTCCTGTCCCTGGGCACCACTGGAAAAAGACTGGCCCCATCCTCCTGACACCCACCCTTGAAGTATTTATAGGCCTTGATCAGATCCCCCCTCAGGCTTCTCTTCTCCAGACTCAAAAGACCCAAGAAGTCCCTCAGCCTTTCCTCATCAGAGAGATGCTCCAGGCCCCTCATCATCTTTGCAGCCCTCTGCTGTCCCCTCTCCAGCAGTTCCCTGTCCTTCTTGAACTGGGGAGCCCAGAACTGGACCCAGTGCTCCAGATGGGGCCTCCCCAGGGCAGAGCAGAGGGGGAGGATGACCTCCCTCCTCGACCTGCTGGTCACACTCTTCCTGATGCCCCCCAGGATGCCCTTGGCCTTCTTGGCCACAAGGGCACATTGCTGGCTTGTGGTCATCCTGTTGTCCACCAGGACTCTCAGGTCTTTTTCCTCAGAGCTGCTCTCCAGCAGGTCACCCCCAGCCTGTCCTGGTGCAGGAGGTTATTCCTCCCCAGGTGCAGCACCCTACACTTGCCCTTGTTGAAGTTCATCAGGTTCCTCTCTGCCCAACTCTCCAGCCTGTCCAGGTCTCGCTGTATGGCGGCACATTTTGGAATTCCCAAACGGGCAAGTCGTCAAGCTTTTAATCAGAAAGGGCTCGCTTTTAAAAGCACGTTTTAATTATGGTCTTCTTAAGATAAGTTGTAATGGAGGCTGATTAGCCGAGAACTTTCATTTATTGCTGTTATATTTTTGGCTAATGCTGCTGAATCAGAACCGGCACAAAAGCGTCGCCCAGTTTCAGCTACTGGAATTATTCCCAATGTTGGTATTTATTGGAAGAATCCTAAGAAAAGAAACTTTGGGGATAGTGATCCAGGGCAATTCCTGGCGGGAGCAATTTCTTCCCTTTCCCAGCAAAGGGATGCCACTCTCCTTACAGATGTAACGCTCGGTTCACGCGTTTCTCCTCCCTGACGGCAAGACGGATTTGAGTTCTCAGAGTTTACGCAAAACGTATGAGCGATATACTGCAAATTTCTATACGTTGCAACAAGCCAAACCTTTTCTTCCCCGGGTATCTCTCCTGTATGGGAGAAAATTCCCTCACCGACTATTTTTGGATACATCTTCAACCCCTCCCCTGCCGTGTGAGGTTACTGATAATTAATTAGCAGCGCCTCTCATTGCCCTGCCCTCTTCTGTTACCCACCACCGCGTATTCGACTGGAGCCTCCCTCTTTTCATCACCCACCACCAAGCCCAGGAAGGACGTGTGGAGAGGAGCAACCTACAGCTTCTCTCCATCCCACCCACTCGTGGACCATACAGCTGGACCTCCTCTTGCTTTCCGTGGCATTCCGCTGCTGGGCTCCGGGTTATCCCTCCTCTTCCTCAGCGGGAAAATACCGGGAAGGGAGGTTTGAAAATCAAGACTTTTCCAACCCGGCTCCCGGTGGGAGTGGTTGGGGGTGCTCCCCAGCCAGGCAGCACAACACTCCAGTCCTGAGTGGCTTATCCAGCCCCAACATCTACGTCTGCTCTGCCTCCACAGTGGATAAAAACATAGTCTAGATTATTATTTTTATAAAATATATAAGATAAGTTCCTGTCCCAGCACCTGGAGGAAGTAACTACAGTCCTGTGGACTATCAAATCCTATGGAGAAATATCACCATGGCTTTGGGGCAGGCACAGCTGCGGGATGTCTGGGTAAGGACCCACCTAAACCTGGGTTAGATACAGGCTCAACTCTTTCCAAGGCTGAGGGCAGCAGCTGGGCCAGGATGGAGAGCCCAAGCACTTCCAGCCATCGCCTGTGCAAAGCAGGGTCTTCAGCACGAGAATTTCACCATTTATATAGATTCAACCAGACAGAAAGACCGAGAGCAGAAGCACATTAATTACTTCTAATTAAGACGGAGCATACATCTTCACGGCAATATTCTGCGGATTCAGCACAGCCCTTTTTGAACTGAAGAACCACTGGAATCTCTTTAAAAACCAATATAAAGGAGTTAATTTAAAACCAGAAATAGTTTCAAGTCCAGACCTTGCTCTCAAGCCCTCCCACGCTATTTTTTTTTTTTTTTGCAGTTTGCAAAGAAAAATGGATGGTTTTTTCTCTAATCTTTACACAACACGGATTTTTTGCGTTGCTTATAACGCCACAAGGAGAAATTCCGGGCGGATGCAGGTGCTGCTGCATCCCGGTGTCACCGTGGTCACGGCACGCTGGACCCGCCTGCATCCCGAGGGCACCGAGGCAGTACGTGGGGAGCACAGCGAGACCCACCGACGCTCCAGTACAACCGGTGCCCAAACTGGGAGCTCCACCTTGGAGCTGGAGGGACCAAGGGCACGTCTCCTTGGAGGCGGATGCCAAAATTCAGGATCCCACCTACTGCAAACCTAACGCTGCAGCCCAAAGCCTCTCCTAAGTGTATTTCACACCAAAATCCATCTTTCTGTGCTCAAAAAGCTGCACGCAAACTGGAAATCCAGCAGGATCCAGCCACAGCCTGTGTATCCACAGCTCCGTCCACAGCCAGGAATGGGATTTCTGCTGCTCCGCCCATGGGAGCCGGGTCGGCTCCTGCCACCAGTGGCTGCAGTGACAAGGGTGGGGGGACTCAAAATAGCACCAACCCCAAGCTTTTGGAATAATCCTGGTGCAGCAGCGGGTTACTGCCTCTCCGCAGTGTGGTTTTTAACTTAATTTTTCAAAAAGCAGGTAGGGCAGTTCTAGGAGAGGCAGGGAAAGAAGTCGGGTTTTCAGGAACGTCACTCCATCCTAAAATAATCAAACGGCCGCTGTGTGTGACTCCAGCAGCGCGACGCGTGTCCTCATCCGTTTGGGATGACAGAGAGCGTTTATTTCAGGTCCGTAGACTATTCCGTGCTCCATCAGAGGAGAGGGAAGGAGGGCGCAGCTGCCCCCGGGGTTGAACGCGGAGGGTGGTCACCTCCGGGATGAGCAACATCCCACATCCTCATCTCCTTTGAAGACCTCCTCATGGCTTTTGAAGACCTCCTCATGATGACCCACCTGGGAACTGTATTGTTTTACTGGACGAGCTGGAAGCTATTATGTTTGCACTGATCAGCAAGTACAAAAACGAAAGGAAGGACTTCAAAGGTTTGAAGATGTTCTGGAAACTATTTAGCATGAGCTCTTCCCCTAAAAGGGCTGTCACACCCTCTTTAGCATGGAATTTCTGCCAATTAATGCTGTAATTAATGTTGCCAAGAGGTAAAGGGAGAGAGGGTCCCCTGGCAGCCCCATGCAGATGCCCCCAAGCGCTTTGGGGCACCCAGCAGAGCCCCCAGAAGAGGTAATCTGACTATCTCGTACAACATGGGCAGGCCAAAGAGTGTCCCACTTTGCTGCCTCATCACCCCAGTAAAGAGTTTCAGCAAGTCTCCATATACCCATACAGCAGGTATTTCTGTTGTCTTCTCCAGGTAGGACCACCCAACCCAGCGGTCCCTATCTGACCAGCGCAGGGTGACACCCCACATGGGATGCACGGCCATGAGACTGTCCTCTGAAGTATTTATTATTCTTAAGTCTAGACATTCGTTGGTATTTATCCCAATTTTTAATGCTTGACTTTGCCGTCTCCCTGCTCTCCCATCCCTCCTGCCCACCATGAGCTGAGGGTGCTCAAGGGAGGACAGCATCTCATTTTTACACCCCCTGACCCGTCCAAACTTGGGGCAGATCACTTCTGGGCTCTCCTTTGGAGCCAAAGCTATTTATTAGGAATAAATACTCACCCAGGCAGCCTCTGAAGAAATGCAGGCAGGGGCTGGACCATGGGGAGAAGGCAGCGAGGTGTGGGGCAAGCAGGACCATGAGGCTGTAGATGGAGAGGACACTGCAGAGCGCTCCGAGGGCGAAGGCGAGACGCTCGCGCTCAATAAGGACGTGGTTTATGGAAAGGGAAATGCTCGGCTTTGACTATTTTGGCATAAGGACCTCATGGAGGCCGAAGCTGGCCCTTATCTTCATCTCCAACGCTCCTCCGGTCACCATTTGGGCACCAAGTCCCACAGCAAAGCGTTCAGACCACAAACAGCAACGACCGAGGAAAAAGGGATTAACGTGGAGATGTTCTAGAGGGATAAACAGCGGGATTAGCTACTCCCACGGATAAAAAGTAGTAAGAAGGGAGAGAAAGGAGTCTTCACGGCTGGATGGCGAGAGCATTGGGGAAGGCACAGGGCGTCAGAGAGAGGGGGACCCACAGGATCATCTCCTGAGGGTCCTCTTCTGCTAGACCTGATATTCTGAGCCCTAAAGAGATGTTTGCAAGCACCCAGAGAGCTTAGAAGTGGGTTTATCTGAGACAGGGCTAAAATTTAAGCCGTCAGGTCTGAGCAGCCTGTGAAGGTGCAGACCCAGATCTGGACATGACCTTGGCGGTTTGCAATCCATCTCGTTTGCTACTGGGGAGTTTCAAACGAGCAGATGCCCCCGTGCTGCTCTTACCCCACGGAGAGAGGGATTTGAGCGGCAAACACCGGCCAAACAGTGGGAGAAACGCAGGCAGAGCTGCTCCGCTTCAAAGCTGGTGAAGGCCAGGACCCTGCTGTGGTCCAGGGCACCTCCCAGAGTAGGGAACCTCTCCCTTTCCCACCAAATTATCCGAATGACACGGTTGCCTGCTGCAAGCCACGTAAACAAGACCCATCGCCAAGTAAGGGTTATTATTTAGGTGCTTTATCTGTTTCTAACCCGGGTTTAAAATTCTGCTCACAACCTGCCGCAGTTATTATTTGCCGTTTGAACACCCAGCAGGATGGTTGGGGATTTGAGAAACGGCGGGTCAGAAGAGCTGTGACCTTTCAGACGGGTGACAACACGCAACCCGTGACTTTTTCATGTTAGCAGGCCCCAGCCACCAGATGAAGCTTCTTCCAGACACAAAACATCCTGAGGGGAAAGAAGACGACCCTTCCTCACCGCGAAGGCTGGCAAGAAAACATCACGCTAGAGGTGTAGCTCTCCACCGCCTTCAGAGGTTTGGATCTAGTGGGTCTTTACGGCAATTAATTACGCAGGGAGCAGGATTTTAACTGGGTTTGGGCATCTCTGTGTCAGCACTTGCTGGTAACACCAAAATTCAGGGTGCGAGGATCCCTGTCCTGCTCAACACTGGTTGGCAGAGGGATGGAGGCTCAGGAGTGGTGATGCTCCGGTCCTCTCCCTCTTGCTGGTGCTTCTGCAAGAGCCCACACCCAGGAGCTTATAAATCTGTACGAGCCCTTGAGGAAGGAGGAGGTTGAAAGAGAAATACGGAAAGGAATTGATTTTTCTGAGTCACCTGAGAAATCAAAGGTCGGGACCGACCCAAGCCCCATCCAAGCCCTCCTGTTGTACCTCTGCCTTTGCAGCGCCCGTCACCTCGGCAAACACAGTCCTCCCCAGAGGACTGAATTTGGGAATAACTGACGTTATTTGCGGTGCCGGATGCTCAGCGCAGCGCTGCTATTTTCGGCTCTGGAGCGGTATCCAGGTCTCTCTGCACAGCGGGGCTCTGCCGGTTTTTCACACTGACGCTCCAACCTCCCACCCTTGGGAGGAATCGGAGGACGCGATGGCATCTTGAAAAGTTACGTCCCAGCACGAAACCGCAGCCCTTGAGAGCTCTTTCCCACTGCGCCGGCGGTTATTAAGGAGACGGAGAATTGCTTAGAAAAACCAATAATTCCGCAGCGGACACGGACAGACGACTCCTACCCTGATCCTGCCGTCTCTGAAAAGATGATGCTCCTTAAATCGGTGACCTTCTGCATTCACGTAGCGCTGCCTTGTTTGCAGGGGTTTTTTCCAGGAGTTACACTCCCTTGGGAAAAGCCTCATTCTTTTGACTTTAAAATGCACCTGACTTTAAAAAAAAAAAACACCACCAACACGCTCACTTGAAAATCCAGGAGCCTTTTCCTGAGCTGGGTAATAAATAATTGGTGAGGAAGGGAACACGGCGGGGGGGGAGGCAGCAGTGACAAGGACCCCGCGCTCTCTCCCCAGTGTCCCTTACAACCTTCTTCCCTTTCCCCAGGCTCTGTTTTTCCCCAAACCCCAGACTCGAAACCAGAAGGGATCAGGGCTCAGCTTCAGGATCAGGAGATCGTCTTTTCACCACCCTTTTCCCTCTTTCCCTTCCCTGCCTCCCTGCACGAAGCAACGGTGCCCAAATCAGAGCCGCGCTGGGCAGGAACTCAATGGCAAATGCAAAATGTATTTAAATCTCGTCCCAGGCGCAACGGCGGGTCCATGGGGGACACTGAGCTCGTCCACGCAAACATCCAGCTCAGCAAAATAGATTTTTATCTTATCTTAAAATACCAAAGAGCAACTTTAACCAGAAACCCACTGGTGCGGACCACGCGATACTTTGCTTTCTCCTGGGACGCTGCGGACCTGGGAGCTGATGAAGCCTCCGCCGCACTCCTCCACGGCTCCAAACCTCCAGCCTGGATGGCAACCTGCATTAAACATCTGCAACTCCCTCCAAAATCCATTAACGTCAGGATTGTGTGTTTCGGAGATTTCTCACGCGCTTTCCTTGCCTCCCTCCCACACCGCCTGCCCACTGGCACCACCTTGAGCTGCTCCACCGGAGAAGCCACCGTGACCTGCTCCCAGTTCCAACCTCTCTTTCTTGAGGGCGAGAGAAAGCCTGGGGGCAGCCGTGGGATGTCGTCCCTCCGTCCCAAGAGAGAGCAACACATCCAGGGCTATCCCACCAGGAGGCCTTCGCTGCTAGAGGCTGCCGTGCTGAATTAAATTCGTTAGAGAAAAAAATGCAGCTCTTTTAATAGCTGCATTTTTGCCTGAGTATAAACTGGTTTAGTACCTCGAATTCTTTTGCGGGGTTTGGCAGCTGCCTGGGAGTTCGACCCTTTGTGGAGAAGACCACAGCACCCAGCTCGCTAATTGCTTGTTAGAAATCACCGCTTCGGGGGAGTTTCAGGCCTCCTTGGGCAGACGGAGAAAAGCCGGTGATGGATTTCCCCTCCTCGAGGGCAGGTATCTGTTTTCTTGCATTTTGCTTTATTCCTCCTTTCCCTCCTTCTCCATCCCAGCCAGACCGCCGTGAGAAGGTGTGTGCAGACCAGGATGCAGGGGATGCCCAGGATGGGGGACCTGGGGGGATTCTGGGCATCCCCTGCCCCGAGCAGGGCAGCAGTGGGGTACACGGGGCTGGACACAGCCACTCGCAGTTATTATTGCGTTATGATACGGTATATAACGAGCAAAACATTTCTACGTTATTCCCACCTTGACCTCGGATAAAAGAACATGGCCGTATCTCAAAGACCTATCCCTCTTTCCCTATGATTAAATAAGTGGGATTCAGTGTTTTATAACAGCAGCAAAGCAAGAAGTTTAGTCATTTAAGTAAAGTGAGCAAACGCACACCTCCCCACAGCCCGTTGCTGGGATGGAATAAAATATATATTTGATATATATGATATAAAGCATTAAAAGATGGCTGAATGGCACTTGAACCCTTCCTGTGCTTTGCGGCGCTGGAGAGCCCTGGGCATGCTCGGCAGAGCTTAACCCATGGGCTTTGCCTGGGAAACACATCCTGGCTTGGGGAAGGAAGGGCAATTACCACCAGTGACCACCCCAGCAGGGCTTACAGCTGCCCAACCAGGCTCAAGGACCAGTTTCTCCTGAGAAGATCCACCACAGTTGGATTGCTTCACCCTACACGTGTTCAACGCCTCCCCGTGCCGGCCGGCAGCTCACCAAGAGACCACCGGCCTCGGCGATTCGGCATCACCTACCTTGTGCGAGTAATGTTGATCCACGATCCTGGCCAGCCCGAAATCGCCGATCTTCAGCACCAGGTCCTCCGTGCTGATGAAAATATTGGCCGGCTTGAGGTCGCGGTGGAGGACGTTGGCCGAGTGGATGTACTTCAGCCCCCGCAGCAGCTGGTACATGAAGAGCTTTGCGTGCTCCTCGGTGAGCTTCCCCTGCTCCAGCAGCCGCGCCAGGTCCGTCTCCATGTACTCCTGGACGATGTACACCATGTTAAACTTGAAGAAATCCCCGCGCAGGTTGGTCCCCTTCGGCCCCAACACCTCGTACACCTTCACGATGTTATCGTGGTCCAGGCGGCGGATGATTTTGATCTCCCGGAAAGCGTGCTTCATGCTCCGCGCGTCACCGATGGTGATCTTCTTCACCGCCACTTTGCGGCAGCTCTTGCTGTCGAGGGCCGACAGCACCAGCCCGTTGGCCCCAAAGCCCAAGGGGCGAAAATTAATGAAGCGACAGCCCAGGTCGTACCCGTACATGCTGGCGATGCAGTCGCACTTCTCGGCCATCGCGGGCTCCGTCCTCTTTGGGCTTGTTCCTCTTCGTCACTCGAAAAGCTGGGAGAGTCGAAGGGCTTCCCGATCACCAACGGGGTTTGAAAACAAGTGCCTCATTATTACTTAGAGACGCCCATCGTTTCAAGATGACACGCAGATGCGGGGAAAAGAGATGTGAACACACACACGCACCAATAAAGTGTTTTAAACTGGGTGAGAAATCAAGGGGCAGAAGAGATTTCCCGAGCAGCGAAGATAAACGCAGCCCAGAGATCTCTAGGTTATTTTTCTTGGGACTAAAAGCTCAGATCTGCTACATTTTCCAGCCGCTTTCTTGTTTTCCTTCTCCGATATCCCCCAGACGATGCCGAAGTATGGGGTGCAGCTGGATGCCCAGCCCCGCGTCCCCGATGTCTCAGTACCGGGGCAGCCGGCCGGCCCCGCCGTGGGGCAGAGCCCAGAGCAGCCCCATGGCCCCTCCGCTGCCCCAAACCCTCCCCGCCCACGAGTTCTGACAGTGTTTTCCCCACCAGCGAAGCGCATCCAGGCACCGGCCGGACTCCCCGATGGTCAGCAAAGCTTCGCCCGTCTCGTCGCTCCCTTTTGGGTACGGGCAGACCCCATCTTCCACGTCAGCAGATAGAAAACTCGGCGGCAGGAAATATTTTGCGGAGCAAAACTCACTTTATCGGCTGCGTTCAGCGCAGTAAGTTTCCACGCTTGCAGTTCCAGCACCTTCCCCTCGTACGGCTTACGCTGGCGAAGCCAAGGGCCGTCTGATCTTTACAGCTTGCCGGAGGAGCTTCCCGCTATCCCAGAGTTCCCGGTTATCCCTCAGCAGGTCTCAGTCCCGCTCCTGGAAGAAAAGAAGAGATGGATTCATTAGATACTGGCCCTGCCTATGTAATGACTTGCTGAAGGTTAACCATGAGCAAAACTGTGACCTTTCGGAGACTCATTAGTTATCCCCTCCAAAGACATGCATCATTAGCAGCATTTTTTCAGATGGTTAATTTTTCCTTTTCCATTTGTAACACACAGAAAACTGTAACTCTTCCTTTCCCCTCTGTTGGGTTTTCTTTTTTAATTTTAATCTGTCTGAAAACATTGTGGAGCCATTTGCAGAAGGCAAAGATAGCACACTGTGTCCCCAACTGCCCATTTAAACCGCATCGCGAGGAAAGGGTAGGTTTAGGCTGGACATTAGGAAGAATTTCTTCACAGTAAGAGTGATCAGACACTGGAACAGGCTGCCCAGGGAGGTGGTTGAGTCACCATCCTTGGATGAGTTTAAGAGTCGCTTAGATGTGGTGTTGGGGAATATGGTGTAGGGAAGAACTTTGTAGTGTAGGGTTGATGGTTGGACTCGATGATCCCAAGAGTCTTTTCCAACCTGGATGATTCTATGATTCTATGAAAGGGCGGTAGCAGCCTGCGAGGGTATGACCCCTCCCAGCCCAGCAGCTCGGAGCAGAGAGGGGCACCGAGTTTTTCATCTTATAACGACCAAAATTCCCGGTGTTGCTCATCCTGGAGTGCGCAAGCAGCTAACGACCGGACTTGTTCCTCCTCCGGGGGAAGGAGGAGAGCATCCTCATTAAGATGGACGAGCCACATCATCGTTAGCTGTGAGGATTCGCCATCCATCAGCAGCGCCCGCGACAGCAGCTCAAGAGCCGCTTGGAACAGGCCAACCGTCCTCCTGTTTCTCTGGCAGCTTTGCCGGTGATGGACGCAGGGGTGGGGTGACCCGGTGGGAAAAGAGGAGCTGACTTCATCTCTCACCATGTTCTTTGTCACGACGTGTCACAAAACCTCTTCCCCCGTCTGTCCAAGTTTAGCAGCTAGTGCCTTCACGGGAAGGAGCCAGCCTGCAGCCTCTCAGCTCTGCTCTTCTCCTCCAGGAGGTCGTGGTTGCACGGACCCAAGAACTCCTCCACGCAAGCAAGACACATATAGTGTCCTACCATGCTCTTTGAAAGCACAGCTGAATATATAAATATATATAGAGAGATGAATGATATAACATTTAAATTGTGGTTTTTTCACCACCTATTAATATGGAAAGACTTCATGACCCCTTTGGCATCAAGGAGCTGGAATAAATGAACGTGGACCCAACAGCAGCGAGTTGTGGTGTCTCAGGAGCATAAGTCCATATTTCAACGCCTCTCTGTGCCAACTCACGCTCCCCTGAGCGACGGAGGAGTCTCTTATCAAGATGCACCGGCTTTGAAAGAAAAGAAAAGCAGCAGAAGAACCTGCTGACACCACGGCAGATCCCTCACCCAACTGGCTGGCAACAGCGTTAACGGCCAAATACCAGCCTCTGCTGGGGACGAGGATGCAGATTTAACCAGAGGAAGATCCTCCAGCATGGAGGATCTCAATATTTTGGGTATTTTCCTGACAAAACATCATTTTCCAGTGGCGGGTCACCACACAGCGGTGGCCATGGGCAAGCAGATGCTCCAGTTGGGAAAAGATGGTTCAAAGTCCTCAAAGCCTTTCTAGATAAACCGCTGTGACTTTTCACCTGCAATTACTTCATTTAGAAATAGAATTGAACAAAAGGCACGAAGTGTTAGGAAATGGCTGGGCTTTTCTTTTTTCCAGATGATCAGCTCATCAAAGCTCTCAACCTGCAACGTCTTCCTGCAGACATTTATGAATCTCAGAGGAATGAGGACACCCTCTCCTGCCCGGCCTCTGTCCTGCCCCCAAACACGCTCTGACACCTCCTTTTGCTGCACCCTCTCTTTGCCACAAGACCCACGTGCAGACACATGTCCCATGCCACCCGCCGAGGTGACCACCAGGTCCTTCTGAAGCCAGGGAGACCTGCAGGGACCAGCCAGCTGCACGACAAGGGCTGTCACCTTGCACAGGGATGTCCCAGATGACCAACCGGCCCCAGTGCTGCCCAAAGGGGGAAAATAAAATAAAATTACCGTGGATCTGCTCCCGTTGTGTTCTTTGGGCCAGAATAAAGCTTCTTAATCACCAGAGCTGCTCCATGAACCTGGCAGTGGGTTCACAGCCTGGTCCTTCACTCTGCAGCCCCCAAGCATCGGGCAACGCCGGCAGCGCCCTCTTGCTCTCTGGGAGAAGTCACCCAGAGTAACAAGAGGGAAAACATCAAATATTGAGCTTTTTTTTGTTGTCGTTTGCAACCATCAATCATTAAAGGTGGAGAGAACTGTAATTACTTCAGGCCAGCGCAAAACAGCGGTTAGAAGTGGGACTCAGTTAATGGTTCAAATAAAGACGTATGGCCCGTACGAGGGCAGGGAGGGAGGCAGGCAGGGCAGCGATACCCTCCGAAGAGCATCTGCCAGCACTTCCCGAGCAGTTTGGCAAACGCCGCTTGCTCCTGGAGTTGGAAGCAAAAATAATTACAGCCTCTCTTCGATTCAGCAATTATCTAATGCTGGCTTTTGCGCGCAAGGGTTGAGCAGAGAAAGCTGTTCTTGCTACTAGGAAGCCGGGGAAAGCCTGGAAGCCACAGGAGGGGGGAAACAAAAGGATGAGAAACAAGGAGTGAAGGAGAAAAGGAAGGTAAATAAATCCCGAGGTTCTGCAAGGACAGGAGGAAAGAGTATCCTGCACGGGGAGGTTGCCCCTGCGTTGTAACCCAGCTGCACGGCCATGGAAAAGGAACACACGTTGCTGGAACCCCAAGAAGGCAGTTGGGGGTCTGAGAACCACGGGGAAGTTTAAGGACAGGCTGGACCTGAGGAGCAACCAGGGGGCTCCCAGAGATACGTCTGGCTGCAGGAAAACTGGAGGTTTTCCACCTGGGGTGACTACACTGAGTTTCTTAAGGCTGCGCTGAAGACCTCAGCCTCCGCACGGGTCTCCTGAATGTCTGAGGATAAAAAAAACCCAAGATTTTTTACACCGAAAAGGTTGTCAATCACTGGACCAGGCTGCCCAGGGAAGTGGTGGAGTCACCATCCCTGGAGGTATTTAAAAGCCGGGCAGACGTGGTGCTGAGGGACATGGGTTAGTGGTGGTTTGGGCAGTGTTGGGTCGATGGTTGGACTCCGTGATCTGAAAGGTCCCTTCCAACCTCGATAATTCTATCATTCTATAAAAATTTCCTCCCAGCAAAAGGAACTCTGTGAAATAGCGCTTGGGTCAATACGCTTCAAGAAGGTGCCGTGTTGGGTTTGAGATCCACCTCTGAACCTCATCTCTCAGCCCCACCACCTAGAAGCCACCACGTTTCTCGGCTTTTTTTGGCACCAAACTCCACAGGGTTTTTGCTGAGACCAGGTAGGGCTGGATGGGACGCGGTGCTCGCTCCCACGCCGAGCTTCTTGGCTTACTCTAGATGCAATGGAAGGAAACCAAGTTTTGCTTCGTCAGCTTAATTATTAATAATTAGTACAGTTCTAGAAGCACTGAAAGGGAAAATACGCTGCGTAAGACTAAAAGGGAAGAAAGAGCCCTGTTTCAGCTCACGAGCAAAGCCATGGCCTTCACGGTGCTCCTGGCTCCATCTCAGGCCCCAGCTGAGCGATGACCCTGCAGCACCTTCTGCAATTAGAGGGGCTGGGAAGAATCACCCCTAAAATGATTCACAGAAAGAGTGGTCGGGCATTGGAACAGGCTGCCCAGGGAGGGGGTTGAGTCACCATCCCTGGATGTGTTTAAGAGCCGTTTAGATGTGGTGTTGGGGGATATGATATAGGGGAGAACTTTGTAGTGTAGGGTAGATGGTTGGACTCGATGATCCCAAGGGTCTCTTCCAACCTGGATGATTCTATGATGGCCCTGGAGGATGGGAAGCCGTGCTCCTGTCCTCGTTCTCGTGGCTGGGTCCCTCTCACTGAACCACCCAGGGAAAAGCTGCCGCTGAACCCGGGGAGATGCACCACACGGCCAAGGGACCAGCAGGGAACACGCTCCAACGGGACTGACCGCTGTCTCTGTTTGTCCTTCTTATCTCCGCCTCCTCCAACCGGGAAAACAGCAAACCCCAAAGGATCAGCCATCAGACATCGATTCTGACCCGTTATTTCATTGGAAGCGCTAAAGAAACGAGAGCAGAGAGTGATAAAAGTTGCGGTTACACCAAGACGATGAGCAGGGAGAATAAATCTGACCGGTGGAGTCACCCCGATCTTTTCCTCGTGTGCTCGACGGAGGGTTTTGCCGGGATGTTGGAAGATGGTAAAGCACAAAGGGACAATAGTTTTTAGGGATTTGAGTGCTATTTTCATTCCCATCCCCTTTCTCCCCCGCCCCATCTATCCTACTTTTAAAGCCAGGAAAGCTTTGGGGGACTTTCACAAAGCGTATACCAAAAAAGTTCTCTGTTGGAAAATTCTCCTGGTCTGCAGACCATAAATCCCATCGATTTAATATATATAGATATGAGGTCAAAGTCACCATTCGAACCTGAAGCTCGGCCGGAGGGAAGAGTCAGGAGCTCCCTCGATGCCTGGGCACGGAGGGACAACTAAGGAAGGGATGAGGTTACTTATAAAGAGAATTATACCATCAAATTCCCAAGAAACCTTGTGCACGGAAGAATAACGCGGGATACGTAGCGACACAATCCCTCTTTAGGAACGTATTTGACAGTTTCAATTTGCCTCTCACTCTTTTTCACCGAGGGCAGCGTGGGTTTCTCTGTTTGCCCACCACATCGCGCCTGAGATTTTTTATAATCAGGACCCCTTGTGCCACCCAATCCAAAAACGAGGGGAATTGAGATATTTTCTTTCCTTCTTCCGTTCTTTTTCTCTCTCTCTTCCGTGTAAGGGAAAGCATTTGCCCTCGCGTTGCTGCTGGGATTTGAGCTGACCTTTCTGCTCCCTTCACTCCTTGAAGGCTTGGGGGGCTCTGGGTGCCCTCGGGGGGGGCTCTGGGTGCCCTCGGGGGGGCTCTGGGTGCCCTCGGGGGGGCTCTCCGCTGCCGTCTCCCAGCGAGCTCCCGGCATTTCCCGGCGCAAGACCTGACCACGAGGTCGCGATGAGCTTTTCCTTTTCACCGCACCTGCTCCGAGCGGCGGCGGCGGCGACGATCCCTCTGGCTGGATGAACTCATTAAAGCTCAAGCGTCGTAACAAGATGTCTGTCATTAACAGGGCACCACAGGTGCTAATTAAAGGAGGATAACAGCGATCTCTCGCTTGAACACCTTGTAAAGGGGCCGGATCCCGCAAACCATTACGTTTCAACAGCCTTTTCAACTGGGCTGAAGAAGCTTAGCTTATTGATTCCTCTGTCGTGTAGATCTGGCACCACGAGATTCCTTTTTTCATTCCCTCTCTTCGCCCCAGCATCCTCCCCCCCCCCCCCCCCCCCGCCAGCAAAAGCCTTTAAACCTCCTTCATCTCTGCCTCGCCGCTCCCCGTGCCGAAGCATCCCCACCGTGCCCCATGGAGGCCATCTCCGACCCGCAGGAGGGACCCCACAGCAAACCGAGACGGGGGAGTTCGGTGCCCGTCGCTCCCCGTGATGGACTTTAGGGAATCTCTCCAAGCTTTAGTCACAGTGACGGAGCTACTGAAGCAGAGGGAAATCCTGGCAAGCCTCCTGCAGCTCTTAGCTCCCAGGCCAGCGACTGCTTCAAGGCTGAAACTTAATTAGTCCTTCCCATCAATAAACACGGGCTCCTGGTGCTCGGTTCTGCAGGAACATCCCATGGAGAGCCCCGGGGAGGGTCGTTCTTCAGGGCTGAATGCAGGTAAAGGCAACGCTTCCGCTCTTCCCTTGGCAAACGGCCTCTTCTCTTCTCTCCTGCAGCTCAAGATATAAACTAGAGGATCTGGTTCCCTGCCTTGTAACCTCCTGCACCTCCCAGGAGTATAAGGTTTCCATCACGGAGCTGGAGGGACCCATGTCCTGCCCATCCTGAGACACTCCACACGCCCCGAGACCGTTTCCCCCAGGAGAAAAAACACATTGGGAGATCAGAACTGGCAGATGGGATCCCAAGGAAATATGAAAACGGGGGGCAAGAACCCACCCCAGCAAAACCAGTCTGATCTCAGCTGTTCCCCAAACCTCATGATGAACACAGCCAAGGACAGGAACGGCTCAGCCTTTGAAGGACGCTGAAGAACAAGCGATGCTCTTGTGCCGTGTGTCCCCAGCTGCCTCGGTGGTGGTGGTGGGGTGTCTCCACCAGAGCCACCCCACCCTGGTACCCCAAAAAGCATCACAAGCCTGCGCACAGACACCGCAAGTGCTTTGGCCTGTCTAAAAGCCAGCTGCAAAGTCAGAGGGCGGCTGTCGTGAGCTCCTCTGAGCGAAGCTCTTGGTGATCGCCACCGGCAGAGTCCTCCCCCTCGAGGGCAGAATCAGCCCCTCTTACACCTGAGCTGGTTGGTGATTTACTACAAAAATCTGTCTTTGCTGCCACCACCAAAAGGCACCAAGTAGCATCGACCCAAGGAGAAGGACTTGGGGGTGTTGGTGGATGAGAAGCTCAACATGAGCCGGCAACGTGCGCTGGCAGCCCAGAAAGCCAACCCCATCCTGGGCTGCATCAAGAGAAGTGTGGCCAGCAGGTCACGGGAGGTGACTCTACCCCTCTACTCTGCGCTCGTGAGACCCCACCTGGAGCACTGTGTCCAGCTTTGGAGTCCTCAACACAGGAAGGACATGGACCTGTTGGAATGGGTCCAGCGGAGGGCCACGAAGATGATCCGAGGGATGGAGCACCTCCCCTATGAAGACAGGCTGAGAGAGCTGGGGTTGTTCAGCCTGGAGAAGAGAAGGCTCCGGGGAGACCTCAGAGCAGCCTTCCAATATCTGAAGGGAGCCTACAGGAGAGCCGGAGAGGGACTCTTTGTCAGGAAGTGTAGTGACAGGACAAGGGGTGATGGTTTTAAATTGGAAAAGGGGAGATTTAGATTAGATATTAGGAGGAAATGCTTTGCTGTGAGGGTGGTGAGACCCTGGCCCAGGTTGCCCAGAGAAGCTGTGGCTGCCCCATCCCTGGAGGGGTTCAAGGCCAGGTTGGATGGGGCTTTGAGCAACGTGGTCTGGTGGGAGGTGTCCCTGCCCAGGGCAGGTGGGTTGGAACTCGATGATCTTTAAGGTCCCTTCCAACTCTAACCATTCTATGATTCTGTGATTCTATGACTCTTCCTTCCCAGGTGAAATCTCCCTGAGCCTGTGGGGGAAAAGCCGGAAGGAGAAGGTAAAACCAAAGGGAAGCAGCAGAAAAACAACCCTAGAGTCCGGGCTTGAATGGTAGTAACACACACACACACACACACACACACACACACACACGATTTTCAGCATCACTTCAGCATCCCCCAAAACCACCTCTGCTGCCCGAAACCTCTCGCAGGAAAATGGGAATTTTCCTCCTTAACGCTTGGGGCACTTGTGGCCAGGACGAACTAAACTGAGGCAAAAAAGAAAAGAAAAGAAAAGAAAACAAAAAAATCAGACAACACTCATTAGTTCACAAAAAGGACAGAAAACAATGAAGAACTTGCTGACACTCGCAGGGATTTTAAGCCATGCGGGAAAGCCACCCGGCTGCTCCCGGCTGGATTTTGGGTAAATCAGCCGTGGCAGGGGGGGCTGAGAGGGGGTGAAAAGGGGGAAAAGTCTCGTTTCCCAGCAGGATGAGCACGTGGAACCGCTCCGGGCTCGGAGTTGGGCGGCCAGACACCAGCCAGACAGTGCCTTGAACAAACACGGCTCGGTACACGCTCCCCGCAGCCAACCCACCCTCTCCCTAAATACACTCCTTTGACGCGGTATTAAGCTGGAAAAGCCTCCACGGAGTTATCTGCCCGGATCAAGCCGTCCGCGACGGAAGGACAGACGTCGTAGCCGGCGTGTTTTGCCGCACCTGCAGCCTCCATCCTTCTCCCTCTCCAACCTCGGCGCTGCCAAAAGCCGCGGGGTTTTGTGCCGCACGGGCTGTTAAATGGCTGACAAGGCATCGATTTAAAACCAGCAGAATTATTTCCGTTACCTTAAATAAAGCAATTCCTGGCACGGCTGACTGAGAAGCCTCTCCCCGAGCCATAAATCAGGGGCGGGGAGAGGCGCTACCTCATCGGGGCGAATCGTTTTGCCCTTTCGGTTTGGCACCCGCGGTCTTTTCTTCTAAAAAAAAAAAAAATAATAAAAAAACCATGAAAAAGAGAGGAGAAGATCCGCTCTCGGCCGGCGCTTCGTCGGGGAGCCGAGCCTTCGCTTCCCGGGACGCCGCAGGGTCAGGACTTTGCCTGTGTTATCACTGGAGGGGTTGGACCAAGATAAGCAAAAGCAGGACGGTTATTAAAAAAAAAAAAATAATTGAAAAAAAAAAAAGAAAAAAATACAGAAACAGCCCTAAAGGGTTGGTTTTTCGGTTTTGGTTTTTGTTTTTGTTTTTTTTTTTTTTTAACTGCGACTGAGGAGCCCGCAGCAGGAATTTGCCCCAAAGGAGGTACGTGCAGCACGTGCCGGGAGGGAGAGGGATGGCAGAAAATGTCCTTCCACTCGTCCCGAACCCTCCGTGGGCCCCAGGAGGTACCTCTGCGAGCCGAGAGCCCCGCGTCCTCTCGAAACACCCCGCCGGGAACTCGCAAAATTGCTTGCGCTCGCGTCTCTGGGAGCCGGTCCGGGTTAAACCTCTCCCTTAATCCTTCTGCTCACTGACAAATCTCATCCCGTTTGTTTCGGGGGACGGGGCGCTCGCAGATCCGCAGGCTCGGCTTGGGAAAACAAGGAAGACGGGCTTTATAGAAAGAAAAAAAACAAACTAAAAAAACACTGGACTCGTCTGCAGAAACCACTTCGTCAAAGGTTTCTAACCCCGCTCCTCCCGCTGCAGTCCCGCGGCCACGGCCCCACGCATCCTGGCCCCCTCCCACCCCCCCCAAAACATCCCATCCGCTCCAGGAGCAAGGCAGGTCCTTCCCAAAGGCAGGCACTCGGCATTCCAAACTTCAGCCCTTTCCTCGCTCTCTGACTCCCTAAAAAGCAGGGCCACAAGGTCCCCCACACCCGCAGAGAGACGCCGGAGAGCAGGAATCCCCCAGGAACCGCTTCAGAGGAGCAAAGCTCCCCCTCTCCTACCCTGGGAAAAAAACCAAAAAAACCCTGTTGTTTCAGTCCTTCCCAGCCTCATGATTTTGGGAGACGGTGGGACGCGGTGACGGGATGCCAGTAAAACCAGTGGCAGTGAAAGAAATGTGCCGGCATCGTCAAAAAAAAACAAAAAAACCAACCCAAACAATAACGCGGGAGATTTTCTAGAGATTTCAAGCGGAAAAAAAAAAAATGATGTAAGTCCTGATCCTAAAAGAACCCGAGCCAAAAAAAAAAAAACCCCAACCGCCCTCCCGGTGACTTTTAGCCGTCCGGATAATAGACGGGGAATAAAAAGCTTTGCCGGGCCACCGCTAAAGCTCGTTCTCAGAATAATCACCTACTCCTCTAACGAGATTACGTGGATTAGCTGTATTTGAAGGGAACGTCAATGAACCGGGCGGCCTTTCTAGGCAGGTTTTTAGCGCTACGCGGAATTAATACCGGAAAGACATCAAACCGGGCGGCTATTTTTAGAAAGCCTTCCTCTAAATAACCCAGGTGGGGAGAGAAGGCAAAGCAACGGAGGTGCGTTAAGGCAGGCAGAAGCTGAAGGAACGAGCATCGGTGCTCAATGGATTTAAATCCAGCTGGTGGCCGGTCACGAGTGGTGCGCCTCAGGGCTCAGTGTTAGGAGCATTTCTGATTAATGTCTTTATTGACGATCTCAACAAGGACATAGGTTGTATCATCAGCAAGTTCGCAGATGACACCAAGCTAAGCAGGAGTGTTGATTCCCAGGAGGATAGGGAAGCTCTACAGAGAGACCTAGATAGATCGGATCATTGGGCCAAAATCAATGGCATGAGTTTCAACAAGGGCAAGTGCCAGGTTCTGCACTTGGGCCACAATAACCCCGTGCGTTGCTACAGGCTTGGGGAAGTGTGGCTGGAAAGCTGCCTGGAAGAAAGAGACCTGGGGGTTCTAATTGACAAGCGGCTGAATATGAGCCGGCAGTGTGCCCAGGTGGCCAAGAAAGCCAACGGCATCCTGGCTTGTATTAGACATAGCGTGACCAGCAGAAGTAGGGAGGTGATTGTGCCCCTGTACTCAGCACTGGTGAGGCCACACCTGGAGTATCGTGTCCAGTTTTGGGCACCTGGATCCAAGAGAGATATGGAGGTGCTGGAGCGAGTGCAGAGGAGGGCAACGAAGCTGGTGAAGGGCCTGGAAAACAAATCCTATGAAGAGCGGTTGAAGGAGCTGGGACTGTTTAGTATGAGGAAGAGGAGGCTGAGGGGAGACCTCATCACTCTCTACAACTACTTGAAAGGACACTGTAGAGAGGTTGGTGCTGGTCTCTTCTCACAGGTAACTAATGACAGAACGAGAGGGAATGGCTTCAAGCTCCAGCAGGGTAGGTTTAGACTGAACATTAGGAAAGAATTTTTCAGAGAAAGAGTGGTCGGGCATTGGAACAGGCTGCCCAGGGAGGTGGTTGAGTCACCATCCCTGGATGTGTTTAAGAGCCGTTTAGATGTGGTGTTGGGGGATATGATATAGGGGAGAACTTTGTAGTGTAGGGTAGATGGTTGGACTCGATGATCCCAAGGGTCTCTTCCAACCTGGATGATTCTATGATTCTATGATTCTAACGTTGCAGAGAAAACCAGATCCATCCCTGGTTTCTCTTGGACGAGCTGGAGGAGAAATTAATTCGGCCGGACGCGAGCTCGCATTCCTCCAACGCCGTGTTGAGAAACGGGCTCAAACGTTGAAGGGAATGAGCAACACGGGACACATTCTGCGGGAAAGAGAAGGAAACGCGAGGCTTGTCACCAGGGTGAACATGGAGGGGTTGGTTCCTGGTGCCCTGGGGGCACCTGCAACACCCCACCTGCAGCCCAACAGAGAGAGAATCATTGAATGGTCAAGGCTGGAAAGGACCCTTCAGATCATCGAGTCCAACCATCAACCCAACACTGACAAAACCATCACTAACCCATGTCCCTCAGCACCACGTCTGCCCGGCTTTTAAATACCTCCAGGGATGGTGACTCCACCACCTCCCTGGGTGACCTCTTCCAAGGCTTGACGACCCTTTCAGGGAAGAAATTTTTCCCAATATCCATCCTAAACCTCCACTGGCACAACTTGAGGCCGTTTCCTCTTGTCCCATCGCCTGGTCCTTGGGAGAAGAGACCGACCCCCCCTGGCTACACCCTCCTTTCAGGGAGCTGTAGAGAGCGAGAAGGTCTCCCCTCAGCCTCCTTTTCTCCAGGCTGAACACCCCCAGCTCCCTCAGCCTCTCCTCACAAGACTTGTGCTCCAGACCCCTCACCAGCTCCGTTGTCCTTCTCTGGACAGGCTCCGGCACCTCGGTGTCTTTCCTAAAGCCCCAACTCCTCTCCCTGGTTGCAGACAGGGCATGTCCCTGGGAAGGTGTCCCCCAAATGAGCCTGAAATTAGACTTCAACATCTTCACGGCATCCTTCGCCATGCGGGACGCAGCAGCCATGTCCCATGCAGAGAGCGGAGGCTGCTGCCCCCCGAGGCGCGGACAGACAGACGTTTGCCCAGGGCTCATAGAATCACAGAATGATTCGGGGTGGAAGGGACCTTAAAGATCATCCAGTTCCAGCCCCCTGCCCTGGGCAGGGACACCTCCCACCAAACCAGGTTGCTCAAAGCCCCATCCAGCCTGGCTCAGAAGGATGGGTCTGTTCTATAGTCAGGAAACCCAGCGCTCACGTACTCACTCCTATTTTCTCCTAATTATCCTCAGGATTTAAGAGGAACTCTCAGAGAATTCACTTTTTTCATCCTTTTTTATCCTTGGAGCTTAACTCCTGCAAAATACCCAGCGATTTCAAAATAAGCTGGACCCCGCATTCTCCAAAGTCCTTGGACTCTTCTTTTCCAGGATGGATCCAAGCTGGAGCCTCGGGGAATGAAGCCCCGACGTTTCGCTCTCCGTGTTCCATCCAGCCGCGTCTCTGCACCTTTCCTCTCCTCGTGACTCAGCCGGGGCTCGTGAGTAAAACCCAATTAGGGATTAAACATCTGAGCGACGCAGCAAAAGGATGGCCCCTACCCCAGGCAGCTCCCACCCCGGGTGAAGCGACAAAAATAACCCGTTAAAAAGTCACTTTAATTGCCTTGCCGGTGGTTTGCACAAACTCCAGCTAACGCTAGAGGTTAAAAATGAATTGAGCTTTAAATTCTCTTCTGTTCTTCCCACTTTTCCATTTTCAGGGGGGTCGTGGTGAGGAGGGAAACGGATCCAGCTGCTCCTCCGGCTCCCGTATCCAGCTCCTCTGCAGCAAGGACCGGTCTCAGCGCTGGGTTTCCTCCACCACGGGCTCCTGTTGCAGGCACCCAATTTATTTTGGAAATCACCACCCAGGCTGCTGCCTAGATGCAATCAAGACAGTTATGAAGTCAAGATTCTTCATTCCAGAAGTGGTCTTGACAAGGATGAGAGTATTGAAAAGGTGCGATCGCGCATCACAGAATTACAGAGTGATATGGGTTTGGAAGGCACCTCTGGAGATCATCTAGTCCAACCCCCTGCCAAAGCAGGGCCACCCAGAGCAGGTCCCACAGGAACGGGTCCAGGTGGGGTTGGAATGTCTCCAGAGAAGGAGACTCCACCACCTCTCTGGGCAGCCTCTCCCAGGGCTCTGACACCCTCACAGGAAAGAAGGTCCTCCTCATGGTTAGGTGGAACTTCCCGTGTTCAAGTTTGTGCCCGTTTCCTCTTGTCCTGTCCCTGGGCACCACTGAAAAAAGACTGGCCCCATCCTCCTGACACCCACCCTTGAAGTATTTACAGGCATCAATCAGATCCCCCCTCAGGCTTCTCTTCTCCAGACTCAAAAGACCCAAGTCCCTCAGCCTTTCCTCATCAGAGAGATGCTCCAGGCCCCTCATCATCTTTGTAGCCCTCTGCTGTCCCCTCTCCAGCAGTTCCCAGTCCTTCTTGAACTGGGGAGCCCAGAACTGGTCCCAGTGCTCCAGATGGAGCCTCCCCAGGGCAGAGCAGAGGGGGAGGATGACCTCCCTCCACCTGCTGGTCACACTCTTCCTGATGCCCCCAAGATGCCATTGGCCTTCTTGGCCACAAGGGCACGTTGCCGGCTTGTGGTCATCCTGTTGTCCACCAGGACTCCCAGGTGGTCCTCCAGAGCCCTGGGAAGATCTGGTCCATATCATGTGGGGCTCGTGCGTCACATTGCTCAGCACTTCATGGCGGAGTATATTGCTACTCTGGAGGAGAAATGTTCCACCACTAAATCATGTCAGCCTCCCCTGTGCTTCATTAAGAGCAAGGCAATTAAAGTTCTCTGCACCAGCTTGAGCTCTAGACCACCAGCGCCCAGCACTGAGCCAAAACACTCCCCCGAAACCTCCCTCCTGCTCTGCGCAGGGGCCGTGAAAGAGCGAGATGGAGCAATTTCACAGCCTTAATCCACCCTCTTGACTTCTGGCTCCAGCGGGCGGCGAGATATCCATTCTGCCAAGGGAATCGTGCCAAGAAAACCTGGCTGAGCACTTCGCCCTGCGAGACTCGAGTCTCACAGACTCTTTTCTTTATGGTTTTTTTTTTTTCTTTTCCCTCTCCTTCCAATATCTCTCGCTCAAAAACCGCTTATGTTTCTAAAGCATCTTGCAGATCTTTGCCGGGATAAAGGAAAGCTGACAAACATATTACGGCAATAAAGATGATTTTTTTCCGTCGGAGGAGTAGCAGGCGCATGAGATTTATTCAGATAAAAAGAGGGCGCCAACAGGAGATAAGCTTCTATTTCAGGATGTAAATGTAAATCATGGGGAGATTTGGAGACTATACATAAAATCACAGAACGGTTTGGGTTGGAAGGGACCTTAAAGATCATCCAGTTCCAACCCCCTGCCATGGGATGGACACCTCCCACCAGACCAGGTTGCTCAAAGCCCCGTCCAACCTGGCCTTGAACCCCTCCAGGGATGGGGCAGCCTCAGCTTCTGGGCCAGGGTCTCACCACCCTCACAGCAAAGAAGTTCTTCCCCAGATCTCATCTCAATCTCCCCTCTTTCAGTTTCAGAGATATTTTTTTTTCCTCATCCCTAGACCCATCTTTCTAAGAGACGAGATCGTGGCATTTCTCATGACTTAAGGAGACAAAGCCTGCGAAAGCCCTTCCTGAATGCAGAATCACCTCCACGCTCTCCAAACACACGAGATAATGAGGCCCTTCAAGTTTCATCTGGAGTGTCCAAAGCCAAGAAGGTATTTCAGGAGAGGTCATCTCATTGCTCTCAGAATTTTCGTTTTCTTTTTAAATAAGCAGAATGAGCCCCTGTGCAATAATACGAGCGGGTAAGACTCGGGTGAAGCTGGAATGTGAGACAAGCTGAAAAGTGGCCTCCTGGAGAGCAACTCTGAGGAAAAACACCTGGGAGTCCTGGTGGACAACAGGATGACCATGAGCCAGCAACGTGTCCTTGTGGCCAAGAAGGCCAATGGCATCCCTGGAGGGCATCAGGAAGAGGGTGACCAGCAGGTGGAGGGAGGTCATCCTCCCCCTCTGCTCTGCCCTGGGGAGGCCCCATCTGGAGCACTGGCTCCAGTTCTGGGCTCCCCAGTTCAAGAAGGACAGGGAACTGCTGGAGAGGGGACAGCAGAGGGCTACAAAGATGCTGAGGGGCCTGGAGCATCTCTCTGATGAGGAAAGGCTGAGGGACTTCTTGGGTCTTTTGAGTCTGGAGAAGGGAAGCCTGAAGGGGGATCTGATCAAGGCCCGTAAATACTTCAAGGGTGGGTGTCAGGAGGATGGGGCCAGTCTTTTTTCAGTGGTGCCCAGGGACAGGACAAGAGGAAATGGGCACAAACTTGAACATAGGAAGTTCCATCTCAACATGAGGAGGAACTTCTTTCCTGTGAGGGTGGCAGAGCCCTGGAAGAGGCTGCCCAGAGAGGTGGTGGAGTCTCCTTCTCTGGAGACATTCAAACCCCACCTGGACACGTTCCTGTGCAACCTGCTCTGGGTGGACCTGCTTTGGCAGGGCGTTGGACTAGACGATCTCCAGAGGTCCCTTCCAACCCCATAGCATTCTGGGATTCTATAATATCAACCAGTGATATCGTTTGGCAAAGGTAAAGCCCATCAAGATGCCCTTTGAGATTTCCCTGCCCCTTATTCAAGCGAGAAAGGAGACGACCCAGTGATGACACCGTGCCCACCGCGATCCCTTCACAGCCACCGGTTACGACTTGAGCTTAATTTTCCTAATCCCATTAAATTTTGTATTTCCTTGTTCGCCTCTGCTATCAAAAAACCCAAAACTGACCTCGGGCGTAAAGCAAGCACAGGACATTGCTGACCGTACTCAACCTTGGAGATACGTGGAAGGAAACTAAGGCTGGCCTCCTCATTTCAGGCTCTGAGGAAAGGGTTTTTCTTCAGCTGATACAACTTCCAATTAAACAAAAGCAGGGAGGAAGCAGAATTCCCACAGAGCAAAAGAACAGCAATTCTTAAAAGAAATGATCTGAAATACTCTCTGGGTCAGATCCGTTGCTCGTAGAAGAGCTGGAAACCAGTCCCAGCGTTTCAAGCTGCAAGACTGACAGAAATGCAAAGAAACAACTTTTTTTCTCCTTTTTTTTTTTTTTCCCCCCTTTTCTCTTCCCATTCTCCTTGATCTCATTTTAATTGGAACCGGTCCCAGCTGAACGCGATCCCGAGAAGCACAGCACCTACCCTCTGTCCTTGAAGTCATTTTAAGTCGGGGACCTTATTTCCACGTTCAGGTTTCCAGCCCAGGGTTTAATTCACCTTTACCCAAAGGCATTTTCTAATGGTTCCAAACATTCCGTGTTTCGCAGGACGGGGCAGCGGGAGTTAATGGAGCACACAGCGAGGGGGCCGGGTACAGCCGGTGCTGGGATGAGATTCCAACCTTGCTCTCAAACGTGATCCTGCGTTTTCTTTTGCCTCCTCTTCTCCCTAAACCCCCAGACTTGGGGCTGGAGATACCACCGGCTCCTTCCGGAGGAACCGGCAGCATCACAGCCGTGAAAATGAGATGGGGAATATCCATCCTGTTGGTGGACACCAGGATGCCCATGAGCCAGCAATGTGCCCTTGTGGCCAAGAAGGCCAAGGGCATCCTGGGGGGCATCAGGAAGAGGGTGACCAGCAGGTGGAGGGAGGTCATCCTCCCACTCTGCTCTGCCCTGGGGAGGCCACAGCTGGAGCACTGGGACCAGTTCTGGGCTCCCCAGTTCAAGAAGGACAGGCAACTGCTGGAGAGGGGACAGCAGAGGGCTACAAAGATGATGAGGGGCCTGGAGCATCTCTCTGATGAGGAAAGGCTGAGGGACTTCTTGGGTCTGTTTGGTCTGGAGAAGAGAAGACTGAGGGGGGATCTGATCAAGGCCTATAAATACTTCAAGGGTGGGTGTCAGGAGGATGGGGCCAGGCTTTTTTCAGTGGTGCCCAGGGACAGGACAAGAGGAAATGGCCACAAACTTGACCATAAGAAGTTTCACCTAAACATGAGAAGAAACTTCTTTCCTGTGAGGGTGTCAAAGCCCTGGAAGAGGCTGCCCAGAGAGGTGGTGGAGTCTCCTTCTCTGGAGACATTCCAAACCCCACCTGGACATGTTCCTGTGCAATCTGCTCTGGGTGGCCCTGCTTTAGCAGGGGGTTGGACTAGATGATCTCCAGAGGTTCCTTCCAAATTCCATATCATTCATTCTGTGATTCTGTGGGAAAGGGGAACAACTCTTTCCAGAAAGGCTGATGCCTCCAAAGCCGATACCCTGCCTTCCCCGCTTCACTTACACCTAGGGATAAGTCCGGAGATGGTCTGGAGAGTTTTCTTTAAGAAGGGATCTCGGAAGCAGGGCTTTGGGAGCCTCCAGAGGGAAGCAGCTTGAACTCTGAAACATGAAATTTTATGAGGCTTTTTATCTTAGTTTACACAGCTAATTGTTGCAGGTGTATCAGTAACCGTGTAATTAACACTGTTGTAAAATCAGGTGTAGCCTAGAACTGACTTGTGCAAACACTCCGAGCAGCTGGGACAGATGGACACCGACAGATATTGGTCCCGGGGAGGGTTTGCTCTTCCCTGAATCTGGAGGGATCCTAAAGCTGAGATACAGCCGAGCCGCTCCCCTGGGAAATCACGCGGATTTGGGAAGCCTCCCGTCGGCTCAGCCCGGGATCAAGACGACACCTCGGGCAGCGGAGGGTCATTTTTTCATCCAAAACCGAGCATCACCCGACGGACACGCAGGGACCCGGGCACCGCTTCTCACACCATCCAGGGGGATACTCACATCAGCTTTTTCCTCGAGTTCCCAGGCTCCTTCCTTTCCTCCTGGGAAGGCCCAGAGGATGAGCCGTGTAGCCCTGGGCTGCTGCAGCGGCGTGGGCTGCCCAGCTTCCTACGGAGATGACTGTTGTGTATAATATAGAAACCGAGCTGCTTGTTCCAAGCACAACCACGCCGGCTGCTTTTTAAAGACAGGCTTAGCTCGGATGCAAGGAAAAAGCGGCGCTAATTCCCCCTTGCAGCCTCCAAGCCAAGGGACGCTGTGGGGAAGGAGATCTGGGAGCTTGTCCCGCTCTTGACCCGGCCCCGGGGACACGGCAGCTCCCGCAAGGTCAACCCGGCTGGGCTGAAATCGGCTCCTGTAAATCCTCGCACGGGATTCTGCCTGGAAAGCCCTTGAAGTAGATCATGGGAAAGGCACACAGCGATTTTCCCGGTGCCGAGGCTGGGACGCACCGGCCGGCATCGCGCCTGCCCGAGGTTCGCAAGGGGCTGCGGTGGGTACAGAAGCGGCAGCACGAAAAGAAGAGATTCGGTGCTTAACCCCGTGAAAACAACCCAAACCATATGAAGTATGTGATTTTCTTCCTCAAAGACCATTTTTGCAGGCCGTAAGCAGGGTATTTCCCCCTCTTTTACCCGTTCAGCAGCAGTAGGACAAGGAGGACAACATCTTCACGGAATCACGGAATGCTATGGGGTTGGAAGGGACCTCTGGAGATAATCTAGTCCAACCCCCTGCCAAAGCAGGGCCACCCAGAGCAGGTCCCACAGGAACGTGTCCAGGTGGGGTTGGAATGTCTCCAGAGAAGGAGACTCCACCACCTCTCTGGGCAGCCTCTTCCAGGGCTCTGTCACCCTCACAGCAAAGAAGTTCCTCCTCATGTTGAGATGGAACTTCTTATGGTCAAGTTTGTGCCCGTTCCCTCTTGTCCTGTCCCTGGGCACCACTGAAAAAAGACCGGCCCCATCCTCCTGACACCCACCCTTGAAGTATTTATAGGCCTTGATCAGATCCCCCCTCAGGCTTCTCTTCTCCAGACTCAAAAGACCCAAGTCCCTCAGCCTTTCCTCATCAGAGAGATGCTCCAGGCCCCTCAGCATCTTTGTAGCCCTCTGCTGTCCCCTCTCCAGCAGTTGCCTGTCCTTCTTGAACTGGGGAGCCCAGAACTGGACCCAGTGCTCCAGCTGTGGCCTCCCCAGGGCAGAGCAGAGGGGGAGGATGACCTCCCTCATCTTGTCACTCTTCATCACATACGTACACCCAAAGAGGTAAATAAAAATACCACGAGGCGAACAACAACTGATGAATAATCAATACCAAACCCAAGGAACGTGCCGCTAAGTCCTTTCGGTTGAAAAGCCGCTGCTCTGGCACGCGGAGTAGCTCACGTTTCGGCGTTAATCTCCCCCGGAGCAGCAGATCTACGTGACGAGGAGGAAGCCGAAACGAGCTGCCGTGTCTAATGCGAGTCCCCTTCCCATACAGCTTCCCTCTGTTTCCGCACCAGGCACAGGAACTACCGAAGCCCAGTTTTACGAAGCCAAAAGCAATCGTTACCGTCACCGAGAGTTCGGGAGCATCTACCAAAGAGCCCAAGAGTTACAAACCCAGAAACGGAGCCAGGAGTTAAATCAAGCTAAAAAAACCGTTCTGGCAAAAACCGAGGTGTGGAAAACGCACGGAAACACGATCTTCCTAAAAGGGCAAAGAAAAGGAAGAAGGAAAAGAAACGGCAGCGAAAAAGAAACGTCCAGGGTCGGTGACTGATGAGGACCCCCTTAACGACAGAGATTTCGGTCTTGCCGAACGGCTGCTGAAATCAAACATTTTAAAATCATGGGATCACACAGAATGATACAGGGTCGGAGGGGACCTCTGGAGATCATCTAGTCCAAGCCCCAACGGACCAGGGACACTCGGTGCAGTCACAATATTCGAAGAAAGGATGAAAGGTGAAAGACAGGAACGTCAGGCGATCCGGGCTGGGCTCCGGCTAGAACAGCAGGACACAAATTTCGGGTAAATAGAATCATAGAATCGTCCAGGTTGGAAGAGACCCTTGGGATCATCGAGTCCAACCATCTACCCTACACTACAAAGTTCTCCCCTATATCATATCCCCCAACACCACATCTAAACGGCTCTTAAACACATCCAGGGATGGTGACTCAACCCCCTCCCTGGGCAGCCTGTTCCAATGCCCGACCACTCTTTCTGTGAAAAATTCTTTCCTAATGTTCAGTCTAAACCTACCCTGCTGGAGCTTGAAGCCATTCCCTCTCGTTCTGTCATTAATTACCTGTGAGAAGAGACCAGCACCAACCTCTCTACAGTGTCCTTTCAAGTAGTTGTAGAGAGCGATGAGGTCTCCCCTCAGCCTCCTCTTCCTCAGACTAAACAGTCCCAGCTCCTTCAGCCGCTCTTCATAAGATTTATTCCCCAGGCCCTTCACCAGCTTCGTTGCCCTCCTCTGCACTCGCTCCAGCACCTCCATATCTCTCTTGGATCCAGGTGCCCAAAACTGGACACAATACTCCAGGTGTGGCCTCACCAGTGCTGAGTACAGGGGCACAATCACCTCCCTACTTCTGCTGGTCACGCTATTTCTAATACAAGCCAGGATGCCGTTGGCTTTCTTGGCCACCTGGGCACACTGCCGGCTCGTATTCAGCCGCTTGTCAATTAGAACCCCCAGGTCTCTTTCTTCCAGGCAGCTTTCCAGCCACACTTCCCCAAGCCTGTAGCAATGCACGGGGTTGTTGTGGCCCAAGTGCAGAACCTGGCACTTGCCCTTGTTGAAACTCATGCCATTGATGTTGGCCCAATGATCCAATCTATCTAGGTCTCTCTGTAGAGCTTCCCTATCCTCCTGGGAATCAACACTCCTGCTTAGCTTGGTGTCATCTGCGAACTTGCTGATGATACACCCTATGTCCTTGTCGAGAACTTTAAATTTAAAAGACTTTATTATTTTTTTTTTTATCTGTGACAGCCAAAAGGGCTGCATGATGCCATCAACTGCCTCGACACAGCCTTTGCCCGCATTTCTCCAAAGGATGTAATATTTTGAGGGTAAGTCTCGCACCGGGTGTACCGAGCGCCCACTCAGGGATTTTTCTCGCTGCTCAGTCTCATCTGTGATTCCTTCCAAGGGGTTTTTATTAAATATCAACCTGTAATGCAATAAAAAGCAGTAACTAAGGGGTGGTTGGTTGATGAAAGGTGCATGGAGACCTCAGATGAAGCCACGGTCCAACAGACCGTGTTTTCACGTGGCAAAGTGATACACGAGGCCACAAAAGTGTGGCCTTCAAGAGGCTGAGGGAGTTGGGGGGGAGACCTTAGAGCCCCTTCCAGTCCCTCAAGGGCCTCCAGGAAAGCTGGGGAGGGACTCTTGATCAGGGAGGGGAGCCATAGGACGAGGGGGAAGGGTTTGACACTGAAAGAGGGGAGATTGAGATGAGATCTGGGGAAGAACTTCTTTGCTGTGAGGGTGGTGAGACCCTGGCCCAGGTTGCCCAGAGAAGCTGTGGCTGCCCCATCCCTGGAGGGGTTCAAGGCCAGGTTGGACGGGGCTTTGAGCAACCTGGTCTGGTGGGAGGTGTCCCTGCCCAGGGCAGAGGGGTTGGAATGAGATGGTTTTTAAGGTTCCTTCCAACCCAAACCATTCTGTGATTCTATGATTCTATGAAAAGGCATCTCTGCCGGAGCCAGAAAAGGATTTGGGACAAGCATGGGGCATCTCTTCTGCGTTTGCCATCAGAGCAAAGCCTGGGCCAAAGCAGATGGTCCTTGAAGGTGCCACCACACGAGAAACATGTCCATAAGAAGCTAGAAAGCCAGCTCACACCAACACGCAGCACTGCCAAGGTCACGGCTGCATCCAGACTGGCACCTGGACGACGCGGTCACACCAGCAAAGTCCCAAGAGCGGCCACAAAAACAGAGGGGGAGCCTTTCAGCGTGAGGCTGGAGCACCTTGAACACCTCAGCCTCCCGAGGAGCAGGGCAAAGAGGTGACCCCACCACTGCAGGCAAGGAGCCGGGAGTAACAAGTCACCTTTGTGACAAGGACATGCCGACATCCCCCCCCCCAACACCACCACCACCTCTCCGCAGGTCAAGGCTAGATAAGTTCAACCTTGAAATGAGATAGCATCTCCCCAGAGCGAGAGCAATTAAATGTTGGCACAAGGTATGGAAGAAGAAGGTGGTGATGATGGGGGAGGAGAAGAAAAAGGAGGAGGGGGGGGGGAGAAGAAGAAAGAGGTGTGTGTGGGGGGGTCCCCACTGCTCAGAGCCATTAAAATAAAATTAACGGGTTGGTTTTTAACCCAACCTTGGGTGTCTGCGGGAGGATGAGCTGCAAACGCTTCCCTGCCCTTGCGTTTCCGCAACACCTCCCACCTGGGGACGCGGAAAGTTTCGGAAGCGTTATTTATGCCTGGAAAAAAAAAAAAAAAAAAAAAGGCTTAGGAGGGGTAGGAGAACAGACAGGGTCGTGCTAAAAAAAAGGGAAAGATCAAGGCGAAGGGACTGCAAAATAAGGTTTGCAAGCGTCGGGGCGAGATTCATCTCACTTAAATCTAAACCACTTGGATATCCAAGCGGGAACCAGCCCCAGGGGGAAATGAATCCCGTTCGGGAGGTGCCCGTCACCCCAAGACACTTTTAGATGCCCAAGCGAGGGCAAACGAATGGCATCCCCGAAACCAGCTTCAACTGCAAGCGAGCTGCCTCACGCCTGGAAAATCCAGAGGGAATTTCATCCCGTAATGCCAATTCTGGCCATTTTGCCTTGCTGAGTGGCCCAGCACCCAGGAGGCAGATGCTGGAGGAGAAGCTACTCCAGCTCCTGGAGGCAGATCTTCACGTCTCTCTTCTAGGGGATACAAAGAGACCATCTGCAGGAAGCCCTCAACCTGCAGAGCTCGAGGTTGGGCGAGATGCTCGCCGTTCGGCATCCTTTCTGAACATTTGACTGGGATTTCAGCCCTTACTGGTCCTCACTGGGCTCAGCTGGAGGAGGGAAAGGGCTGTGGTGAGCCTGACTCTTCTCTGCTTTAGCTCCGAGGCTGGGCAGAAGGTGCCAGTGTGGTTCTCCCAAGCCCAGGAGAATGTGGGTTATCCCATCCCTTTACCTTCTCCTCCTTTATAGGGAGGGGGGACCTGCTGGGTGGGAGATTTGTCCTCAAAATACCACGTGGAACTCCATCCCTGTCCCCTGCGATATCCTCCCTAGGGTCCTGGTCTCCCTTTCCCCGCAATCCCTCGCACACGCGCCTCCACAAAGCTCCTTTGCTACCTTCAACCTTCGGATGGGCGTCTCTCCATCCAAAAGGAGGAAAGCGCTCTGCAAACCCGAGTCTTGATCACGTCCAAGGTGGTGCAAAAGATGTCACCGTTCCCCAGCCCTCGTTCTGCAGGAGGCTGGGCTCCTGCTGCAGACCAGGAGAGGGAAAAGCACTCTATTTCCCAGCAACTTCCCAGCGCCGGGTAGGATTAGACACGGCTAATTAACAGCGAGAAGGAAGCAACACGGACCCAAACCCCTCCCAGCAGCACCCAAGCCTCGTGTCCTCAAAACCAAGCTGCTTTATCGAGAGAAACCCTCCTGAGATCCTTCATAGCCCACCTTCTCCGGCCACGACACCCCGCAAGCGCACAGACACGAGACTGGAAGAAACAGGTAGAGTCACCCAAACACCTCCGACACCACCCAGGGTGAGCTCTGGGTGTCCAACCAGACCCGAGGGGACCTCTGTCCCATAACCCACCCCACACCTTGGCACTGGAGGATGTCACTGAGCAAAGCACTGTGAGGTGACAGCCTGTCAAACATCAAGGCTGGGTTTTTTTCCCCCTCCTCTTTTCTGCTCCTCACGCTACACCAGCCCGGGGATGAACCTTCCCGAGGAATCACAGGCGTCCACCACACACGGAGCACGTCGGATGCCCGCTAAAGCCTGGACCATCCATCGCCACCTGCCATCTCCAAGGATCTCCGAGGGTCTAGTTCAAGCGAGGAGCAAATAAATACAAGGGGGAGCAAACGCAGCCCCCTTGGAGGGAGGGGGGGAAGAGGGAGAGAAGAAGCTTTCCACGCTCCGAGCACGGAAAAGGTGGCCGGGAACCTGCTGGGCACGGTGACACCCGCTGGGTTGTGCGCGGATATAGCTGTGCGAGCCCGTAAGTCAGTATGTGTATATATATATATATATGTATGTATATATAAAGCAGGTATGCACGTATAAAGCACGTATAGAGACATAAAGCATCCACACGAAGCGCCCATACACACATGAAGCCTGTGTAAAACCGGAGGGAAGCGGATACATACGCCTTCTCCCGTCCTCCCGGGCGCCAAACCGGGGCTGCAGGCGCCTGAGGGATTCGAACCCACCCCCCCCCCACCACCACCTCCCCGTTCCCAGGCGGGGGTCTCCGGCAGGCCCGGGGGTGGCGGGGCTGAGCCCCGGGGAAGGGCGAGGCGGCACCGGGCAACCACCCCGGGACGGGGGCTCCATCCCCGCGGTGGGCTCCCCGCTTCCCGCCCGCCCCCCCCCCGCCCAGGTCCGCTCCGGTTCGGGGGCAGGACCGGGCTCCCACCGACCGCTTCCTCCCCCCCCCCCCCCCCCCCCGAATCCCACCGGCACCGGGGCGGGGGAGGTGGGAGCAGCGCCCGGGGGCGGCGGGGACAAGGTGGAAGAGGGGAGAGGTGGGGGGGGGGGGGGGGAAGGCGGCGGGTCGCCGCGCTTACCGGGACCGCTCCGCACCGCTCGGCTCCGCCATGGCCCGGCCCGGCTCGCGCACCGGCACCGCGCGCCCGCCCCCGCCGCTGACGTCACCCACCGGCCGCCGCCGCCGCGCGGGGGCCACCTGCCGGGGGAGGGGCAGGGGAGGGGGCGATCCGCGGCGAGGAGCCGCCTGAGGGGACCCGCTGTCGCGTTCCCCCCCCCCCCCCCACCGCGGCCAACCCCCTCTGAGGAGCCGCCTGAGGGGATCCGGTCCCCCCGGCCACCCCCGCCGGCCCCGGGAGGAGCCGCCTCGGGGGGTCCGGTGTCGTGTCCCCCCCGCCCCCCCGCCAGCCCCTCTGAGGAGCCGCCTGAGGGGATCCGGTCCCCCCGGCCACCCCCGCCGGCCCCGGGAGGAGCCGCCTCGGGGGGTCCGGTGTCGTGTCCCCCCCGCCCCCGCCAGCCCCTCTGAGGAGCCGCCTGAGGGGGTCCGGTCCCCCCGGCTCCCCCTCACCGTCCCCCGGCCACCCCCGGGAGGAGCCGCCTCAGGGGATCCGGCTCCTCCTCACCGTCCCCGGGAGATGCCCCCTGAGGGAATCGAGCCCCTTCGGCCACCCCCGCCGTCCCCCGGGGGAGTCGCCTGAGGGGGATCGAGCTCCCCCCGGCCACGGGAGGAGCCGCCTCGGGGGGTCCAGCATCCTCGGCTCCCCCTCACCGTCCCCCGGCCACCCCCGGGAGGAGCCGCCTCAGGGGATCCGGCTCCCCCTCACCGTCCCCAGGAGCTGCCCCCTGAGGGGATCGAGCCCCTTCGGCCGCCCCCGCCATCCCCGGTAGCAGCCACCGGAGAGGATCTGCTGTCGTCCCCCCCGGCCACCCTCACGGTCCCCCGGCTACCCGTGCTGTCCCCGGGCAGCCACCTGAGGGGACCCGGTGTCGTACCCCCTTCCCGGTTACCCCTCACCGTCCCTGGGAGGAGCCTCCTGAGGGGACCCGGTGTCGTACCCCCTTCCCGGTTACCCCTCACCGTCCCTGGGAGGAGCCTCCTGAGCGGACCCGGCTCCCCCTCACGGTCCCTGGGAGCAGTCGCCTGAGGGGATGGAGCCCCCCGGCCACCCCTGCCGTGCCCCGGCTCCCCCCCCCCTCCCCCAGCCATGCCCAGTGAAGAGCCCCCTGAAGGGATCCAGCCCCCCCACCATAGTCCCTCCTGGAGCCCACCTCAAGGTGTCCCTCCCAGTAAGGGCGGTGGCAGGTGAACCCCCTCACTCTGAACACCGAGGCAACCCCGGGTGGCCTTTCTACCCCTTTTTTTCACCCCCCTGGAGCCAACGTGTGGGTCTCCAGCTCTGATCCCTGGAGAACGGCGGCGTCCTCGCGTCTGTCCCCTCCTGAGGTCTGTCCCAGCTGAACCTTGGCTTTTCCCGAGGAGAAAGGTGGGATGGATTTGGGGTAGCGCCCCCAACTACAGGTGAGGTCTTTCCACCCTCATGGAATGACACGCCGAACAGCTTTGATGGAAAATAAATACAATAATCCACCGTAGGCTGTATTTACAGCGTGAAAGGACAATTAAAGGAAGCTGCTTCAACTGTCTAAGTGGAGGGAGCGGGATAGTTCGATAGTTATTGATCCCTCCAGAGGAGCGTGGGGCTTTGTCAGAGCTGGAGGAACCGAGCCTCCCTCCTCTTCTGCAGGGGAAACGGTAAGAAAACAAAACAAACCAAAAAAAAAAACCCAAAAAAATAAAAGAGAAAAGGGTCCGGTGAATTAAACTCCCAGGGAATGACAACAGGAGGAAAGGAAGGCGTATTTTCGGTGGTACAAGAATCTGCCAAGTTGCCCTGGAATACTCAGGGGAGCCGGGGAGAACGAAGAGCATCTCAGGGAGCTCTTCGGAAGCGCTCGATGGGGGAAAACGGGGCAGTTTGGGCAAAAAAAAAAAATCTTCTCAAACGTGACCATTCTCTTCCTTCACGGATTTATTACAGCCGACCCTGCGGCGACAACCCCGGCCCCGACTCGAGGGTCCCGTCCCGGCGTTCAGCGGTGAGGTTTCCACCGCTTCGTCACCGTGAAGCTGCCCAGGGGTGAGGAACGGAAACACCGTATTTCCGGCAGGCGGTGTTGGTGCCGCTCAAGCCGTACCGTCCTAAAGGGCAGGTTTTGGCACCCGCGGTTGTGCGACGGTGCCGTTAACAGGCAACGCAAACACCGTCGGCACGAGGCGGGTGCCAGGGGGCGTGTTTCCAAGACGGGATGATAACACGTTAAAGCGATTTAATTAAAGGCTACGGAGCCTGAATAGATAATCGCGGGCGTTGGCCGCAGCTTCCTGCGCGAGGAATCGCGTCTCTCTTTTTTAAGAGGGGAGAAGCAAAGCTCTCAAAAACCCACCTGAGCGTTTACATCAGTTTCCCGGTGATTGGTGAGGAGGGACCAGGGGCACTTGATGAAAGGAAGCGGCGCTGGTGCCTGAAGCGTGTGCCGATAACGGGAGCTGGAGGAAATCTCTTGGTTTTCACCCTGCCAGAAACGTGGGGTTGAATCCAGGCTCTCTCCCTTCCCTCTCCGAGAGAGGAGAAAGCACAGGTGAGGTATGTGCGGAAAGGCAGAGCATCAATCCTGCTCTCTCCTTGAGAAGTCAGTCCCTCTCTCCTGAAACGTCAGCCCGCCGCCGTCGTTTGCACCTGGGGAGGAATCACCCCCTGCACCAGGACAGGGTGGGGGTGACCTGCTGGAGAACAGCTCTGAGGAGAAAGACCTGGGAGTCCTGGTGGACAACAGGATGACAATGAGCCAGCAATGTGCCCTTGTGGCCAAGAAGGTCAACGGTGCATCAGGAAGAGCGTGACCAGCAGGTGGAGGGAGGTCATCCTCCCCCTCTGCTCTGCCCTGGGGAGGCCCCATTTGGAGCACTGGGTCCAGTTCTGGGCTCCCCAGTTCAAGAAGGACAGGCAACTGCTGGAGAGGGGACAGCAGAGGGCTACAAAGATGATGAGGGGCCTGGAGCATCTCTCTGATGAGGAAAGGCTGAGGGACTTGGGGCTGTTTAGCCTGGAGAAGAGAAGGCTGAGGGGGGATCTGATCAAGGCCTATAAATACTTCAAGGGTGGGTGTCAGGAGGATGGGGCCAGTCTTTTTTCAGTGGTGCCCAGGGACAGGACAAGAGGGAACGGGCACAAACTTGAACATAAGAAGTTCCATCTCAACATGAGGAGGAACTTCTTTCCTGTGAGGGTGGCAGAGCCCTGGAAGAAGCTGCCCAGAGAGGTGGTGGAGTCTCCATCTCTGGAGACATTCAAACCCCACCTGGACACATTCCTGTGGGACCTGCTCTGGGTGTTCCTGCTTTGGCAGGGGGTTGGACTAGATGATCTCCAGAGGTCCCTTCCAACCCCATGTCATTCTGTGATTCTGTGTGATTCTGTTTCCTGCTGGATCCAGGGAACTGAAGGATAATTTATGTGGGAAGGGACCTCCTAGTCCAGCCCCGAGCCGCTTGGAGAAAGCTTCCTCGCATCAGGTTCCTCCCCGAGTTTTCCAGTTGAGCCTTGGCCATCTCCGAGGATGAATGCCATTGAACAGGATGGGGGTTTGTGCGTGAGGCAGCGAAAATAAAGAGTATTTTCTTGCCTCGGCAGCCTCCTCTCTCCTCTCCAGGCTGCCCACCCCACACGTACACGCCGCTTACCAAATTTTAGCTTTCCTCAGCACTTTGAGCTCGCAGCCCCATTTTCTTCCGTCAGCTGTATTATTAATCAGCAGGCTGCAAATTATGTTGCTATAACCCACGTACTTTTTGTATTTGAAACTGAAAATAAACTAAATTGGCCCAGAGTAAACAAATCCCAACTTCCCGGGAAAAACCGGCAACGGGCGCAGCAGAGCCAGGGGAGCTGCAGGTGCTAGGGGGCCAGGATGGCCAACGGAGAAGGACCTCGTCAAGGATGGACACCCTTGTCAGTAGATGGGGATAATTAGTGGAGCGCTCGTCAAGAGGGGCTCTGTATGGATCCTGGGGTGACAAACACACCTGCGAGACCATCTCCCTCCGGATGAACCCAAAACCCTGAGGTTTCAGCCCGGCCAAGAAGCCACTTGTCATGTCCTCAACCCCAAACTGTACAAAGCAAATAGCTCCCTAAACAGAGACCGAAAAAAAGAACAGGAAAATAAAAAAATATTTTAAAAACTCCTTGACTTCCTAACCTTTTGTGCAGAAAAAGGGACGTACAAAAATACCAAAGGAGGAGGGACACAGTCCCTCCCCATCTGGAGCACTGGGTCCAGTTCTGGGCTCCCCAGTTCAAGAAGGACAGGCAACTGCTGGAGAGGGGACAGCAGAGGGCTACAAAGATGCTGAGGGGCCTGGAGCATCTCTCTGATGAGGAAAGGCTGAGGGACTTGGGTCTTTTCAGTCTGGAGAAGAGAAGCCTGAGGGGGGATCTGATCAAGGCCTATAAATACTTCAAGGGTGGGTGTCAGGAGGATGGGGGCAGGCTTTTTTCAGTGGTGCCCAGGGACAGGACAAGAGGGAACGGACACAAACTGGAACATAAGAAGTTCCACCTAACCATGAGGAGGAACTTTTTCCCTGTGAGGGTGGCAGAGCCCTGGAAGAGGCTGCCCAGAGAGGTGGTGGAGTCTCCTTCTCTGGAGACATTCCAACCCCGCCTGGACATGTTCCTGTGCAACCTGCTCTGGGTGGACCTGCTTTGGGAGGGGGGTTGGAGGAGATGATCTCCAGAGGTCCCTTCCAACCCCATATCATTCTGGGATTCTGTGAGATGCTGACTAATGGTTGGGCCAGAGCTACTCTCCCGTGTCCGTGTTTTCCCATTCCAAAGAAGTTTGCTGTCCTAAAGGTCAGTTTATATTTCTAGCGCCCATTAGTTGGGTTGGGGTGAGGAAAAAAAATAAATACCACATTTAATAATGTATATGCTTTTTTTTCCTGCTGTTGCCAGGAGGGGCATTGCTCAGTCGAGCTCCGGTGGTATAAACACCGGTGTAAGGCTCGGCTCGAGCGCGATCCGGCCACATTAGCCACAGCAGCTCCACTGAAATTACTCTGCCCCGGAGTAGTATTAATGTACAAAAATAAAGTGGAAATTAAAAACAGCAGGACGGGGAAAGTGCTGCGAGTGTCAAGCTGGGGAAATTAAACCTCTTTAACTCACCCGCGTGCGCTGTTCGCTCCTCCACGCGCGCTCCGATTTCTCCCCAACGTGTCATAAATCAAGGAGCTCCTTAAACGTCGATGTCTCCGAAGAGTCCTGGCTGGTGGAGGGAAGCAGCCATTGCTGGACACCAGAACATCAGATGAGACACACCGACGAGTTGTCCTCTACAGAAACAGCTCCTAACAGTCTGCCTCTTCGAACCGGGAATGCTTGGAGGGAGGAAATGAGAGTACAAGATCCATCAGGCATAAGTGAACTATCACCCCCAGCCCCTCCAGCGCTCTGTGAGGAATGGAGAATAAAATGAAGGAGGAAGGGTCTGAGATACTTCAGAGCTGCAGTGAATCCAGGGCTGGATAACGCAGCAGAGGACGGCACGGAGCGGCCGGTTTAAATAATCCGGCGGCTGAGCGGATGCGATGCCCGGACACCGAGCTCCTGGGGGTGAGTCCCTGCAGTGAAAGTGGTGTCAGCATCACGACCCCTTTACTCTCTATTTATTGCAAATAAAGAGGCCGATGCTTCGTTTGCCACCATATGCCCACAGATCCCGTCCCTGCCGCTCCCCTCCCCTGTCCCTACCTCAGGGCCCTCCTCGCACCCTGAAATAACACTGTTTATTCGCTTTTTTCCTCCACTTAACGCTGGTGTCAGAGCACCCACCCACCCACCAAATTGGGGCGAGGGATCCCGACCCGCTCCTTCCACCTCACCGGCAACAAAACTAGTCGAGAGCAAAGCTTTTGATTTCCCCAACTGTCACCAATTTGGCATCAACTTCCTTGAAGGCTTCCTTTTTTTCCCCCCCTTCTGTCTTATTAAACTGACCTAAAACTGCCAAAGCAAAGAACAAAAAAGATGAAGTCTCTCACGTCGTAGGCAGCCACCTTTGTAAATCCTCACGGATGAGCTTGTCACAAGTCCCCAGTACGGGGGGGGATGCCGGTAGAGCCATCATTCTCCCCACACCCACGTTTTCTACCTCCTGCTATTATTTTTCACGTATGCTATAATCAGCTTTTACAGATCCCGAACGTCACACCCGGGAATGGAGGTGCCGACTGGAGCGATGGCAGGAGATCCCTCGAGGAGATGACACGACCCCCAGCCGTGTGTCCTGGGGGACTCCAGGGGTGGCCTTGGGGAGCCCAAATTTTGCCGTTCCCGGCTCCTCTCCCACCCCAGAGAGAGTTTGTCGTTAGCAATTAGCGCTGGCACCAGCGCGCCCAGGCAGAAGGAGCTCCCGCATCCCTCGGCGTCACCCCCCTTTCCCTGCCCAGTGTCCTTCCCTGCTTACCATTTATCCTGGCATCTCGCTCATTAATAAAGAAGCCAATTAAAAGCACAGTCTCTGCCTGCCCATAACCCCCGATGTCGAGGGTTCAGCTGCGACTACTGAAGCCACAATGGGATGAGGGGAGCCCAGGCACCGCAGGAAGGGACCACGCAGGGTCCCGTACCAGAAATCCAGCCACAAGACAGAAAACCAACAAAGATATTTTAAAACTTGTGTTTTTCTTTCTAAAAGCAGACGCTTTTCGTTTGCCGTGGCTGTTCCCAGCACGTTGAGGCCGGACAATGCCCAGATTAAACAGCATCACCTCAAAACTGCCGTTTTCCCCACCCTTTGGGGCGAACCCCTCGCAGAACTCGGATCCAAAGGATCCAAGGATCCAAAGGAGTTACCCCAGGAACAACTCACCTACTCGCATGGATTTTATTTACAAGCTCCCAACATTTGCATGCCGGCTCGTTTGCAGGACTGAGCCTGCGGAAAACAAGCCGCCGGGTTATCTTCTGCACGGACCTTCAGAAAACACGGCTCCAAATTACCTAGGAGAAGCACGGAAAGCAGAAGGGAAATGAAAACGGGAGTTAGTCAAGGTCTTCCTATTCACAGATTATTTTATCCACTAATTAAAGCAGAGCAGGCTTGAGAATGGGAACAGCTTCCCCGAGGTCCCAATTAAGCGGGATGGCTTTGCACCAAGCCGCAGCGGTGGGTATCCGAGAGAGCGGGCGAGGACGGAGGGACTGATGGATGATAACGAAGGAGCTGTTTGAACACGTCCAAGTGAAGTTCTCAAATGACCTTAAGCCTCCCGGTTTGGGAAAGCTGCGCTGCCTGCGCCGGGAGATGCCGTCTCCTCTGAGAACAACCCAGCTGAGGCATCATCCAGCCCTTTGTATTTGAGCTCCAGCGTCTGGGGAATAGTTCAACGTCAGAAACAACCAAAGCCAAGTGTGAAGCAAGATAATAACTTTTGGGGGTTTTTTTTTGTTGTTTTTTTTTTTTTTTTCTCCCCAAGACCAGCCGTTTCCCCGCATCGCCGTTCTAATTGTAAATAGCGGGTTTGTTTTTTTTTTTTTAAGCTTAAAAAGGTGGTTTGGAAGCGACGGAAAGCGTCCAACCTGCCAGCCCGCGGGACTGCTAACTGAAGAGGAATGGCTCCCGCTTCGTAACGGTGGTTTCTGGCTCTCAGCCCGGTGCTGGCCGTCGCCGGAGACAGGTCCCTGTGGTGACAGCCATCGACCTGGCTGAAACCTGTAATTCCCATGTCCCTGCTTAAAACCCTCTCAGATGCCACAAGATACCGAAGCCGAGCAGTATTTAGGGGGGCCAATTTGAATTTACAAACTCAACCCCAAACCCTCCAAAGCTGGGAATGCGAAGAGGTGGAGGAGCCGACGCTGAAAACAACCTGCCTGCGGAGAAGTCTCCTGGCTGGGATGTCACACGGGGAGCATGTTTGAGATAAACTACCTTGAGCGTTAGGAAACGAGCTTTTAATTAATACCGCTGTACCTTTTCTAGAGGCTCTCAGCTAGAAGTTCAGCAGAGCGAGGTTGGCAGCGATGCTGAGCTGCTCTCTTCCATCCCAAGATGAGAAGATGCAAAGTCCCCTGCATCTGATAAGCTTATGACTTCTCGCTCCCCCTGCTGCCTTTTCCTGGTGGGCTCCAGCCGCTGTTTATTAGCCAGCAAGCCTTGCGTGTCCTCGTTGACCAGGGAATCATCCCGGGAATGCCACTCCTTTGTAGGACATCAGCACTTGCCAGTGGGGACACATGGATTATCTCTCCCATCCTCTCCTTTCTTAGGTGGCCACAGGCAAAGGTTTCACTGCGCCGACGTGGAAAGCAGAGTTTAAGGTTCTACCTCTCATCCTGCAGCTCTCAAGCCCACGTTTTTCCTCTCAGTGTCCTTCAACAAAAGGCAAGGACTATGTGATTTCATTGGGACATCTGTTTCGTGATGCGCACCGTGGTTCATCACCAGAAAATCATAGAATGGTTTGGGTTAGAAGGGACCTTGAAGATCATCCAGTTCCAACCCCCTGCCATGGGCAGGGACACCTCCCACCAGACCAGGTTGCTCAAAGCTCCATCCAACCTGGCCTTGAACGCTGCCACAGATGGAGCATCCACAAGGGTCTGGATCAGCCAAGGCTGCTTTTACGTGAGTCAAAGGAAGCATCAGTCTCTTCTCACGCGGCCATGCAGAGCCCTGAAGGCTTTTCCAGTGCCGGTTTGACTCCCCTGGTCCTCCCAAGCTCGCAAGACAAGAAAGATGTTTCCAGCTGAAAAACAAAACCAGAATAACCAGCTGGGCCACTGGTGCCAAATGGTGCCTTCGGACTGGAGAAGACTCCAGCTGCCAGACAGTTTCTACAGAAGCAAGTCCTTTGATGGCAAGTGGTGCCCAAGCAGGGCGATGGCAGAAGACGATGCTTGACCTCTGCCAGGCTGGAGGAAAAAACCTGCTCGTGGCAGGGTGGTGGCAGCCCCCAGAAGGATTCGTTTGGCTCCCTCGTAGAGTAATTCCCCAACACACGAATGGATGGAGAAAAAAAATCAACATTCTCCTCTATCGGCACTGGGTGAAAAAACAGCAGCATTACTTATTGTAGAAAAGGAGACAATTTTCTAGGGCGACTTCTCTTCCCCGAGGCTTCGTACCTCTGCTCAAGGTCTCATCTCAGGAAGATCAAGATGGCCCCAGTTCCATCCACACATCCAGAGGTGCACCTCAACTCCATCTTCTGCAGCTGCCACCAGCCCCCAAGCAAGGCACGGCCTTTTTTTTTTTTTGCATGGTATAGACTGAAAACTCACATCTGAATGACATTCACCACTGACGTGTCAAGTCAAGCCAGCTCATCTGAACTCCTTCACTCCACCCGAGAGCCAGTTGGTATCATCAAGAAGTTTTCATAGAATCATGGACTGGTTTAGGTTGGAAGGGACCTTAAAGATCATCAAGTTCCAACCCCCTGCCATGGGCAGGGACACCTCCCACCAGACCACGTTGCTCAAAGCCCCGTCCAACCTGGCCTTGAACCCCTCCAGGGATGGGGCAGCCACAGCTTCTCCAGGTATTCTGGAAACCTGCCCTGTTGTGGCACAGACCGGGGCTGGGGAGGGAGGGCAGGACAGTGCAGGGAAAGTGATGCTGAAGGTCATGCTGCAAGAGGAAAAGAAAAACAAAGGTGGAAACCCCAGCTGAAAAGGCAGGACAACCTGTAAAAGGTGGAGGAGACCTTAAACCTCAGCATCGCTGTTGCTAAAGCCCACCAGTGTCAACGATGAGGCACATGGAGGAGGAGGAAGGTGCTGCAGGATTTCAGAGGAGACCTCCAAGATACGTGCAACAGATAAATCTATAATTTGATGTTTATCTCATCAGCCGAGGAACTCCATGACCTATTTGTACATTGTCTACGTGTCTGGGGGTTGTTTGCTCCCACCCAACAGCTGAGACAAAAGCTTGGCCACAGCAAAAGAAAATAAAAGCCGTGGAAAAGACGACCTGAACAAGCTGAGGAGCTTTGTGTCCGGGCTCTGTCATTAATCAAGCTAATTCAAATAAGTGAGCCATTCAAGTGATATCAGGCCCAGCAAGAACAGCCGGAGCAAAATAATCAAGGTTTCAGAAGGATGAAGAAATCTCTTGAAAACACAGACCACGTTTCTGATGGCTGCTGTGGGACACGTATGGAGCCAGAAAACCAGACGGGCTGGAAGCCCAGGACATGCTTTCGAGTCAGAGCACGGAAGATTTGGTGGCCACACCGAGCAAAAAAGACCCTTCAGTGCCTGGGCCTGTGTGAAATTTGGTGCAACGTTGCATCCCATCAGCCCAGTTAAGGAAATGAAATGGTTGGGCTGGAGACTTCTAAGCACCATCGTTCTGGTCATTGGGGATTCCCTTGGCTGCACCTGAGTTCAGAAAATTATGCAGTAAATTACGATTCACCATCTCTGAAGCACCTTTGCAAGAAACACTCCCTGCAGCCAGTGCCACCACCCCCACCGGTGTCTCCTTCCAGACATTGTCCCCCAGATGTGGGTACAGAGAGGAGCCACCATTTCAGCCCATTCCCTTGCTGGCTTTTGGGGTGAAAAGATGTTTGGTAGCGCTTTTGTATCACCCCACACCGGATTTGGATGATAAGAGGTAAAACCAGGAGAAAGCAAAGGATAAGAGGTGCTGCTCAAGCCAAGTTACGGTCCCTCTGCCACCTCCCTCCGTGTTCTTTGTGCCTTGAAGTGATATTTTAAAGAGCTGGAAAAAAATAGGAAATATCTCCCCCAGCCACCAAGGGAAGATCTCCCTGCCCGGGCTCCCCCATCCTTCACGCAAGACAGCCCGGCTTCTCCCCACGCTGCCAAAAAGCTGGGATCTCAGCTTTGACTGGATGAAAATATCCCAACCAAAAGGCAGACGAAGGGAAATATCAAAACCGGCATCAAAAAAAGCTGTGCCACCATCCCAGCAGTGGCGAGCTGAGCAAAACCTTCAAAAACCTGCAGCTTTGCATTCCCCACAACCTCCACAAGCTTCCAGCCTTAGACAAAAGGGTATTTTGTTGTGTTTTCTGATGTTTTGTTGAGCGTCTCTCCTACACTCTCCGTTTCCAGGTGAGCTTCCCAACATTCATAAATAATATGGTCACGGGGCTGGAAAAAAAAAAAAACAAGCAAGGGGAGCAAATCTGAAGTGCAGGTGGGAGAATCATAGAATCGTAAAATGGTTAGAGTTGGAAGGGACCTTAAAGACCATCCAGTTCCAAACCCCTGCCATGGGCAGGGACACCTCCCACCAGACCAGGTTGCTCAAAGCCCCCTCCAACCTGGCCTTGAACCCCTCCAGGGATGGGGCAGCCACAGCTTCTCTGGGCAACCTGGGCCAGGCTCTCACCACCCTCACAGCAAAGAAGTTCTTCCCCAGATCTCATCTCAATCTCCCCTCTTGCAGTGTCAAACCCTTCCCCCTCGTCCTATGGCTCCCCTCCCTGATCCAGAGTCCCTCCCCAGGGTTTTTATGGAGCCCCTTGAGGGACTGGAAGGAGCTCTAAGGTCTCCCCAGAACCTTCTCTTCTCCAGGCTGAACACCCCCAACTCTCTCAGCCTGTTGAAGAAAGAAACACGGATGCAACATGACTTCACATGGGGAAGGGCTCCTGCAGCATCAGCTGCACGGGATTTGGAGGCGGGGAGCCGCAGAGATGGTGCACTGGAAAAGTGCGATTTCCCATTTCTTCCCTACTTCCGGGCACAGACACCTCAAAGCCCAAGGCAAGCATAACCAGGAGATGCGTCCCGACATGGAGAAAAACCTGGAATCACAGAAAACGCACATCCCACGTGCTCAGATAAGGACCCAAATTAAAAGATGCAAACCATTGCTAACCGAGCGGTGCCACTGGAAGATGCCACTACTTTAACTCTGATGTCCTGAAGGACCACAACAACGTTTGGCCCTACTGATGCTGTCACCAAACCCATGGAGCAAAGGGGGAGGCAGATTCGTGCCAGTTTTTGGACACAGCATCCCCAGCAACGGAGATGCCATTACAGGGAAGGAGAGCAGGACCAGCTTAGAGAAGAGGGCAAAGCACGAGGCCAGATCTTGCACCAAGCAGCCCCCAAGGCTGGGCACAAGGACAAGAGGATTTTCTCAGCTGGATTTAAGCTGGATATTGGGAGAGGTTTCTTTGTGTTAAGGCAGACAGATCCGGACTTCCCAAGTTGAAGGGGCAAAGGTGAAGGCGAGTGGGTCTAACATGGAGCTTGGCAAGACAATGAGCAAGAAGCGTCACTCGGAAAGGGATTTGCAAGGCCAGAGCTCGGGGGAGCGTGGGGAGGTGGTGGCCAAGAAGGAAGCCAAATGTTTCGCAGTGCGATCTCCACCTACAGCTCCTGGTGTGGCCTCGGGAAGTACTTTAAGGCCCTGAGGATTCATTTTCCACTCGCACAATAAGGATAATAACACTAATCCATGCTTAGGAACCACTCCAGACATTAAGACGTAATCACAAGAGATCCCCTCCTGGTTTGCATCACAGCACAAAATATTAATAACTTCAAGTCATTTGTGACAATTCGGGGGTGGGAAACACTAAGAATCTCATCCAGGTGCTTGACAGAGAGCTCAGCCCGTCCCAAAGCAGGAGGAAGTCCCACGAGCACGTCGCTGCAGGCGATGGAGCGGCCGAAGTATCTCAAAACCTCTAAACCCCCCTCCAGGAGGGAGGGACAAGTGGCCGCAGTGCCCAGCAGCGATGGAGGAGCCCTGGAGCCAGCCCATCCCCGGGTACCCACCAGCACAGAGACATCCCTTCGATGCTCTTATACTTTATTAATAAACCCCGGGTCCCGCCACACGGGTTCGTCTCACTCTCCGCATCGGAGGCTGTTTAAATTTTAATTAGCGCGTGCATATACATTCATACCCAGCCAGCTCCTGTCGGAGATGTTGCCATGGCATCTCCCAGCCCCAGGCCCAAAGCACCGGCGTTCGGCTGCCGGATTATTCACACTCAGTGCTGCCGAGCGAGAGAGTGTGGGGGGGGTGTTTATAGCTGGGGTGCACCAGCATGGGGAAAAACGGGCCGGTTTTTACATTCGCGGGGCTTTAAAGAATCAGTGAAATTGCCGCCGTCCTGCCTATTTATCCACTTCATTAGCAACCGGGGAAAAAAACGCCAAAACTCCAGCGATTTCCAAATTTCCCGGTTGCTGGGAGGGGAGAAGCGAAGAGCCTGGAGAGTTCCAGCACCGAGTTCAGGGTGAACCCCCCGATGAGACCCTATACTGTAAGGTCAGCACTTCCCCAGGTGCTCACACATATAAAAAAAAAAAAAAAAAAAAATATATATATATATGTAGTCCTATATATTGCATCCTCCCGGGTGCAGCTCACGTGTGTGGTCCTGGGGCTGTTTCCCAGCGGGGAGCAATCCTCAGCCTCTCTCTCCTTAAGCAACCCAGCGACAACCAGAAGAAAAAGCTGCTGCAAAGAATAAACACAGACACACACACACACAAAAAATCAACATATTTCCAGCTTGTAACAGTCAGCACATTATTTAATTAAAAAAAAAAAAAAACAAAACCTATTAAGATCAGTGTGATTTCCCAGAGGGAAAAACATTTTAAAAATTATTCGGTGGCTCATGCTGGCTGAAGTCATCGTAAGGAAGGGAGGGGGCTCTTCCCCAGACACCCACCGCACCCAAAAGCCATGAGAGGAGGAATATTTTTCACGATAATTCCCCGTGCAACCACGTTACGGGGCCACCTTCGCTTTGTCGAGTCTCTCCCGGGAGGCAGCACAGGCTGATAATTTCCAACCAATTTATTCAGACAGGCTTAAACGAGGACTCTTTGCACCCTGTGTAAGGTTTTTTTTTTGGGTGGGTTCTAATAGACTTCTGACTTCTAGGATATTGCAGGAACACATTACTGAGCATTACTAAAGAGCCAGAAAATGTAATTTTCATTTCAGCTCACCTGGAGGCAAATAACTGCATCATCCAGAAAAGCAGTTTTCCTTACAAGGCACCTGGAGCTCCGATCGGGCAGAGGACACCATCCCAAATTACGGATTCATTTGAAGGGAAAGCTAGTTTCTCCACAGCAGGTGGCATCAGAAGATGCGGATCTGGGGGCAAAGCATTATTTAGAAATTAGAAGCTCACGTGGCAACAGCAGGGAATGAAGAGTCCCATTAGTATTTTAATTTATTTTCTTACTTTTTTTTTTTTTTTTTTTTTTTTTTTTGGCAAAAGGTGCAGAATCAGGCCCTCAGACCTTCGACCCAGGCTGCCAAGACGACCGACACAACCCTGCTCTTTCCAGATGGAAGCAGACAAGAGACTAGCGATAAACCCGCTCCTAATTAAACATTTGTCTTGCAATTACATACTTCTGAGTAATTACAGCCATCAAGACAAACACCAACTGGATTATGCAGAGAGGAGACAGACGGTAAAGGTTAACGGGTCTTTTTCTCCCTTTACAGTTATTCCTGAGATCTTGCAGAGGGAAGGGCAGGATGTCCCGAGAGCAGTTGCCACTGCAAGGGAGGAACAAGCCCATCTGAGGAAGAATTAGCCTGAACTGGCAGATTTTGAAATTGCAGGACTGAGAGGACGGATCTTTGAGGCTTGATGCAACCCAGACCGTGACCAACAGCCTCCAGTGGTTGTGCATCATCTCTCCGTAGCAACTTCCTGTGTTTTATCATCCTCAAGCTCCATGACAGTAAACTCAAAGCCATGGTTAAGGGCCCACAGCTTCACTTCAAGGTTCTGGGCTCTGCAAATACCAAGGTTGGAAACCCCCAGGTGTGGCTTCAGTTCATTGTACTTGTCCCTCCTTCCACCCCAGACCATCTAGGACAAGAGGAAAGAGTCTCGAGTTGCACCAGGGGAGGTTTAGGATGGATATTGAGAAAAATTTTTACACTGAAAGGGTCGTCAAGCCTTGGAATGGGCTGCCCAGGGCAGTGGTGGAGTCACCATCCCTGGAGGTATTTAAAAGCCGGGCAGATGTGGTGCTGAGGGACATGGGTTAGTGGTGGTTTTTGTCAGTGTTGGGTTGATGGTTGGACTCGATGATCTGAAAGGTCCCTTCCAACCTGGACAATTCTTTGATTGTATGATCTATTCCCACAACAGCCGCTCCAAACACAATTTTGTCTCCCCTTGAACCAGCTCTTTCTACGTTAAGTAACCCAAATTCCTTCGTTTTCCCTTACATCAAACCTTTTTAGACGTCCTCACTTCCATCTTCTCTTCAATTTGTCCTAAGATCCAACCAGGACCTCACAGAGAAAGGGTCCAAGCCAGGTCTCCACCTGTAAATTAGTAGAAATGGAAAGCAGTCAGTCCACCTAACAAAGAGTTCCCATTTGATAAACCCAGTTTAATATATATATTTATTGGCTTACTTTGCAATAGCCACACAAATTGATTCCTGCTTTAATCCGTGCTCCGCTGTGACCATCAGGTCTCCCCCGACATTCCGCTGCTGGCCAGCTCATTCCCAGCCTGCTCCCAGTGGATCACAGAATGCTATGGGGTTGGAAGGGACCTCTGGAGATCATCTAGTCCAACCCCCTGCCAAAGCAGATTCTCCTAGAGCAGGTTGCACAGGAACATGTCCAGTGGATGGATATCTCCGTCTGTCATCACCCCAGGCTGAGGAGAAGGCGAGGCCACCCCAGGCCGAGGAGGTGAGGCACCATTAGACACACGTGCTAGAGAAGCGGAATTACCTGCAAATCAAGATTTTAACAAAATCCGTCAACCCAGGGCCTTGAAGTTCTGGTTAATTCATTGCATCCAGCTTTAACTGAGGAGAGAAATGGGTGGCCAGAGACAAAGTCTCCTCGGAGAGAGGTAGGAAAGGAGATACAGGACAGAGATTTAACACCCGTAACGACTATCACACAATCACAGCAACTCTGCAAGTCCCGACATCCCCGTGCTGCTCTGGCACGGCTGAAAGCATCGCATAAAACCTCAGCCTATTAAAAGAAATAGGAAAATCTGGATTCTTAAATATTTGAATAGCTTGAATAAATCTCAGACTCGCACGACAACTGACTTGAAAAGTCCCGCTTACTCCCGGCTGTCTCTCTCCGATGAACCACCCTGCAGCAAGTTACAGGTCTCTTCCCTGCTCTGAACGCGTCATTTTTCTGCTTCGAGAACGAAGGCTGCAGAGAAAAGCAACCTCGGTGCGTTCCCAAAGGTTAATCTGATTTGCTGAGCCGCAGCTGAATGACTAACGATTAGCGCTGCCCCTTTTATTAAGGAACGAGCGTACAGGTAGCAACCCTTACGCCAGCAAATCTCTTCAGCCAGCGCAGCTCACGTCTACGAAGAAGCTCGTCCAACTCCTGGCTCGTTTGGGCCACAGGGAAATTTAATTATTTAGGTTTCTCAGCCGCTGCATAAACATCCAAGATGAAACATTAGATCATAATCGAAACGCTGCTGCTCAGCACACGGCAAGAGAAGCTGCGTCAGCAGGGAGGAGCGAGATGAGGCTGGGGAGCGCAAAGAGATACGTGGGAACAGGGCTGAGCTGCTCCTGTGAGCAAATTCCCCTTGAAATTAAAAATTATTTAAAAAAGGCAAACTTCAGAACAGATCAATCCACGAGGCTTCTACTGAGCACGAAACAGCCTTAAAATATCGCCAGGAGAGTCCAAGCAGCTCCAGCTCACAAAGCGACTTAAAGGCCTGGACTTATCATCCCTTATTAATCTCACAGCAGTTAAATAAGAAGCTCCGCTAAACTGGAATGAAAATAAAAATAAAAAGAAATTAAAGCCATCACATTGCTATTCACCGCTCTGATATCCCATTAGTTTATTTGAGAATCGAGGAAATGGGAAAACCAATTCTCAATACGAGGAAGCGGAGCCTACGACCCGGGACATCAAAGTACAAACACGCTTAATTGGTTTCGATCGCAGCTTTCCAAAATACTCGGTTTTATTCCGCTTTGAGAGCAACATCTATAGGAATAAACTCTTTCCACGTTTTAGTCTATACATATAGAAGGCGTAAGCGGCTCCTGCCTATACATAAATGCCCGCATGTTTAAAGTGGTTTCATTTAAACAAGTTTTTCCGCATTTTAATTGCATCCCAGTTCCCAGGAAATTCCGCGTGACCCAAGTTAGATTAAAAAAAAAAAAAATTAAATTAAAACAGTGGAAAACAGTATGACTAATTACAAGGATATTAAGCTTTGTAGGTGCTTAAATACTTATTCTCCTGGTTATCACCCACATGGGTTCCAAGGGGTCAACGTGTCTCAAGGGGTCTCGTCCAAGAAAGATCAAGCACTCAAGGGGAAAAAACCAACCCTATAAACGCAAAACCAGATTAAAACCGATGATTTAAATCAAGCTTTCCTGCTTTTCCATGTTGACCCTCAGCGCAGGATTTCCCATGAGCATCATCCTAGAGAAAAGTTTTTAAAATTCTTTTAAAATAAGAGAACAATTCAGAGGGTCACTGGATTAAACCGCGCGTGGGAGAGACACCTTTCTCAACTCACGTCCAAGTCCTTGGTATCAATTATATTCTTTATCCAGCAGTTATTTACCGGCTTCGCTGAGAATTAACTCTCTGTAAGCGAAGATCCAGCATGAATGACACCAAACGCTCCTTTTTCTCTTCCTCCTCGTGGGCACGGTGAAAGGGAACATGTGCTCTCGCAGATGGAAATCGCCGCCTCCTGAAATAACAGGCAGCTAAACACCCGAACTAAATACTCGCGGGTAAGAGCGCTTTGAGATAATTATTTCCATCAGTGCCTCTTCAAAAGAGGAGTTAAGGAGAATAAAAAAAAAAAAAAAAGGCATTTTTTTAAACCAACAAACCAGCAAAACAAGAGGAACAAAGAGCATTTTTAAAAGCAGCTTTGCTCTGTCTCAACTTTTTAGGTGCGCGAGTGGGTCCCCGAAAGGCCACAAACCCAGCTCTCCTGGGACCCTTGCACGTCCCTGGCGTTCTTCATAGAATGGTTCGGGTTGGAAGGAACCTTAAAGATCTAGTTCCAGTCCTGTTCCTGCCAGGCTCGTGCAACGTCGCTTTTTTTTTTTTTCCGCTGTCAAACAGCATCTTTCTCCTCCTCCAACCCCCGCCAGCGGGCAATAGGATTCTAGTTTGATTTCTGACCATCACGGCCAAATTCAGCAGATATTTCTTTCCGCCTCTGCCCAAGACATTTCCCGCATCGTATCAGATTGTCGCAAACATGAAGTTTCATATTTTATCCAGATCAGCCCAAGGAGGCAAACTTTTCTCACCAAATCCATATTCATCAACTGCTTCTCCTGTTCCTTACGGCTCCCGCTACGTCCCGGGGGGAGAGAGAAACGGGTGCGAAGGCAAGTCCTGTCCTGAAAAGAACAGATCAAGGCTGCGGGAAGAAGGCTCCTTTTTCTCGTACATCAGGTAATTAAATTTGTGTTACCCTCAATTTTATTTCCTTGTTTTCAGAAGCTGAAATCTCAGAGAAGAGAAGCTGACGTTGGGAAGAGCGCAAGTTAGCACTGGAAAGCCGCAAGTTAGCTGTATTTTGGAGGAATATTACATTAAATCATCTGGCAGGACTGTTGGAAACACCGATATTTAGGGCTGTTGCCAATTGTAGGGCGATGAAAGATACGGGGAGCACTACCCAGAGAGAGAAATAAGTAAACATCCAGCAGAAGATAGTTATCTTTCGAGGCAACTCCTGGAGACGAACATTTTATCCCCAGAACCCTTTGGAAACACCAAAAAACCATTCGAAAGAGGACACAGGAACTCGCTGAGCACCTGGGACACCAGGGAGTTAAGATTTTCCATTTCAGCATGAACTTTTATTGAGGAGGAAAAGGTGGAAAGGTACAATAAACGACCGCAATCCATGGGGAGATTTCCTTGTGAGAAGGAAAAAGAAAGAAAACATAACGTTAGGACAAGGGATTAAAATAACGAGCGTATTTGTGAGAATTTGCCCGAGGGAAAATAGTTTAGAAAATTAAAAACTCCACAGTAACAGACCGAAAGCTGTTAACCGGCACCTAATTAATCGCAAACTGCAATCCCCACAACAAAACATTACAAGGAATTACAGGCAGGAAAAAAAAATATTTAAATATTCATGCAGCAACCGAGCCTTAACCAGGCCAAAATAAGAAAAAAAAAGTAATAAAAACGCACCACAGTGATGATACCTGAAGAGAAAATGAAACAACTTTTGACAAAACTATCAGATCTTCACTAATAGCCAAAAAACCAAGGTTATGGTATATAATACCAGGTTTTGTTTTTCAATATCCAGCAAGAAGGCAATCTCCAGGATCCCAACCTCGACCTAAGTATAAAAACCCCTGTTGGCAACAAGTAGCCATTGGGCTGTGAACAGTCACCTCGCGTGCTGGCACAAGCGACGCTCGGCTGTTTCGGAAGCCCAGGTTAGTCTCTGGCTACAGTTTGCCGCTACAGGAGCTGTCAAAGGGCAGAATCGCTGCAAATCGTCCGATTTCTGCTGCTCTCGCTCTGTTCCAGCCTCTAAATCTGCTACTGAGGGTTCTGCGCCCGGCCAGAAGGTCCCACAGAGCGGCCGCAGCGGCGCGTTTCTTGCCCCTGGTGCGACACAGGACTTTCACGATCCAAAGTCCTGCCAATTTGAACAGTGAGGAATCGGACATTTTGAGAACAACACCTTTTAAACAATCATTAAGAGTCTCTCATCTTTCTTTGCTTATAATAATAATATTAGATACCTGTCTTAAATCTCATTTGCCCATCAACAGGTTCGTTTTTTATACTTAAACCTCTCCTTACAGCAAAGCGTTCACTTGGACGTGGCTTTTTGGGGTCCGTTTGAGGCTCTTTTTTTGTTTCTTCCCCACACTTATAAACTTAAAACCATATAATGACAGAGTAAACTGCAGAGGGAGAGAAGTCAACGTGCTGGAAATACTGAAATAGCCCCAACATCCAACAGACCAACCTCCCTCGAGGTTCACCGATGCGACGGGATCTACCGGTGCAAGCTGGAGAGCTGAGGAGTCAGATGGTCGGAGGAGAGCAGAAGAAAACAGAATTTAAGGCTGCTGGACTGTCTGGAACAAGTCACCTGGAAATGTTAAAAGCAAACATGAAATAAAAGGCAAAGCAGTTCAAATGAGGAGATTTCTTTTTATTAAATAGAAGGTTTGCGAGGCCTGAATCTTGAAAGTCTCTTCAGAGTACAGCAAGTTGGGCAAAACAAAACCAACCAAAAAAAAAAAGCACCAGCCAAAAAAAAAAAGCACCAACCAAAAAAAAAACACCAACCAAAAAAGGACTCGATGCTCCCAAACCTCTACACTTGATTTAATATAAAATAAGCTTTGCAAAAAATCCCAGATGGACTCAACTGACACCTATGGAAATTGATTTTGCACATCCTCCTATGTTGTGTGTTGAAATATATTCTAAAGTGATGCAGAGTAGAGATTTCAGCTCGGATTTCAACATCCCAGAGCAAAACCCCAAGGAAAAAAAAACAAATAAAAACCCAACCACCCCCCAAACGTAAAAAAAAAATAATGGGAATCTAGGATTATATAGCACTCACCAGGATCTCTTTATTGAGAAAGTTCAAAGTTCATTCAGGGCCTTTTGCTCATTAAATTGTCATTTTAACACCCACAGGGTACAAGAGGAGGTATTTTAGATTAGTTGTTAGGATACAATCAGATACAGGCTCACGGAAGAAAAAGACCACAGCTTTTCTTATCGAAACAGTTTTGATTACTTGCAGAGTTGATATTTATCACGATAATTCTACTCTGGAACTTACTACACAAACAACCTTCTATATTCAACCTTCTAGATCGAAAGCAACCTTCTATAGTAAAACCTGTGACGATTATGACCTGTATTTTCAACGCAAAAGTCAACGTTTTCACTTAAAAACCCCCACCGCTCCCCAGTTTCATTCTAACAGGTTGGTCCGAGGAAAAAAACGGACCGCACGATGAAGTATGAAAACCAGATGGCTAACAGAACCACCCATCATCATCAGTCTGGAAATGTTTAAACCACCTCAGATCTTCCTGTTCAAACGATGCATGAAACTCCAAAACACACAATTAGGATAAGAAGAAAAAAAAAAAAAAGAAGAAGAAAAGAAAATCTGGAAATTGGTTTGAGGGATTAAAAAAAAAAAAAGACTCAAATGTTTCCTTTGAGTAGCTCCAGAGTCTTAAACACAGTCTCCAACTCATAAACACAAAAGGAACATTATTAAACATGCTGAGAATTTAACTTTCAAGTGCTGACCCCAAAATGTGATTAAAACCGCCTGTGACCACAGGTGCGCCAATCCCGTTGCCGGTTTGCATTTGGAATTTACCAAAAGACAGTAGTTCCTCTCAAGTTTTCAAAACCAAACTCAAAATACTTCAAGGCCATTTGATATTCCCACTCCTAATTTCGGAGAGACGCCTGAAAAAACACTTCTTGGTCCTCACTACTGCCTTCTAGAAATTAAGAGAGCGGGGTAGGAACGTCCACACGTAGAATCTCTCTGCATCTCAAAATACTTCCAACCTTCCGTATCTTGGGTAAGAAGAACATGGAAAGCTCATTAGCAGATGACGTAGCGGACAAGTCTTGAGCCACGAATTTCTCTCACTCTCTGGCAGTGGCGCAGGATATTGAGGATACTATGGAAACGCTTATCCACTTTCAGTTGAGTGAACTCTTTGATATCGGCCTCCACAATAAAAAATTGACCTGGAAAACAAACAATGATGTGGCTGTTACGTTGTAGGATACACTTAATATTCCAAAAGTAAAACTACAACCTCTTCGGAACAATCCCACACACTGATGAAAAAAAAATACAAATCACACTGTCTCAGAAATTTGGTTCTATTTCCTAAATTTGTCACCAGAAAGAAGAATTACTGACCTTCCCATGAAGTTCAACCACACTTCATCGTCCACAAGCCCCATTCAGTGAGCTCCAGCTGTTGCCAGCTGTGTCTACTAACATCTCTCACACCGTCCACGCTCCTCTATCAGGGTGTAAAGCCTGTAGGAGTCCAAAACACCACGCAGGAGCCAGATAGGATACAGATAGGATATGGTCCTGCATACATCAATCCACCATGCCCTTGATTGCCATCAGATTTGGAAGAGAATAATTCTTTGTTAATGAAGAAAATGCCAGGAAGATTATCCGCTTGGAACAGCATCCTCCCTGCGTCTCCTTAAGAAAATGGCATAGGAAGATCCTGCATCAGAGCTGGGAGCCCATCACTTCTTGTAGTTGATTAACTACTTCTAAAAGGAAATTCTCATTATCAAGAGCTTGTAAGAAATCAAGGCCTTGACTGGAGTTAACGCATTTAAAACGCCTGCAACAGAAGCCCAAGAGAAAGTCATAGAATCACAGAACTGTCAAGGTTGGAAGGAACCTTTCAGGTCATCTAGTCCAACCATCAACCCAACAATGACAAAACTATCACTAAACCATGTCTCTAAGCACTACGTCAACCTGGCTTTTAAATACCTCCAGGGATGCTGCCTCAACCACTTCCCTGGGCAGCCCATTCCAAGGCTTAATAACCCTTTCAGTGTAAAAATTGTTCCTAATATCCAATCTGAACCTCCCCTGGCGCAACTCGAGGCCATTTTCTCTTGTCCCATTGCCTGTTCCTTGGGAGAAGAGATCGACCCCCCCTGGCTACACCCTCCTTTCAGGGAGCTGTAGAGAGTGAGAAGGTCCCCTCAGCCTCATTTTCTCCAGGCTGAACAACCCCAGCTCCCTCAGCCGCTCCTCACAAGACTTCTGCTCCAGACACCTCACCAGTCACCACAAACAGGTAGACATGAGGAAGGAAGGAGCTATTCTAAGCACTCCGTAGCTATTTTCACTAGCTGTTATTTTATATTCAGCCTTTACACCCTGCTCAGATAGGAGATAATTACAGATCTAGTAAAATGACTGTACATTTAATACTTCCCATGACACGGCAGAAGGTTTTAACCACGTGTTTTCACAAAACCCTATGAATGAAAAGCAACCTGAAACCACGAACATGCTAATTAAGGTGTAAGAAATAACCAATTGTCTTTAAGGAGAGTAAGTAGAAGGAAATAACATTATTCTTCTGTAGTATCATGCTCCCAAGTCTTATGAAACAGAAATCACGAGGCTGGGAGATAATTCTAGCTTGGAAAAAAGAGGACAGGATTCTCCCTCCTTCTTTTACCCTTGAAGTAAGGCAGAGGCAGCATCATCTAAGATGGAGCATCTCTTCTTTCTATTAAATTATTGGAGAGTCCTTCCGGTTTAACCAAGGAGAAAGAGCCGAAGAACAACAGACCATGTTTTCCCACAGACTGGGCCATTTTAAGAGTTGGTGACACAGGTGTCTAATAGGAAGTAGAATCTTCCAGAGACAATAACTGTCAAAAACTGGAGGTTTTCCCCCAGCTGGGAACTATAGCGGAATTTCAGACTTTGCAACAATGCCAAATTCGCATACGGATGAGAAGCAGAAAGTCTGTCTACTAGGAAAAGAAAAAAAACCTGCGTTAACTGCTTAAAAATATACCTACAGTTGGATAGAGCCCATTTGCAATTTCCAGTAATAGGGCAACACCCCTAAATGGTTTTGGGAACCCAGGGATAATCCGTGTACTGGTTTTGCAGCCTGTTATATCTGGGGGAGCATCAGAACGTCCTGAATCCGTGCAGAACACGATTTCTTCTTACATTTGCCCAAAATTCAGGGCAGCAACATTCAGCGTAGCAGGATATCTATCGTTGACGGAAGAAACCAGAGCCGTCTGAAGGGCGGTGGTTTGGTTGGAAAGAGTAATTCCATGAACTAAATAAGGAGCTGAACTAAGAGAATCACCTTTCTGGCTGGGAAGTTAACCCGATAAACCAGGCAGTGTCTTTTTCTCATCTCGAAATCGGAGGAAGACGTCAGCTGGCAATCAGCCCAGCCTGAGAAACTGTGGGAATCCTGAGAGGAGAGACTCTCGTAGCAGAAATTTGAGCAAACAAATCAATGCACGCACAACCTCATCCCGAAAAACGCAATGGATAAAGACATTTAATCATTTCGAGCCAGCCAGATAAGAACCCTCTGTCAACCTGCCAGACCTTTTTCTCTCGACTTTTTAGATGATTAATCACAACAAACAAAAACAAACCGAACCAAAAAAAAAAAAAAAAAAAAATCTATCACACACACGCACTCAGATACTGAATGTCCTACTTTCCTAACTGAACTTCCCAGTGTAAGCAAGAAAATAAAGACTGTCTCTCAGGTACTCGAAAAGAAATTAAAAGACTTGATTTTTCAGACTTCAAAAAATAAAAATAAAAATACTACTTTCTGGCAGAAAATTATCTCTGATGACTTGTAGCTTTCTCAAGTTGTTACAGTGACATTCCAGGCCTGAAAGGGCCCTTCTGGTGTTTAGTCTCTCCCTCCTCTATAGCTATGGGCTCCAACTCCTCACTATCATCTTGAGGACAGTAACAGTTAAAGCAAAATGATACTGTAAATTAAAACAGATGAAGCAAGTATTTTAAGAAATCCCAGATTAATATGAGCCATTGTGAGACTGAAGAAAAACTTGTCTGGTAAAAAATGTCCAAGCTCAAATCAGCAGCCAGTCACATGAAGCAGACTAGCTTCATTTTATTGAAGTTCTTTATTATAAAGTCACAGAATCCCAGAATGATATGGGGTTGGAAGGGACCTCTGGAGATCATTGAGTCCAACCCCCTGCCAAAGCAGGTCCACCCACAGCAGGTCCCACAGGAACGTGTCCAGGCTGGGTTTGGAATGTCTCCAGAGAAGGAGACTCCACCACCTCCCTGGGCAGCCTCTTCCAGGGCTCTGCCACCCTCACAGGAAAGAAGTTCCTCCTCATGTTGAGGTGGAACTTCTTGTGTTCAAGTTTGTGCCCATTTCCTCTTGTCCTGTCCCTGGGCACCACTGAAAAAAGACTGGCCCCATCCTCCTGACACCCACCCTTGAATTATTTATAGGCCTTGATCAGATCCCCCCTCAGGCTTCTCTTCTCCAGACTCAAAAGCCCCAAGAAGTCCCTCAGCCTTTCCTCATCAGAGAGATGCTCCAGGCCCCTCATCATCTTTGTAGCCCTCTGCTGTCCCCTCTCCAGCAGTTCCCTGTCCTTCTTGAACTGGGGAGCCCAGCACTGGACCCAGTGCTCCAGATGGGGCCTCCCCAGGGCAGAGCAGAGGGGGAGGATGACCTCCCTCCTCGACCTGCAGGTCACACTCTTCCTGATGCCCCCCAGGATGCCATTGGTCTTCTTGGCCACAAGGGCACATTGCTGGCTCGTGGTCCACCAGGACTCCCAGGTCTTTTTCCTCAGAGCTGCTCTCCAGCAGGTCACCCCCACCCTGTCCTGGTGCAGGGGGTTACTCCTCTCCAGGTGCAGCACCCTACACTTGCCTTGGTTGAAGTTCATCAGGTTCCTCTCTGCCCAACTCTCCAGCCTGTCCAGGTCTCGCAGTGTGGTGGCACAGCCTTCTGGTGTGTCAACCACCCCTCCCAGTTTTGTGTCATCATCAAAGTCCTTTACAACACTGACTTTCATGACACGTTTATCCTACAGGTCTCAAAATAAAAAGAATGCCAGGTATGTCCATCACATCAGAATTCCTTCCCTACAGAAGAGATGCATGTAGAATCTAGAAGTTAGCGATGTTATCGCCATACCGTAAATATTGAGCGTCTTGACTGGCAACAAACCTAAAGGAAGGAAGAAAAAGTCCTATATTGTTATAAAGTGACCCTCTCCTTAGGGCAGAACGTCCTTGCATTCCGTCCAGGGGAAATATTCAGAGGCAGGTGCCAAGCTGTTGTCAGAAAAAGAGCTCTCTCTCTGCCAGACAGAAGAGAGTTTGCTCCCCGCTTTATGTCTGCGCTTGGAAACACGAGGGCATTCTAAGGACATCACCAAGCTGGACTACGTGCAGAACACCCCTCCAGGAATAATTACATGCTTGTTCTCAAAAGGAAAGGAATGTCAAAAAGGAGATTTTTTTAATATTAGAGATTTGCTGTGCCACGTATCTTTGAAAAAAAATAACCTGTAAGTACAATTTGCTTTTAAATTGAGAAAATGACATTTTGGTACATTTTCGTTCCCTCTATGCTTTTAAGAGGAGAAACCTTCTTAAGATTATCAGACAGCCCTGTCTCTTCCACAAAACCACTGCAGCATGACCGATTACCCAGATCTCCCAACTCCAGAACAAATTTTTAATGGTTCATGTCCGTTCTAGCTTAAAGAACTGAAAACCGAAATGCATAAATTGCTTTATCAAACTTGGGAGTTTCCAAAACTTGTAGCTATTCCAAATTAAACCTTTGGGCGCCCTATAAGTTTTTGCTACAACATACCATGAAAGCAACACGTTTTCAGTGAAAACATATAAAAAGTAACCAAATGAGTTATGGGAAAACTCTTCAGTCAAAACAATAAGGCTTGTTGTTAAACTATGGGAGTTTATCCAGAGGAGGCGACTGGGTTTTGTACTGACTCCACAGTTTTGTAGAGTAATAAGATCTTTATATTCCTCATGGCCTAGAAGCTGATCTGGAAATTAATCTCTTTTCTCTTCTCCTCCCCTTATGTCAAGAGAGAATCATAGAATTGTCCAGGTTGGAAGGGACCCTTAAAGGTCATCATCGAGTCCAACCATCAAACTAACTCTGATAAAAAACCACCACTAACCCATGTCCCTCAGCACCACGTCTGCCCGGCTTTTAAATACCTCCAGGGATGGTGACTCCACCACTTTCCTGGGCAGCCCGTTCCAAGGCTTGACAACCCTTTCCGTGAATATATTTTTCCTAATATCCATCCTAAACCTCCCCTGGTGCAACTTGAGGCCATTTCTTCTTGTCTCATCACCTGTTCCTTGGGAGAAGAGACCGACCCCCGCCGGCTACACCCTCCTTTCAGGGAGTTGGAGAGAGTGAGAAGGTCTCCCCTCAGCCTCCTTTTCTCCAGGCTGAACACCCCCAGCTCCCTCAGCCGCTCCTCACAAGACTTGTGCTCCAGACCCCTCACCAGCTCCGTTGCCCTTCTCTGGACACGCTCCAGCCCCTCAAGGTCTTTTTTGTGGTAAGGGGCCCAAAACTGGACACGGCACTCGAGGTGGGTCCTCACCAGTGCCCAGGACAGGGGGACGATCACCTCCCGAGTCCTACTCAACACACTGTTCCTGACACAGGCCAGGATGCCGGTGGCCTTCTTGGCCACCTGGGCACACTGCTGGCTCATGTTCAGACAACAGTTGACCAACACCCCCAGGTCCTTTTCCGCCAGGCACCTCCAGCCACTCTGCCCCAAGCCCGGAGTGTCCATGGGGTTGGTGTGACCCAAGTGCAGGACTCAGCACTTGGCCTTGATGAACCTCATCCCATTGGTCTCGGCCCATCCATCCAGCCTGTCCAGATCCCTCTGCAAAGCCTTTCTACCCTCCAGCAGATCAACACTCCCACCCAACTTGGTGTTGTCTGCAACCAGAACCAAAGCTTTCATTGCTCCAGGCTGTCGAAGTGTTGTTCACCCTTATTCTGGACAGGAATTCTTTAGGGCCAAATCTGATTTAGGCTGTGGCACCACGTGCTGAGGAGGAAGGGAAAGCCCTGCTAAGTCTACAGATTTAATTTCCCCTGCCTGTTCTCTGTCTGAGAACAAACAACAACAAGTTTTCTAAAATGTTTTCAAGACCGATGGTTTTAAACTCTTCCGCGGGTTAAACCATTCCACCAGAGTGTCTGGACAGACTATTTTCTGACAGTAAGATGCTACAAGTTACACTACAACACGAAAAGCACACGGTAGCATTAATCATTCAGTATTTTGCCCGGTATTTTTATACTTGTGCTGCAATATCCAAATGCTATGAGTTTGGTACTAACAAATATAACAAAATAATACCTTTCGTATCCTTAGTTTCTTCTTCCAGGTACCTGTGGTAGAGATTTCTGACGGCTGCATTCATAGATTTCAAAGGTTGATGCAGGATCTTGTATTTGCCCACCACAGCCTTGTTCATTTCTTGAACAACCGCATTAATCTGATCATACGTTAAACGACCTTTCATATACCTACGGATAAAAATAAAAACCAGTAAGCAGAAAGTCACAAACGAAGTTCCGTGTTTATTTTTCTCTTTCATCGGCCTTAATTGAACACGCTATTCCCAGTTAGAAGCAGTTGCTTCTGCTTTGTGTTAATGAATAAATGCAGGAGTTAATTCTCTTCATTTCCTTGACTGTTTAATAATGTTGAAGAGGCAGAAAGATGAAACATTAAAAAGCTAAATTAAGAAGTAAAAAATTATCCAGTGCTTAAGCTGTAAGGAGCTTTTCAAAATTGAATAAAGGTTGCTTTTATAGCATACCACTTAAACTACAAACGCAAAAAACCAAGCAACTTTACAGAAAACATAAGCCAAAACTGAAATTAAATATTTCTGTCTAAGAGTGCAATTTATTTTTATATTATAATCCTAAATAACCTGTATTTGATCTTCCAGCCGTTCCTTGGGTTGTTTTTTTTTTGAAGAAATACCAGTTTTGTGTTGTTTTCTGTATTTTATTGAGCTGTACAGACACAGTTCTGCACTCTCAATATCCCTTTCTGAACTTTCCGAGCGTTTCATAAAACTGGTACTAAAATAATAAGATCTGTTGAGAACAGCCCGGAGGTACAGGAAGCTCAGAAGATAAAAACAAAGCGATGTGGAAATATTAGAACACTGGAATATTTGCAAATAAGGCTATTCAGCATTTACAGACGTAAAGGCACGCGTTCAAGGAAAAAGGAAACGTGCTACAAACTGAGAAACCATTATGTAAAAATGAAATTTGAAACTCATAGGACAAGCATGAAGCTAAATACAAAACAAAACCCCAGAAAACGCTGCAGTAAAAGCCAGGGCAACCTTGCAATTTGAAATATCCCGTGATGACCATTCAGTCTCTCCACCAAACCCAAACTTGGCCGTTTGCGTTTGGTTCAGTATCAGTTTGGAGATGCGTGGAACTGAGAAAAGCCGTATAATTCATTTTAAGAATGAATGGGGTTCAGGATGGTGAACCATCAGGTGGCTAAAACCTGTAGGACAACAAGACTGAAAAGATCAAGGAACAGGAAATTCTTCCCTCCTTTTAATCTGAATGAAAAACCTCAATCTTAGGAAAACATACAAAGGATTTAAAGCACAAGCAGCTAATCAATTACAAATTCAATATTCCAAGCCAGAACACTGGCAACTAAAAATAAGGGCTGGCTGTAGAATTTAATCATGGCCAGTCCCTGCCAGGGAGACAGGTCTGCATGGGATGTGTCACAACTCCTGAAATCAAAGCAATTGCTCTCATTTCAGAACGAATTCCTACCAAGTTATTTGTAGCCGGTTTTCAACTTCCTTGATACTTCGATTAATCCAGATTCAAAGCAGGAGGGTGCAGCCATTTTTATAAAAACACTCTACGTGGCACAAATCACATCTTTTCAAATAAAAGCAGGTCTATCACCCCTGAAATGCAGTCACGCTCGGCTTATATAGCCCTTACAAGGCACTTACATAGGGCTTAGCCTATATAAATTAACTATTTATTGCTCTATCTGCATCCCTTTGCCTGTTTATAGTCATGGGGGAATGTGCAGAGCTACGAAGGTTAAAGCCAGAGGTATAAAATACCTATATTTAAGTTCCAGTGCTCCCAGTATCAATAGAGATATAGTGGATACACTCAATAAAGCCAAGAGATACCTCAGCAGTGGGGGTACTCGGGGAGCGTTGGGACACCTGTGTCACAGACACATAAATGCAGGAGCCTTAAACTGAAACCACGTTAGCTCAAAAGCAACTGGAATTTTTCTTCTGTGCCCAACTTTAAGGATCATAAAAACTCCAGCTGTTCCACAGTCTTCTCGTGTTTCTATCCAGCCGTGGCCAGCAAACCCATAAATACTGACATTTATTTCAGTCCATACATACACTAATATAAAAATACAAAGTCGAGGTGTTCCACATTCATCTGTTTAATTTAGATTTAAAATAACTTTAAAATCTGCTTCACTATACCAAAAGGAAAAACATTCAAAACTCTTTTTAAAATAAAAAAAAAAAAAAGAGTGACCCAATTTTTTTTTTTTAATCCACAGAAGACCTTTTCAAAACCTTTTCTTTTCCATAGGTATGAAAACCAAAGCACAGCGCTGTGGCCTTCAAAGAAAATAACAACATCAATATATCGCATATATACCACTGGAAAAAGAGATAAATCTCCTAATGGGCCAACTCTGCTCTCTCAAAAAAGCTTAGGCTAAAAGAAACATACATTCCCCCAGGTTACCATTTTCTGAGACTTTCGAGTTATAACGAATGCGCAGATTCTAAAAATATCTCAAGCGGTAAGAATTTGAGAGACAGAATAAAGCAAGCGTTTCCCTTTGCCTTGAATTCAAAGTTAACCGAGACATCTCCTGCGCCATTTCCTTTTTCTTCCTCCCAAAAGTGTCTTTCTACAAAGCATCTGAAGGCTCAGATAATTTGCAAGCTTCTCACTGCGTGAGAATATTCTATTTGATCGAGGTGCTCCGTATCCACGCCTTAACGAGGCATGTACCTTGGTTAAATACCTGCTGCAAAGCTCTAAAAATCCAAAGTCACCGAGGAATGCGTATCCCTTTTAGTGCCCTAACGATGCACAAAGCGGGTGAAAACCTCCTAGATTTTTTCCAGTTAAAATCTACCACTTCTGTGGTAGGAAGGGAGAGAGGAACGAGACTCTTGGCAGATGGGAACCCCAGGGTAACCCAGCTGGTTTGGGAATTGCACACATATGGGATGCATACGCACGATTGTGCTTTATTAAAGCATAGGCACAGCCCTGGGCGAGCGCAGCCACGCGGCTGCAGGCCCGGAGCTGCATAAAAAACACAGCAGCATCCCTTGTTACTGTCACCAGAAGGTATAAAGAGATCCCGCATCAGAACCTGAGAACTGGGATATGATCCTAATTCTCATTCTTCTCAGACAAAATCTTATTCGTGAGAAAATTTGGGTCCCAAACATTTGCTGTTTAGATTTGATTAAATAATATGTGGAACTGCAATCTTAGCTGACTCCCCCCAATCTTGTATTACAACACTGCCAGGCAACAGGAAAAAACACTTATCTAATAGATCTATTTAAATTCATGTAAACCTTCCTCCAAAGAACAAACACGCTTTTTTCCATCTGAATAATTTTTCCATCTGTCTCCATTCTCCCCACCTGCAAACAACAGTGGAAAACCTTCCACTTTCAAGGATAACACTTCCAGAGGTTATCAGGGTAGATCATTTTAACTGGAGGTTAAAATAACATTTGGCTGGAATGGTGTCTACTTCTCTTGTCTTAGCAGAGATAAAGAGCAAAAATTCCCATTTTTGCTCCAGCAAAAAAAAAAAAAAGCGCTCCAGCTTTTACCTTTCTAAAATTTTATCTGGAGAGAAGAACCTAAGGGAGAAAATCCACAAAATAGAGATGATCTACAGAATGAAGATACCAGGTAAAGGCACTTTTAAGAAGTAAGCAAAAAGAGTTCTTTATTATTAGCTCAACATTCAGGCTCCTTCATTTTTTGGATTGAGCAATTTTGTGGAAAAAATATGGACATTTGAAAGCCTCAAGTAAAACTCAAAAAAAAAAAAATATTCTTATTGAAACAAGTGTTGTCAGGAAACACACTGAATCTAGAGTCTAGGTAACAATTTAGCCTCAGGCACCAACATAATTTTCTTGTTTTAGCAGAAATATTTGCCATTTAAGAAAAGTTATTCCTACGTGACAGACTTCAGAGAAGGATATCCATTAATCAGGTCCTGATGGTAGGGGGGAAAAAAACCCACAGCTTTCTATTCTAGAAATTTGGGAGATTTCAGTGGGAGGTGTTTTTGCATTTAACAAGTCTGATTTCTTTTCCCATCTCAAAAACCAGATTGATTATTCAAGACCTAAAGTTTTCAGAAACCAATAGCTAGGTGAAACAAAACCAGCATTTTAAATTATTTTTCTTTTTAAGTGCAACCATACCTTTCGTCTGAGATTATGGCTCTTTTTTCTTTTTTTAAATGTCAGTTCTCGAAACAAGAAGAGAACCCATCTATTAGCTAATATATTTCTGTTCATAAATTAAAGCGACTTTCGAGATAAGAGGTTTGGGGTTTAACTGATTAGTTCTGATCTTCCCGACACGTACATAAAAAAGAACCTAATTAGCTCTATTAATTTCATTTTCAGGTTTGCTGGTATTGCATATAAACTATTTGGAGCGATCACCATCATGTCTCTGTCAGTCTCAGTTCTGCAAGAGCTCGCTTTCCCAAACCTCCGTTTGCCACCCAGATTGGCAGGGCAGGGGCTAAGAAAAGCCGTGTTTACTTACGCAGGAACACTTTCAAATTCTTCGGCAGTGATTAAGGGTGCTTCTTTAATAAGTCGTGGCTCTTTTGTAGGTTTCTTCGCACATTCGGGTTCGACAACTTTTGTTTGGTCTTCACGTTTCACAGTTAGCCCAGCGACGCTGTAAAATGAATGAATATTAAGTGTATAAATAGCAGATAAGCAGAGTAAGGAGAATACCATCATATTCTCAAGTCTGCTTGCTCACAGACCTAAGATCCAACCCATCTGTTCAGAAGGCTGGATGAACACAATCCACCCTCTCGCCTGAAAGAAAGAAAAATAAATAAAGCAAGCCCGCTCCGTTTCAAATCGCATACTTTTCGCCGACTTCATTATAGCTCTTCATTTCTCAGGTGAATTGGAAAGGGTCCAAAGGCAGCGCAGAGCAGTTAAGAATTCAACGTACCGTTACCTTTCACAGAACACGAGGGCCTCGCTTTTTAATCAGATGAACCAGAGCACAGAGCTGCAGCCTAACGGGCAGATTTGAAATACTTCACAGCTCTTTGAAACAAGTTCAAATCTTGGGAAGCCTGACTCATCAATTAATCTTTTTCAAGCAAAGAAATTCAACACCATCCTGCAAGCTGGGATTTTTTAATTTTTAATATTTTTTTTTTAGGCAAGATCCCCAAAGCTGAGGAATTTCCTGCTTTGAGTTAGTATCGGAGCATTATTTTTATATATTAATGCTTCCTTCAAACCCTCAGCTTAGAGCCTCAAACGCCGAGTTACTTGCCGACCACCCACCTAACTGTAGGAGGACAGCAAAGAGGATGGCCAAATTCATTGTCATCTGAATACAAGGACATTATTGGGATGCGCAAGGTAAATAACTAAAGCCGTACAGAGCTGACCCGTCACAAAGAACTGATCCTCTGCTTTGATCAAACCGTTCCACAAGAAGAGATCTTTGCTTGAGGTGGGGCCTTACAGTCAGCGAAGGGCACAGCAGTTGACCCCAAGGCTGGGATTTGATGTGACACCCCTGAACCCAGTGTCTCGCTTCCCAAGGAAGACGACTGCAGTGCGGAGGACAACTAGTGCCACCTGCTGGGCTCCCAAGCTGTCTTAGAAACCTTCTGAATAACAGCTATTGTTTCACAGACTTGCGTCTCGTTCTCTTTTGTGAGCTACTTTATTCTGAACAGCTTCTCGGTGTAGCCCTCTCAAAGGCAGGTGGATGTCATTGCTAGTTAAAATAAACGCCAGGCTGCTGCAGGAAAAAGAAGAATAAAAATACCACCACCATAATTCAAATCCCTACAGAAAGACGATTGGGTTAAAGGATTTTTATTTTTTTTTAAATTATATTTGGAAGGGCAGCGTTGAACTTCAGTTCTAGCGTCCCAGCATTTGGATCACTAACCCACCCTTCAATCCTTAGGAGCTGCAACTCTCAGATCAGTGTGTTTGCGACTCTAAAGCAAGGAATGCTCAGATTTATCCAAAAACTAGCTTTTTACTATAACGTCACACCTGCCACCAGAAGCTGCCATCTGAACAACTCGGTATTTTTATAGGTTTTACCCGAGGGATTTGTTAGGATGCTAGCACAAGCCTGGTGGCGAATAGTCAAGAGCAAACTCCAAGAATCAATACATTTAACAACCCTGGCACCCAAAATTTCTGTAAAATACAGGAAAAAGAGTGGAACTGTAGAGTGCCAGGAGCAGACCCACACCTCCGTACTCATGTGCCACCTACCAGCTCCGAGTCGGTTTAGGCAGATGAGGAGGAATGTTTTCACGGAGGTGCTGTACTTCGGTTTGGTCTCTCTCCACAGACTTCTGGAGCTCCTGAAAATAACGTTAGACTTCATCAGAAATCTGAAACTTAATGCCAAGCAAGTAAAATCAGTTTGCTGTTAGGTCAATGCTAAAATATTCTTTTAACTTAAGAGGTGGTGTTTGCTCTCTCCCCATCATCTTACCTTTTTACCCTCTAATTTCCCCAAGAGCAACTACCAAGGCTTTGAAAAACAAAGCTAAGAGTGAGAAAACATAACCATGTCTGTCTTTGTCCTCAAAGCATCAGAGAAATTTGAGTGGGCAAGAAATAAATCTGTAACAATATACCCAAGCAGGTTCTGGGTGGTGGTGATGAAGAGATACTACAGGAAACTCATCTACGTTCCCCAAACAACACTTTCACAACAGACTTGGCACATAAAAGCACTGCTAACACACACTAAACCAACAGATAAATATTCCAATTAAATAGGTTTCATAGTTATTGCAAGGATGTAAAAATACAACTGCTCTTTAGATTGCAGTATCTATTATGATAAAGACATGCTTTGAATGTATAAACCTTGAAAAACAGATATTTTAGTGTTCACTAGGCTGGAGAGCTGCTTAATAAACCGCCAGAAAGCCTGTTGCCAGTCCCAGTTTCACTTGTAAGCACGTGCATCCAAACATATCACTTAGGATCTAGAAAAGAACTACCACGCAGTCATCAAAGATTCCTTTGAATCTTTCAGTATTTTATGAACGGGGGGGGGGGGGAAGATTACTTTCAGCATATTCTTCAGTTTTTCATGCTGTTGAACTTCCACTTCCATTTTATTCAGGAGATCATGCAAGAGAACCATCTCCTGTCCTATTTTAGAGAGCATAGATTTGAGGGATGGTTCTTGACCTGTCAAAGAGACAACGTTAAGCAAAAAAGCCAAAACACCTCCCACACAAACCCAAAATCCCATTTCTTTCCCCCTCCACAAGCAGTGATTATCTGTCACTCTATGGTCCCCAGCCATATCTTCCCAGGAGAAGCAGCAAGTTTTGCTGGTCAAACAGCCAATCTCCTACTCCATAGAGCTAACAGAGTTCAAAGCTGCTGTAGGAATAAAGGTCCCTCTCCAGCACAAGGCTGGAAAGTGCTGAGCTGTACCCACTACCGTTGCAGGAGGAGGACACAGCTTTTAAACGCAGCCTGGCTTCCACAACTCAGCACCATTTTCTAATTCATGATCTCCCTCTGATTAGGGTTACAGCTCCTCTTCAAACAAGAGGTAAAACCTAGATGACCCCTTCTATCATCCTCTGTAACCTCTATTTGTGCCTAGTAGAGGATAAGACATGAATCTAAAACATTCAGATCAATTTCAATACCTCATCTTAAATAAATTTGTTACCCACTGCGTGTTTACATCACAGCCAGGAACTCCTGAAATGCTAGGACAAAACACCTGTATAAACCTCCCATCAGTGCCTTTGCACATTTTTGTAATTAGGCTTAACATACTCGTCAAAATATTTTTTCTTCTCCCATATGGAGCTTTCCCCACCAAATATTTAGAATATAGGGTGCATTTAGCCCCCTGTCTCCAAGGCCCTCAGAGGAGCATTCCCTCACTTAGCTCACATTCTCTGCTTGGTACATGGTTCCCTGATAATGGTCTAATTTTGCCATCCCTGCTCCCTTTTGTTTGTTGTTATTCTCTTTGTTTTACTTGATTTCCACTTACGTTCCTTGTCTAATTAAAACACTTCCATTTTCCACAAGGAGGTGCAACCTGAAATTTCTTTTACCTATGTTTCTTAACTGAAGAGTCTTCTTAATAGTTGAAATCTTCAAGTTGATGTGAAAGCTTAAATCTTCCAGGGCTGAGGACGCCATATTCCTCTGTTATCCCACTGAGGGGAAATAAAGAAGAATGCAGTAATTTAAAAAAGACCTAAGTTGTGAACATTAAGCACACAAGCAGAATTTTAAAAAAGACCCTGATCTGTCAAAGGAGCAAAGAGAACATAAATGAATCCCAAAATGCTACGGGGTTGGAAGGGACCTCTGGAGATCATCTCCTCCAACCCCCCTCCCAAAGCAGGTCCACCCAGAGCAGGTCCCACAGGAACGGGTCCAGGCGGGGTTTGAATGTCTCCAGAGAAGGAGACTCCACCACCTCTCTGGGCAGCCTCTTCCAGGGCTCTGCCACCATCACAGCAAAGAAGTTCCTCCTCATGGTTAGGTGGAAATTCTTATGTTCAAGTTTGTGCCCCTTTCCTCTTGTCCTGTCCCTGGGCACCACTGGAAAAAGACTGGCCCCATCCTCCTGACACCCACCCTTGAAGTATTTATAGACATCAATCAGATCTCCCCCTCAGATTTCTCTTCTCCAGACTAAAAAGACCCAAGTCCCTCAGCCTTTCCTCATCAGAGAGATGTTCTAGTCCCCTCATCATCTTTGTAGCCCTCTGCTGTCCCCTCTCCAGCAGTTCCCTGTCCTTCTTGAACTGGGGAGCCCAGAACTGGACACAGTGCTCCAGATGAAGCAGTAAACGTAGTAAGCAATTTTATTTCACTAATTGGAAACAGGAGGGGAAGCACAAAGTGTCTGACACTAGACAAGACCAAGCAATTTCCCTGAACTATGGAGATAAGTGCAGTGTAATATCAGTGTAACGATTTCTTATGAAACCAGATATGTATTATATTAAGGTATTTGCTCCTAAAGGAGTTGGAAATTTACTGCAATAAAACAAGAAATAGCTGATTTATATAAAGCAGCGCTATAAGGTGCTCTCAGGGAGACTGCATCGGATGATCAATAATTAAGAAGGTGGGTTTGGTGCTTTTTTAAAAAGTATTTAAACAAAAGAAAACACGCACTTGCTTGCTAGCAGAGTATGGAGGCACAAAAAATAGCATTATATACCGGCTACTCTTAATCAAGCGTACTTATTAACTGTATTATAGAAAATAACTGATAAAACGTTGCTAAAGTGCATCTCCCCCAGCCGCTGTGTAACAAACCTCCATTCAACGCTATTGCCCGCCCGCCCTTGGGCCTGCAGCGCCCACACGGCTACCTCCCCCCTGAAAACGAAGCTTTTATTTCGCTTTTCGTTTAAAAACACCACGAACCAGCACGCTGGCTGAATCAGTCATTAGAGACGTGCCGGCTTCCACACCTGAGGAGAAACCGTTACAAAACCCCACCCGCCCTCCATTTTACCTCACGTCCTGCTCCAACACCCGCCTTCCTTCCTTCCCTCGACCGTCCCGCTCTCACCGCTGCTACGGAGGCCGCAGACCGGCTCCCCTCGGGGCGCTGAGGAGGAGCAGGGGGTTCCCCGGAGAAGGAGCAGTGGGTCCCCGGCGAGGATCCCGACCGTCCCCGACCGTTCAAACCCGCCGCCCTTTCGCCGAGCGGCGGCGCCGCGCATGCGCGGGAGGCGGCGCTGAGGCGGCGGGCGGGGGAAGGCGGGAAGCGCTGAGGGGACGGGCCCGGCCCCTTCAGGAACCGGGCTTCCACCGAGGGGGAAAAAAAACCGAAACAAACTCAAAAACAAAAGAACAACCCCAGAGCCTTGGTTAATTGGTTACATAAATTAAGTTTATTGCGACGTTCGACAGAAGACAAAGCCCTCGTTAAAAAGTAAGTCGGTTTTCAACATCTACATAGACACGCTGGTATGTCTCCTATAGAACATCATCACCCATTGCTTTCTTTTCTCTGGGGGCAAAAGGGAAAAAGAAAAAAACAAAACAAACCAAAAATAACACCAAACATTTACGCCAAACTCCTTTTCTTCTAATTAGCTACAGATATAAAAGTTTATTGCTAAGGCTAGGACTGCTTATCTCTCTCCAAAGAAAAAATAAGCAAAAACTCTGTTGCTTTACCCCAATTCCCTAACTAAGAATAGCTCACGGTTCCCTCCCCAACTCGAAAAACAACCAAAAAAAAAAAAAACCAACCAAAACCCTAAAGAACTGAAAAACAGATTAACATACAAATGTGTTAAGGAAGGAGCATTTTTAAAGCAATTTCAGTGCAACCCAAGAAGCCACTGCATTCAGCAGACCTTTAAGGGGAAAGGAAAATTAGCAAAGGAGGAGTTGTGTGACACCACCAGACAACAGGTTATGGATGGTTTTATCATTTTTAGGGGTGACAAGAGCCTCAGTGGGGCAGGGAGAGCGGCAGGAACCCCTCCATCGTCCCCTGCCTGCAGAACCCCACCGAGCCAAGGCCTCCTGCCCCGCCATCTTCCCGCCTGCCTTTGTCCCAGAAACTCCTGAGAACTCGACACTGAATGGACAGACATAGTCTTGCCTTTTAGACAAACCATAGAAGCATCAGTAAAAGGAGAGGAAAAAAAAAAAAAAATGTCAAAAGCGCTGCTTCATAAGCAATTTTTAATGTTAAATAATAATAACTAAAAAAAAAAGGGGGACAAAAAACCCAAGCCAAAGAGAGCCATCCTGAGCACAAAAGCTCAAAACACACGTCCCCTCCTAACCTGGGATTGTTCACATTTGCTAGCTGCTTCAAAATAACAACCCAAATGTCTGTTCTAGACTTTAAACACGAGGTTGTCTTGCACTAACAACCTCTGCAGTAAACTGAATTACAACATAAGACCATAGGGAGGAGGAAGAAACCCATAGAAACACCATCAGATATAAAGAAAACGTACTCTAACTCCCCATGCTTACGAAGACTATTTGAACCTGGCATTCAAAAGTTCCTTTTGCTGTTTAACCACACTGTGGGAATCATCTGATGTTTGTGCAGACAGCTGAAACCCCTCCTGCGGTCTCAATCGGTTTAGTGATTAAAAATAAGGTTTCTTCTGCATGCTTTAAGGGTAGAGGAAAGAACTCCAGAAGAAAGATTCTTTCTGGAGCACCACCTGGTGGCATCTGAAGTCACAAACCCAAATCTACAATAACCTCACAGAAAGCTGTGGTAGGCAAGATGAGGGTACGTTACTGTAGGGCACTTAATATTGAAATTTCCATTTCAGGTCACCCGCAAGAAACTTTTCCCAAGTCAATACACAAGGTTCTTTTTGTTTCATGTACATAAAACAAAATATTTCGCTAGAAGGCCGTAAACTGTCCATTAGCGTTCAACTTATCAAGTCTATTTTATCATCGGGAAGCCAAAGAAAAGCGATCTTTGCATTTTATTAAGCAAACACCCCTGAGTAAAGAGGTTGATATCCGGTGTCTTCTCTCTTGCAAGTAAGCACGCAGACACTCAGCATGCCGAAGAACTGAAAAAGAGCGCAAGAGAATTAGTTTTGCTGTATTTTTTTCAGTCATCAGACTCAACACACCTATATGTTAATTAGACTTCTTCATCACCGCAAGGACATTCCTTTCATATTAAAAAGCACTTAGAAAATACATCTACAGAAAGTAATTTTTTTGCATATCAATTTCCAGTAATAGTTCCAGCTCAGCTTTTTTCCTTCCCGGTTTCTCCCATTAATTTACACATCCACAGTAATTCCTAGTTATCTTACTGTGGGGAAAAATTTCAGTGGAAGCATGGGATTACTCTGGACTTAAAATGGGCTCTGTAAGATACTTAAGTATGTAAAACATGCAAATAAAGATAGTGCAGAGTATGCTGAGACACTCTTTAGGGATGATCAGAGGAGAGATTGTGGTGGGAGGGTTCATCATAAATAGTAACGGGATATGTCATGGGAGTGTAGAACATAGAACTTATCGCTTTTTTTGATGAGCTATTTTTTTAAATTCCAGTTAAATATAGAAAAGCTGGTTAATAAAGAATTCTAGATCTAGGCCTTTTAATCACACCCAGCTTTTTGTATTTCCTACCAAATGACCGAGATGGATTCTCCGTTGACCTACCATCCCAAATCCCCTACTGGAATTTTGGATCCCTCCCCTTAACATCATGCAGACGAAATGCAGAAATTTGAAAGAAAACAAGTGAGGAACAGAGGACTGGGTCCACTTCAGAGCCAGCAAAAGGCTGTAGGACATGGTAGAAGAAAAAGCCCTGGGATCAAACGGCAAACAGCATTATTTTCCATGAGGGAAGAGATAAAAATATTTACCTTTACAATGGCAAAGCCCAGGATTACAAGCATGGCATAGCTGATAACGCTCTGCAGCCCAGCCTCCAGTTCCTCTGCACAGCCCTGCCATGAAAGAGATGGGTGAAAACAAGTTAAAAGATGTTAAATTCAGCTGGATTTTTTTTTTTCTGTACTTGTTTTTTTCTCCCTAGCCCTTCAAAGGAAGCAGGACCTCCTAAGGCCTTTCTAACTAGCCACTGCAGACCTAAGGCCTTCCATTCCTGTCTTCCGGACCCGACGGCGTGTTGTTCTCCTCTCGCTCGAGGAGAGGCACTGCCAAAGCACAACTCACTGCCATTTGCTGCTTCTCAATCTCCTCTAGCTCAGGCCACTTGTGCCAAAACTCAGAGCCGGGAGACCACCAATGGTATCTCTAGAAGTCAACTTATGGGCTTGTGCCCTAGACTGAGGAACCTGGTATGCAGTTCTCCGCATTCATGGTCAATCCTACAAGAGTCTCTTTCCCTACCCCTGTTTGAACAACTACGTGCCCATAGCTAGTGCTTCGGCCTTGTCACCTTGCTTCTGTAGCATCTTCAGATGGAAGAATTACCAGCAGACAGACAAGACCAAACATCCAGACTGGTGTCCCTCCATCATCTAAGAGCTTTTATAGAATTATATGAGGAAGAAGTTAGCTAGAGGAAAACCACGGGGAGAAAAAGGCTTGGGGGACAAACTGCTGAAAAGAATTGGATGAAGTTATCCCTAAGCCCTGCCTGAAGTGCTTTCCTCATTGGTTTTCCTCATTCTGGCTGGCTGGGAATGCTCACAGCCCAGATGTGGAACCGTGTCCTTTATCCTCACCCGCATATTGAGTTCCTGCGGCTGATCCAGGCGCCCCGTGCAGTTCTTCATATCTTGCCTGCAGCAACTCAGAGGGACGCTGCTGTTACCGGTGGAATTAAACCACACTGTGGTCGTCCAGTCGCTGTAGTTCTTTACCCCACAACAATGAAGCTGCCAAAGACAGGACAGTTACGGAGTCTTATCTTATCCTTTTATTACATGGTACAGGATTCTCAGCAGCAGTTAGTCGTGTGTACTCATTTGGTCTGATCCAAAAGCCGCTCACGTCAACAAGATTATTCATTTACGTGAACTTCATACCAGAAGCCTGAAAAGGCCAACTCTGCAAAGTGGGGAGTACCCTCAATTGCCTGGGAGAATCATCGAATGGTTTGGGTTGAAAGGGACATTTAAAGGTTGTCTAGTCCAACCTCCTGCCATGGGCAGGGACATCTTCAACTAGATCAGGTTGCTCAGAGCCCATCCAACATGACCTTGAATGTTTCCAGGGATGGGGCATCTCCCACTTCTCTGGGCAACCTGTAGAATCGGATGTTAACACTGCTACCGAGCTGAGATCCTGGATACAACCACACTGACCCTCTTCCCCTCCCTTCCCAGCCCCAATTCCTTGTTTAGCACCCAGCTGTTCTTTTCTAAATAATTCTCAGGACAATTTAAATGTTTTCTTACCTGTTCTTGCAGGTAATCCACAACAGTAGACTCCGGATTTTTCCCATCGTACTTCTCAAAGACTGAGCGCATTGTGCCTTGTACATCAGTTTTTACCTATTTAGAGAGGGAAAAAAAACCCAATACTCTTTTAAGATGAGAGCTAAGAATTTTATCTAGTGGAAACTGCAAAAGATCTGTATCTAAGGGGAAAAAACTAAAGGGAAAACGGGAAACCAAGGGGAAAAAAAATAAATAAAAATCAAGCGATGTTTTAGATAAAATGCAAGTAGCACTTAACCAGAATTACATTCCTGGATAGAAGCTTGCTTCTCCCGATGGAAAAGCCCTCCTTTGCGAGCATCAGCAACTGTTAATTCCAAATTAGAGTCTGTTGCGATGCCTGCCAGGTACTTTATGTATTCACCACGTTCCCAACAAAGACCAATCCACATTCCGGATGGTGACATCCCCATTCCCGCTTGCCCTGCAGGCTGCGGGATAAGGGATGAAGTGCTAGAAAACTGGATATATTGGAATGCTCTAACAATGCAAGATCTATTCTTTATTTTCAGGTTAGCACAGAGATGCTAATTCTTTGCTTACCTTTTCCCTGTAAACAAATCCCAGGACAAAAGCGGATACTTCTGCAATAAAGATAACCAGGATAATGGCCAAGAACTGAAATGATCAGAGAGAGAGAGACTGTAAGGATGAATTCCACAGCATTTGGATTCAATTGCACATTACCCATCACGTTGATTTATCGTGGTAAGTTATCGTTATCTGTTTTTGCCTCTCCAATCAAACTAGTTTCCAGAATAGAAATAGAATAGGAGATTACTGTGCGAGCCTGGGACTACGTGGCCCCACAGGACGCATGCCCAACGTAGGCAGCCTCCTGAACGCTGCCATGATGTCATCAGTATGAAAAGAACCTATGAAACACTTCACAAGGCGGCTGTCAAACAGGAGACTGCACGGATATTGTGTTAGGTACGTTGGGCACTGCTTATTGAGTTCACATCACCTTCAAAACATCAGCTGGGGGCCCAAGTTACTCAGCTTGAATCTTTTTAGCCTTTTAGAAATTATTCTAGAAGTTGAGGCATACTTTTAGGATTCAGAGAACTAAAGTCAGCAGAACAATACTGTTTGGGTTTTGGTTTTTTTTTTTTTTGCTTGTTTTGGAAATTCACATCTCCTCCTGTTCCCTCACCATCACACTTCTTCTCAAAACTTGCTACTCCATGCTTATGTCCAGCAAGGTAGCTGAGGCAGAGCCATCAAACTCTCCATGGCTGTGGGTATTTGTCTACACAAAGCCATGCAACGCATAATTTAGCCTCACAGAATCACAGAATGCTATGGGGTTGGAAGGGACCTCTGGAGATCATCTAGGCCAACCCCCTGCCAAAGCAGGGCCACCCAGAGCAGGTCCCACAGGAACGTGTCCAGGTGGGGTTGGAATGTCCCCAGAGAAGGAGACTCCACCACCTCTCTGGGCAGCCTCTTCCAGGGCTCTGCCACCCTCACAGGAAAGAAGGTCCTCCTCATGTTGAGATGGAACTTCCCATGTTCAAGTTTGTGCCCATTTCCTCTTGTCCTGTCCCTGGGCACCACTGAAAAAAGACTGGCCCCATCCTCCTGACACCCACCCTTGAAGTATTTACAGGCCTTGATCAGATCCCCCCTCAGCCTTCTCTTCTCCAGACTCAAAAGACCTAAGTCCCTCAGAGAGATGCTCCAGGTCCCTCATCATCTTTGTAGCCCTCTGCTGTCCCCTCTCCAGCAGTTCCTTGTCCTTCTTGAACTGGGGAGCCCAGAACTGGACCCAGTGCTCCAGATGGGGCCTCCCCAGGGCAGAGCAGAGTGGGAGGATGACCTCCCTCCACCTGCTGGCCACACTCACCATCAATCCATGCCTTACAGCGGTACCTAACTCCCACAAAGGAGGAGTGCTTCAGCAGTATATGTCAGAATAACCTTTTACTTTCCTCTCTGCGTGTCCTGAGAAGGTCTGGTGGAGCACCCTCCCACACCACGCAACTGGATGAAGAAGAGGACACCCAAATAACGTGCTCCACTCACCAGCCCTAGGCCAACTCGAGACTCCCGGAAGGTGGCACAGCAGCCGATCAACCCGATGATGAACATGACCGTAGCAACGCAAAGAATGATCACGGCTGGCAGCAGAGCATACTTGTCCTGCAGAAAGTTGTCGTAGCTCTTGTAGGTGTTGATGACGTATCCCCCAACATAGCTGAGACCTGCTGCTGCCGCCTGAAAGGCAATAAAGAAAATTATTTTTATTAGCCGTTATTTATGAAGCATCTGCCCAGGAAAGTAAACATGGATCTTTTTGTAATGGCCTAATTAAAATTTAAACTTTGGAAGTAATGAGTACAGTAGGCAAAGATCTAGAAAAAAAATAAAAGCATGGAGCTGAAATTAGCTACTCATCCAAACTTTAACGCAGAGAAGAGAGAATTCACTTCCCGTGAATCACTCCTTGACTAACGAAGGACCACTTTAGCTGAGCTGAGATACGGGAGTCTATCACAGAATGGTTAGAGTTGGAAGCGACCTTAAAGGTCGTCGGTTGCCCACGGGAAGTTGTGGCTGCCCTGTCCCTGGAGTGATTCAAGACCAGGCTGGACGGGGCTTTGAGCAACCTGGTCTGGTGGGAGGTGTCCCTGCCCAGGGCAGGGGGTTGGAACTCGATGATCTTTAAGGTCCCTTCCAACTCTAACCATTCTATGATTCTGTGATCGAGTTCCAACCCCCCTGCCCTGCATCAGCCAGTGTCTCTGCAGAGGGCGAGATTCACGCTTCCTACCCAAGATCACCTACCTCCTACCCTACCCTGCATTTGGCGGGATCAGCTTTTAAGATGATCACCACAAGGGTGGGCTGTTGGTTTGGGGCTTTTTTGGGGTTTTTTTTTGACAAAAACTTATCCTTTCCACACTCACAAAATCATTAACCACCGAGGCGCAAACGTTCTTGATCTCAACAAAACACAGGCCCTCCTTTTCCTAGAGGAAACAGAATTCCGTGACCTCTAAAATAAATTCTCCTCCGAAAGGATGTTTTGCTGATTGAGGCCAACATACGGCGCACCAGTGACAGCTGCCCAACTGGTAGCCCTGGAGACAGAAGACTTTTATCCTCAGAACCGGGTACAGCCCTGGAAATAGCACCGACAGGCTCAGCAATGCCCTGCCAATGCCTCACCAGTGGCATAAACAAATTCTCTCCAGAGTTACAACAGCTCATCCATCTTCTAGAATCCTCCAGCACAAGACTACGCCTGTAAAAATGAAGCGCCGTCCGTACTCACGTTCTGGGGAACTCACTTGAGGGGAAAAAAAAAAAATAAAAAATCAGCCTGTTTGTTTTCAATAGGCTACAGCTGGATTTCATCATGCAGCATACGAGCAGTTCATTACTTCCCTCAGTACTGTATGTTTTTAATTAAATCAAACACTCCTCACACTGCAGCTCCTTTACGTTCTTTGCCTCCTTCCCCTCCAGCCAGGTCTGGTGCCTGCCCTTCAATTACCTCCAAGTGCAGGGGACATCCTTCATTTCAGACAGCTCTCATCCTACACTGCTCTTGCATTCCTGGACGCTGCCTGTACCTCAAAATTACGGAATCAGATGCACACCAAGTGATGAAACCAGGATCAAACTAAACCTTGGAGACCTTTAGCACGTGTCACGCGAGGTCCTGCTGTGTTGGGGCTCAGATACAGAAGGACTTCTATAAAGTGACACATGAAATGGAATGCGATCACCAATTCTCAAGAGCTTTTTTTCTTCTCCACATACATTGGGTTTTCAGGTGGCGCTAGGGAAATCTCTTTCCCATTTCCCTGCCTGCCGGCGTACAGTGTCCAGGGCTTCTTTCTCCCACCCCATTTTAGGGATGCAGGGAAAGGATGAGAATACTGGAGCTCCAAGGGCACCGATGCTTTTTCCCTTCACCACCGTGAGCAACCTCCCCTCTTCCTCCTCCGACACTAAGCTCTTGTACTGAAAGTGGGACAGGAAAAGTCCCTGGAACATCAGCAATACTAAAGGTGGGGCTGGGGACGCTGCACCTCCGACCTGCCTTGCTTTCCATTGCACAAAAAGAGCAAGGCCTATGACTCAAAAAGGACACCCCATATTTATGGCCTGGGGAGCTGGATGCACGTGCGACTGTCCACCTATTCTCCGTTCTGGAACAGCATCATCTGGGCAAGGGCAGCAACAGAGAAGAAAGTAACACTCCTGGGCTGACCATCCATCATCGTGGAGAAGACACGATGATGGGATTTGCCCAGTATATCCTTTATTTCTAGTATTTTCCAGGACTATCGAGCACAGTGATTGGCCATGTCGGCCCCAAACCCAGTGAAAACAATGCAGATTCAAGACAGGAGATGTGAGGGCTTTTATCAGCCACAGAAATGCTCTGTTCAGCTGGGCCAGCACCAGCTCAGACAAAGGTGGAGCCAGCCACTAGCAGCACGAAGGCTCCTGCACATGGATTTAAATCGAGAGCTCGCATCTGGGCATGGCCACTAACGAGGATGTTTTTGCAGAGGCCATCACAGAATCCCAGAATGCTATGGGGTTGGAAGGGACCTCTGGAGACCATCTAGTCCAACCCCCTGCCAAAGCAGGGCCACCCAGAGCAGGTCCCACAGGAACGGGTCCAGGTGGGGTTTGAATGTCTCCAGACAAGGAGACTCCACCACCTCTCTGGGCAGCCTCCTCCAGGGCTCTGACACCCTCACAGCAAAGAAGTTCCTCCTCATGTTGGGATGGAACTTCCCATGTTCAAGTTTGTGCCCGTTTCCTCTTGTCCTGTCCCTGGGCACCACTGAAAAAAGACTGGCCCCATCCTCTTGACACCCACCCTTGAAGTATTTATAGGCCTTGATCAGATCCCCCCTCAGTCTTCTCTTCTCCAGACTAAAAAGACCCAAGTCCCATCAGAATTTGGACCAGCTCAGCACGCAGGCTGGGATGTCCCACCACAGTTGTCATCAACCGCTAAGGGCCCACAGCCCCAGGAGAAAACCAGAAGGACCGTGAGACCCTCAGAAAGGTTTGTGATGGGGGAAGGCAGTCCCTGGGGAAACGGAGCAGGGGTAACGTCACTGCACAGACTGAGCAGCTGGGGTACAAAAAAAGCACAAGCCACATTTTTTTTTGGCAAGTAAATGAGTCACCGGCATTCAGCAGCAATGTCACGTCAAAGCACGCACAACGAAAGAGCCTTGTGACTTAGTTAATGTGTCAAAGTTAATGTGCAAAGTGCCAAGTTAATCATTTGTCACCTTCAGAGGATGTCAAGCCCTGCTCTTCCGCGTAACTCCAGTCCCAGCCTTTGCAAGCAGTTCTGTACCTCCAAAGACAGTCTGCTTCATAATTTAATCTTCCTATAGGATGTTTCACAGAAAAGAATCCTCCAACGTTTCTGTGGGAGCTGACCCAGGCAGGAGGCAGGAACAACCGCGAAACCACGGATGAAAGGCAAAGAACAAATTTAATCAGCACACAAGACTAAACAACAATTAGAGCGATAGATGCGCTTTCCAGCGCCCCACGTGCGAGTCGCTTGAGCATATTTACAGTCCTCCTCGCTCATCTCCCGTTACTTTCCCACAGTTTCCATTATCCTTCGGCAAGTGATTTAGACCACAGACACATTCCTCCTATCTCCTCTCTGCGCCCCGTTTTCTACCGATTTTCAGCACGTTCAATGCACAGCACAAAGGAAACGCACAGGAAACGGTAAAAACAGACCAGCTGTGGGGAACGAAGGAAGACCTTGTTGCTAGTAAAGGGCCACCACAAATTCTAAACCACCACTGTGAAGCCCATTCACAGAAGGCCTGAAAAGCCAAGGACTAACAAAGCTCCACGACAATAAGCCAACAGCAGAGGGTCCGGCGTTGAGTTCAAGGAGATCCTTGCCCAAACTTTATCAATACAATTACAGACTGGCACGATCACAGCAGGTTTTAGGGCAAACACAGCAAGTGGTCTATTATAATTTCTGAACTTCTGCTTCCAAGCAGAAAAAAGGAAGTGTAACGAGGTAAAAATAAAAGACTTCGGGTAAAGATCTGACTTCAAGAAGTTCACATTTTTCCCCACAAACTGAGGAACAGTCGTGGCTTCACCCCTGGGTTTTAATTCAAAGTGAAGACTTTGAAGGCTGAAGAGCAGAGGCACTCAGGGAGTGGAAGGCATTTCAGGTAACAATCTGTTCCCTGTTTTACTTCTGTAGATGAATCCCAGACCTAAACTTTGAAAGTGGAGAAGAAAAGCATTTCCGCACATAAATCTCTGAGCTTTTACAGAATGATACAGGGTTGGAAGGGACCTCTGGAGATCATCTAGTCCGACCCCCTGCCAAAGCAGGTCCACCCAGAGCAGGTCCCAGAGGAACGTGTCCATCCAGGTGTGGTTGGAATGTCTCCAGAGAAGGAGACTCCACCACCTCTCTGGGCAGCCTCCTCCAGGGCTCTGCCACCCTCACAGGAAAGAAGTTCCTCCTCATGTTTAGGTGGAACTTCTTGTGTTCAAGTTTGTGCCCATTTCCTCTTGTCCTGTCCCTGGGCACCACTGAAAAAAGACTGGCCCCATCCTCCTGACACCCACCCTTGAAGTATTTATAGGCCTTGATCAGATCCCCCCTCAGGCTTCTCTTCTCCAGACTAACAAGACCCAAGCTCTCCCACTTATGCCTTTACGGTACTTAAGGCAAGTTCAAAATCTGGTGGAGGGATTTTCCTTCCCTCTGCCCTTTCCTGAATCGACGATGAAACTTCTCTGGGAGAGAAATATGAAAAGAAATGTCCTTTGCACTTCTCAAGACAGACATTAAGTCAAGAGTAAAAAGTGTAAAGTACAGCTGATAAAACAAATTTTGTCGGATCTCAAGAAACCCTCTGCCCCCAAAATCTTTCATAAATACACAAGCCAGTTCAAGCCATTATTTTTGGGGAGGAAGAGATTGCTTTTTCATGATTAGTCAAACACTTCCTCAAAGAAAATTATATACCTAGCGTGAAATTATATACCCAGTTGCCAGGATTCTTCTGAGAAATTAATACTAGAAATTGTTGTTGTCCTTCACAATTTTTTTTAGGCTCCTACGTGGAAGTTTTCTTTTGGAAGGGCAAGTGTAGGGTGCTGCACCTGGGGAGGAATAACCCCCTGCACCAGGACACGGTGGGGGTGACCTGCTGGAGAGCAGCTCTGAGGAAAAAGACCTGGGAGTCCTGGTGGACAACAGGGTGGCCATGCGCCAGCAATGTGCCCTCGTGGCCAAGAAGGCCAATGGCATCCTGGGGGGCATCAGAAAGAATGTGACCAGCAGGTGGAGGGAGGTCATCCTCCCCCTCTGCTCTGCCCTGGGGAGGCCACAGCTGGAGCACTGGGACCAGTTCTGGGCTCCCCAGTTCAATAAGGACAGGGAACTGCTGGAGAGGGGACAGCAGAGGGCTACAAAGATGCTGAGGGGCCTGGAGCATCTCTCTGATGAGGAAAGGCTGAGGGACTTGGGTCTTTTGAGTCTGGAGAAGAGAAGGCTGAGGGGGGATCTGATCAAGGCCTATAAATACTTCAAGGGTGGGTGTCAGGAGGATGGGGCCAGTCTTTTTTCAGTGGTGCCCAGGGACAGGACAAGAGGAAATGGGCACAAACTTGAACATGGGAAGTTCCATCTCAACATGAGGAGGAACTTCTTTCCTGTGAGGGTGGCAGAGCCCTGGAAGAGGCTGCCCAGAGAGGTGGTGGAGTCTCCTTCTCTGGAGACATTCCAACCCCACCCGGACACTTTCCTGTGGGACCTGCTCTGGGTGGATCTGCTTTGGCAGGGGGTTGGACTAGATGATCTCCAGAGGTCCCTTCCAACCCCATAGCATTCTGGGATTCTGTGAATTCAGGGCAGAACAGGATCACGCGATGCGCCCTGTGCAGCTGGCACAAACCCCAGGGCAGGCAGCCAAGGAGTGATGCAAGGCCGATATGGGACAACCAGTTCATCCGGTTGGTGGGGCAGCATCTGCCAGCTGGGGCAAGCAGAACATCCTAACCTTCCCCCTTTCCTCCCCAGACATCCCCGCCTGACTCACTTGGGGCTCCAGGAAACGCTGTTGCTATTTCGTTACAACCTTGATGATACTCATAAGACGAGCTGTGAAGACATGAGGTAAAGGGGAAATTTTGCAAGAAAGTCCCTTTTCACAGCTGAGTGACAAAGCTGCGACCATCTCTTCTCGCATCAAGCAAGAACCACTTGCTTTTGCACGTTCTGCATCTCAGACAAAAGAACCAGAGACCTTAAATCCTTTGAGTGCCAACAATGAACTCCTTGTTGGGCTTGAACGGAAAGAACGCCGCGCCGTAACGATGGGGTTTTCCTAAGCTGGTGTTTGGGGCAGGGTTAGTCACCACGCGGACTTCAGCCACCGCTTCCACGCTCAGCAGGAAGGTCTGTGAGAAGCTGGAACTCTCTCCAGCCACACAATGCGCACGTGAATATTCAGTCTTACCCACGAAACAGAAGGGGACGGGACTGGGTGGCTGAGCTGTCTCACTGACGCAGGACAGAACAGCCGTTGGAAAATAGTAGATGTTATATATATTTCTTTTTTTTTTTTTTTTTCCTAAAAGTACAGCAATTTGTTTTTTACTTTACCACCATCAGAAGGGGAATTTTTTCTCTGCTGATGACCATGAGCCTCTGCCCTTCTCGACAGGCTTCTGGCTATGCAAATATTTTGCAACACTTCAACGTCGCAGCCACACAAGTGCCCCCTTAAACTTCCCTCTATACAACTGCTCTGGAAAAGAAAAAAAAAAAAATATATGTATATATATAAAATTTGCATCTAAGAGTCAGGCGGAACAGATATTTTCACTACTTTCCCTTCTTTGTTTTACCGAGTTGACCTTATGTGATGGCTGGGAACTGAGAATCATAGAATCATAGAATCATCCAGGTTGGAAGAGACCCTTGGGATCATGGAGTCCAACCATCTACCCTACTCTACAAAGCTCTCCCCTATATCATATCCCCCAACACCACATCTAAACGGCTCTTAAACACATCCAGGGATGGTGACTCAACCCCCTCCCTGGGCAGCCTGTTCCAATGCCCGACCACTCTTTCTCTGAAAAATTCTTTCCTAATGTTCAGTCTAAACCTACTCTGCTGGAGCTTGAAGCCATTCCCTCTCGTTCTGTCATTAGTTACCTGTGAGAAGAGACCAGCACCAACCTCTCTACAGTGTCCTTTCAAGTAGTTGTAGAGAGTGATGAGGTCTCCCCTCAGCCTCCTCTTCCTCAGACTAAACAGTCCCAGCTCCTTCAACCGCTCTTCATAGGATTTGTTTTCCAGGCCCTTCACCAGCTTCGTTGCCCTCCTCTGCACTCGCTCCAGCACCTCGATATCTCTCTTGGATCCAGGTGCCCAAAACTGGACACAATACTCCAGGTGTGGCCTCACCAGTGCTGAGTACAGGGGCACAATCACCTCCCTACTTCTGCTGGTCACGCTATTTCTAATACAAGCCAGGATGCCCTTGGCTTTCTTGGCCACCTGGGCACACTGCCGGCTCATATTCAGCCGCTTGTCAATTAGAACCCCCAGGTCTCTTTCTTCCAGGCAGCTTTCCAGCCACACTTCCCCAAGCCTGTAGCAACGCACGGGGTTATTGTGGCCCAAGTGCAGAACCAAACAGAGGTTTGTGTTCATTTGCATTTATCAGCACAGGCTTCTTTGTCCTTCGCCAAACCTAAATAAAACACAGTAAAGGAGCCAAACTACTAGCTCTGAAATTAAAAGTTTGTTGATCTGGAGGGACGTTAAAAGGGAAAGCTGTAAGAACAGGGTAAATGGAAAATTCACCAAACAAATGCGTTCAGCAAGATGCATCCTCTATACAGTAAAAAAAAGGGAGATAATGAGGTTTTAAAAAGCCATTTCTCCCCCATCAGTTTTCAGAGAGGACTTTCCCAGGGCCAGCACTAATACCTAACGCAGCACAAAACTCAGATGGATTCGACTTTGTCCCGTATCATTAATTTTTTATGGGCAAAGAAAGATACGGTAAATAATACTGTTTAATGAGTAATAGCAATTGTTTTCGGCAGCAAACCACTGCAAATACATACTGGAAGAACTAGCAATATCCACACGAGCGCTTTCGGAACCATTCCCTTCTAGTTCATTAAACCATCAGCTCAAGGAGGTGTTTTAATTCATTTTAAGGCTTGAAAACCACTTTTTTTTTCCACCACTACCTTTGCACAGCAGCGATTTAAATCAGGGCATCTCACCCGATACCCAATGCTGATGTTTTGCCTTTACATCCAACCGCTACAATCGCTGGGATGCTATCCCGTTTTCAGCAATTTTAAATTTGCCAGAGGACAGATCAAGATAATATCTTCAATTATTAGTTTGCCAAGTGTTTGCCACTACTGCGCTGTCCCCGTGTCCCCCCCCCCCCCCCCCGCCATCTAGAATCAAGGCCCGGCAACACGGGTTCTCAATTACAGCTGCACGCCCCCTGCTTAAAGCAAAAGCCACTCCTTGTATTTGGGGTATTTCGTGTACAAAACCGGGTTTTTGATTTAAACTTGGCAGGTGAATCCTCTGCTCGACAGGGTTTGCACAACATTTCCTCCAGAAAGAAGGGGAGTTACTCTATTTGGCTCCCTCGCTGCTTTCCTGGTACCACAAATTTTATTCTTCCCCTCGGCCACCGGATTTTCAAGACCTCCCCAGCTGCTGCGTTATTCCCTTTCCATGGAGTCAACAGGTTTTCCAGGGGAAAACAAAGGCACTGAGCGCTTCCGAGAAAGCCTTCTTCATTTCACTCTCACTTTAACAACTTTACAATTCCTGTTTAAAACTCCACTTCGCCCATAAGGACCACGCAGCTCCCCCACACCTGACAGTCTCTCCCTTGCCCCCAGGCAGAGCTTTTTTTCCCCCCCCCGCAGCAATTAGGGAATTAGCTCAGCACTTCCCACCCCACTTGAACAGATTCCTCCCCTTTTCCTATCCCAGGTTTAAACTCTGCCAGTCGGGAAGGATCTCCTGCCCTCGGCTACCGGTTCCTACCACGCTTAGGGTATCGATTTCTCTGAATGATAAATCAATGATTGCTGCACTTATGTCAACTGGCTTCATCCAGGACAGCGTGTGACCCTCCTTACAGGCTGTGACATCCATCAGATGGCCACACAGGCAACAACCGTTAAGGAGGGGACGTACTCACCATTTGCTCTAGTTCCCGGTCACACATAGCTCACGGCCACCGCTGGACACGCACCAGTGTCATATGAAGTCACAGAAGGGTTGAGGTGGGTAGGAACCTCTGGAAGTCACCTGGTCCAACCTCCTGCTCAAGCAGGGACACCTAGAGCTGGTTGCCCAGCACCATGTCCAAACAGCTTTTGAATATCTCTAGGGATGGTGACTCCCAACACATTTCTGGGCAGCCTGTGGCACTGCTCGGTCACCCTCACAACGAAAAAGTGTTTCGTGATGTTCAGAGGAACCTGAACATCAGGTGTTTGTTTGTGCCCATTGTCCTGTCACTGGGTGCCACTGAGAAGGGCCTGGCTCCGTCCTCTTGGCTCCCTCCCTTCAGGTATTTATATACATTGATAAGACCCCCTGGAGACTTCTCCAGGGTGAGCAGTGCCAGCTCTCTCAGCCTTTCCTCACAGGAGAGGTGCTCCAGTCCCTTCATCATCTTTGTTGTCCAGTATGTCTGTGTCTCTTCTACTGGGGACCCCATCACCAGATCCAGCACTTCCAGACATGGCCTTAGCAGCGCTGAGCAGAGGGGAAGGGCCACTTACATCCACCTGCTGGCAACATTCCTCCTGATGCAGCTCCAGGGTACCCTCAGCCTTCTCGCAGCAAGGGCACTTTGCCGGATCGTGGTCAGCTTGGTGCCCACCACGACCCCCAGGGCCTCGTCTGCCAAGGATTCTCCTCTGCTTTCCATGGATCTGCTCCGCTCCCCACCGTCCTACAGCATTTTCCATTTCTTGGAAGGCCATAGATTCAAGTATTTCCCCACTTTTTTCTGCTGGAAAAGCAATTTTACACTCACTTTCTGTGTCCCCTCAGACTCTCAAGTTGTGAAAACACCGATTTGAAAAATAATAAAAAAAAAAATAAAATACTGAGCTCAGCAAGTTGACTTTGGATTGAGGCATAAAGCACCAAAGCCGTGAGCCCCTCCAAGCTGTCCTCGGTTGCCAGCCCTGCCAACAGCCCCAGGAGAGACCTGCCACTCATCTCGTGCCAGTCATCGGCCACAATTCCAAACCCTTGAAACCACAGTCTCCTGATGTGAAGAACGGAGGTGGGACGCGGCCGAAAAAACTCTACTTATAGAAAGTCACAGGAGACTCTTCAAAGTGCATTATATCTAAATATTCAGCCGCGATGCACGACTACGGGGCGTGTTTCAGCTCGCCTTCGAAACACACCGCGGGGCTGCTGGGCGGGTACGGTGGGAAGTGCTTGTTTTTTCCTTTTTCTTCCTCGAATGAAAACAACGAGCAGCAGCCGAAAGGTTCTGAAAAACGGTGGTTCTCTTACAATGGGGGAAAAAAAACCCCAACCCTAAACCCTGGTGAGGCCCCATCTGGAGCACTGGGTCCAGTTGTGGGCTCCTCAGTTGAAGAAGGACAGGGAACTGCTGGAGAGGGGACAGCAGAGGACTGCAAAGATGCTGAGGGGCCTGGAGCATCTCTCTGATGAGGAAAGGCTGAGGGACTTGGGTCTTTTGAGTCTGGAGAAGAGAAGCCTGAGGGGGGATCTGATCAAGGCCTATAAATACTTCAAGGGTGGGTGTCAGGAGGATGGGGCCAGTCTTTTTTCAGTGGTGCCCAGGGACAGGACAAAAGGAAATGGGCACAAACTGGAACGTAAGAAGTTCCACCTAAACATGAGGAGGAACTTCTTTGCTGTGATGGTGGCAGAGCCCTGGAAGAGGCTGCCCAGAGAGGTGGTGGAGTCTCCTTCTCTGGAGACATTCCAACCCCGCCTGGACACGTTCCTGTGGGACCTGCTCTGGGTGGACCTGCTTTGGCAGGGGGTTGGACTAGATGATCTCCAGAGGTCCCTTCCAACCCCATAGCATTCTGTGATTCTGTCTAAACCAGTAGCCACTTGCAATCCCACACGCTCAAGTGGGGATTCTGGTTTTCATGGCTTTGTTTTAAAGTTATGTTAAATAAATGCTCTCCTTAAAGTTGTCCAACCTCGAGCATAACTCCGGGGTTGTTTTTTTCTCCCCTAAAAACCAGCATGTATCCTAGAAAGCCTAAGTAAGTGGTGGGATGTCCTCGTGGAGACACTGCACATCAGCACAAACCAAGGAATCCTGCCTCAGATCCTCTCATTTCTAACGTTTAAACCTCTGTCTCGGGGTCACCGCGCTAATCAAAAGTCACAGGGCAGCAGCGGGGACAACGGGACCGCTCTTAGGAGAAAGCATCACCACCCTTTTCACCCTCATTCTCCCCAAATTCAGACCCAGACCTCAGGGCAAGGGCTTGCTGCGAACTTCAAGCTGAGCGTGGATGGATTCATCAGCCGCTGCCAAGCCTTTTCAGATCTGAACGGCCAGTTCAGACACAAAACGCCCTCTAGTTCAATATTTGCCTTCAGAACCACCCCAGCTTCTTAAGAAGCTGTTCCTGGCTCAGCCACCCGATCCCGCGATTAAACCAAATATCCAAGTGCACCTAGAACACAGCGGAGCTAATCCTAAAGCCTGGGAAAAACGTCTGGGAGCTGATGACAGGGCTCTAATCTGCCCTGAAATATTGCTCGTCACCCAGTGGAAAGGGAAGGGACACGCGGGTGGCGGGGCCACGTGGGTGTATGTGCACCTCTTCCCGTAAGGAAAAGCGCAGGTTGGGATTCTCCTGCCGCAAAGGGACCCTGCGCAGCTCCACGGAAAAGGAAACACAGCCTGGCAGTGCAACGCTTTCGGGGGAAAAACGAAGGAAATGCCCCATTCATACATGAACTACAGGGAAGAGCCGCCTTCTATTCCCCCTGGATAAAGCGTCCTCCAGCTCTGAGCTTCTTGCAGAAGGGTGACAAAATGGGACATCTCGAGCAGCTGTAATTATCAGAGGCGACTTCTACAACATCAGACCTCTGGTTTTGGACACCTGCAAACTGCGAAGAGACCAAAGTGCATTTAGAGCCGGATCCAGAACCCGGCCATCCAACAGGAGCCTTTCTACAGCCTTGGGGACAGCTGGGGACAAGCCAGACTAAGGTTGTTCCCCAGAAGCACACAGGAAAGGGTAAGTTTCTCACATTGTATATCTGCATCACCATCATCTGAACACTTCCCCTTTCCCGACCACACAGCATCAACATCTTGGTTTTATTTTAACCGTGAGGCCCCTACGCGGACGGCAAAGTGCATTTTCCTGAAAGTCAGTTAAATTCTGCTTCCTGATTTTTGGGCAGAGTGGTTTTGAAATAAGGAAGAACTTTGTCCTTTCAAGGCGCGCTCAAGTGGGTCACCCCAAAGTGTCCAAATCCGGTACCGAGCCCTGGCATCACTGTGGCTAACGCCTCTGTTCCCCCCCCACCCCCCCTCCCAGTTCAGCAAGGAGGTCACAGCTGAGCCAGAAACGAACCCACCCTTTTCCTCTTCCCACCCGACGCTCCTCACGCTGGGTCAAGACGTTTCCCAGACCCCTCCATCGCCCCGTGGGTCCCAGGGGATGCCAGCCAGCACCACGGGACAGAAACAAGAGGGAAACCTGTCCCTGAGCCTTATCAGAAGGGGATGAATCCAGCTTTACTCACTGGATGTACTAAGGATCTTGGTTAAGCAGCTTTTTCCACCACGGAGGGTGAGTCAGACCCATCAGCCGTGTTTCCCTGACCCGGAGCGGGGATGGGAGCTCCCACAGCTCTTCCACCTTCCATCACACACACAGCATTAAAACCAGTCAGAGCTGCCTGCCCCCCCCCCCCCCCCAGCTGTCCCCCCCAGCGGGTGGTCACATGCAGGATTAAGGATTTGCCTAAGAACAGATGGAGGAAAGGTGAGAAAAGGGTCCCAGGGCTGCTGCCACCCAGACCTTTAACCATTCTTTGGAGAATACAGCCCCCATCCTTAAAAATAACGGTGTTTCTATCGTCCCTTATCTCCAACACAACCTTTGCTATTCGCTACCTTTTCAATTCCATCTAGGGATCCTCCTTCTTGGCGTTTTTAATTTATTTTCCATCCTCCTTCTTGGGGTTTTTAAATTGATTTATTAAGTATCCAGCTGATTTCTCTCCGGGTGAGCGATCGTTCCCAAACCTCCCATCACCGGCACTGTTGAAAATAAGTAGCTTTTCGTCTTGGATGCACCGAGGGCAAAGGAAATAAATGAAACCAGATACTCCAGGATGCCCAAACCAGGCCGAGTATCTCCTCAAAGCAGGGATGACACTAATAACCCCAAACACAATTAATTCACGCTCCTCGGAAACTCCCGGGTCACAAATCCAAAGATATTTGCAAAAATCACCTGATGTAGGGTGGAGAAGGGAGATGGAAGGCAGTGCTGGGACATTCTCCACAGGGACCAGGTGGGAAGGCAAAGCCCCTCTCTATTCTCCAGTCAATGGATGACCCTTGCAGCCATCTGGAGTCCAATCCCAACCCAGAAACCGCAACTCACACCTCTTGTTAACGAAGAAGGTTTTCGGAAGAGTCAGCAAAGCTCCCGAACGACCTGAGATGGGGTCAAACGCACCCAGGCACAGAGGGAACCAGGGATCGGCTGGGGAAATCCAAGTCTGGCTTTCCTCACAGGTAGAGCACACCCTGCTATGGGCCAGTCCTGGGCTTCTCCTCCTCGGGCAGTCCCGTTGCTGTCAAAAGATGGGATTCCGCTCTCTCCAATCCGATCTAAAACCACCCTGGAAAATAATTTCTCTTTATCCTTCTCTCTACTGTAGGGCAAGTGGGGTGAGGCTGGGGACGTGCCCACCTCTGAGAGAAAGGGAAAGGGAAATCTGAGCAACCAGGATTTTCACTGCAGCGACATAAAAGGTGGCCTTTTGGTGATGAAGTCCCCAGGAGAACTGCTGGAGAGGCAAACCCTCTCTGGAAGCAGAGGCCTGTCTAGTGACAACGAAGCTGAAGGAGAAGGTGAGCAGGGCCACCGTGCTAATGGCTGGATTCATGAAATCATGGAATGGTTTGGGTTGGAAGGGACCTTCAAGATCATCAAGTTCCAACCCCCTGCCCTGGGCAGGGACACCTCCCACCAGACCAGGTTGCTCCAAGCACTGTCCAACCTGACCTTGAACCCCTCCAGGGATGGGGCAGCCACATTCAGCAGCTTTGGGATGAAAGAAGGGGAGTTAAAAGGAAAACCAACCTGGGGAGGGTGTGTAGATCCCATTATATAGAAATAACAAAGCATGAAACTTCCATCTAGTTTTAAAATTCCAAATGTCTTCCCTCGGACCAGCCAGCAAATCCCAGCGTTTCACCTCTCTCCTTCAAGGAACATCTTCGCATCCCACCCAGCCAAGTCCCCTCACAAGCCATTGCCAAGAACATCAAAGTCTCCTCTGACCCTTCTTCTCCTTCCTTTAGGTTCCATGAAGACCTAGAAGAGGCCGACACCCACTTATCAAAATAACCACCCACTTGGACCTAATTAGTAGGTGCTAAAAAGCAAAATTGGAGGTGGGTGGATCTCCCACAGCTTGAAGCACCACCCTTAGGAACTACGTAGTTAAAACAGCTTCAATCAATGCCTTGTTGGGGGGGGGGGGGGGGAGTTATGTGCACCTGCAGCCCCCCCCAAATTCACCCCCCCCATCGCAGGATGACCCACAAATTTGGTCCTGAGCCTGGTGGGTACGAGAGAAGTTGCTTTTTCATAGAATCATAGAATGGTTAGAGTTGGAAGGGACCTTAAAGATCATCCAGTTCTAACCCCCTGCCCTGGGCAGGGACACCTCCCACCAGACCAGGTTGCTCCAAGCCCCATCCAGCCTGGCCTTGAACACCTCCAGGGATGGGGCAGCCACAGCTTCTCTGGGCAACCTGGGCCAGGGTCTCACCACCCTCACAGCAAAGAATTTCCTCCTAATATCACATCTCAATCTCCCCTCTGCCAATTTAAAACCATTACCCCTTGTCCTGTCACTACACTTCCTGACAAAGAGTCCCTCTCCGGCTCTCCTGTAGGCTCCCTTCAGATATTGGAAGGCTGCTCTGAGGTCTCCCCGGAGCCTTCTCTTCTCCAGGCTGAACAACCCCAGCTCTCTCAGCCTGTCTTCATAGGAGAGGGGCTCCAGCCCTCTGATCATCTTCCTGGCCCTCCGCTGGACCCGTTCCAACAGGTCCATGTCCTTCCTGTGTTGAGGACTCCAAAGCTGGACACAGTGCTCCAGGTGGGGTCTCACGAGAGCAGAGTAGAGGGGTAGAATCACCTCCCGCGACCTGCTGGCCACACTTCTCTTGATGCAGCCCAGGATGTGGTTGGCTTTCTGGGCTGCCAGCACGCACTGCCGGCTCATGTTGAGCTTCTCATCCAGCAACACCCCCAAGTCCTTCTCCTCAGGGCTGCTCTCCAGCCATTCTCCGCCCAACCTGTATTTGTGCCTGGGACTGCCAAGTCCCAGGTGCAGGACCCTGCACTTGGCTTGGTTGAACTTCACGAGGTTTGCACGAGCCCATCAATTTCACCCCGTATAGGAAACCCCTAGAAACCCCTAGAAAAATCTGTCATCGTTCCTGTGCGACGATAACCATCGGAGATCCAAAAGCGGATTTATTGCCTTTTTAGGACAATTTCTAAGCAATAACTTTTATCAAAGCACCGGCTGAATATGCGGGTGGGGAATTATTTTCCATAATAATATCCAAGCTGGATGAGATTTGCAGCCTGAGCACAAATTACTCCTTGGAGGAGAAGTCTAATGGTCTTTGAGAACCTCTTGATAACCATCTGGAGCCTTGTACTTGGGACAGCCCCAACTGTTAGAAACGTTCTGAAAGAGCATAAAAGAGTCTTGTTCCTTCATCCCCACCCTCCTAAAACCTGAATTCCAGGTTCTGCAGTTCGGAGTCGGGAATGCCATTACCACACTAATGGCGGCGGCAGGCTCCAAACGCCACGGCATTTTCGGAGCCGCGTCGCTCTTCCTGGGATATAAAAACCAAACCCAAACCCAAAGGGTTGGTCCGGCTCACCCCAAATTCAGAGCCTAGAGATGGAGAAAAGGATAATTCCCGATTGTTGGGGGATCCGGGTGACTTAAGAGCTTCAATCACAGTTCGAGAATTCCCTTAGAGCCGAAAAAAAAAAAATACCAGGGAGACTTTTGGAGAACGTAAGGTTGATTTTTTTTCCTTTTTCTTTTTCTTTTTAACAGCCAAGCAACGACGCTGATCCGGGGCACACCTGAGCTGAAGCTCGGGGAATTTCCGCGGACAAAGAGCAGGATGTGGTGAGATCGTGTTTTTTTGATAAGTAAAAGGGGCCTGCCCCCGCGCTGTTCTTGTGACAGGGGTGTCACCCGGAACACGGGCAGCGACACCTCCAGCTGAAACCCCCCCCCTTTCAAAAAGTCCTTTACGTTCTCCGTCACCCAACCCCGCTCGGATGGGCGATGGCGGGGGGGGGGAACAGGGGTGGGGGGTTGTCGCTGTGCCGAGCCCCAACCCCGACTGTCCCCAGCACGGTGTAAAACACCCTCTGGAAAATACTCACACCCTACAAAGCGGACGTGAACACCCGAACCGCGCTACAGATACACCCTTCTCCGAGAGAAGCAACAAACCCCTGGCTGATGATGATGAGGGGGGGCGGGGGGGGGGGGGGGTTTCAGCAAATTTCCCCACGCAGGGGAAAAGCCCGAGACTGGTTACCAGTATAACCCCCCCCCCCTCGGGACTGGTTACCAGAATAACCATCGTCTCTTCCCGGTGGTCACCTACCCCAAGCCCCGCTGTCACTGTCACCAGCCGGCTGTGCCCCCCCAAACCCGCCGGGGGGGGTTAGGCTACAAAGTACACGCCCCCACCCTCGTGGGTTGGGTTTTGGTGGGTTTTTTTTCCCGACCGCTCGTAACTTAATTATCGAGGAAGTGATTTGCAAAGGCCTAATTGCAACCAAACGTAGTTGGAACAAAGTCTTTGGCCGTTTTGCTCCCCCCAAAATACTCCTCGCCCCAAACTTTTGGGGGGGGGGGGGGAGAAAGGGGAGGGAGAAAAGGGGGGGTAGCCCCCACATCCTGCCCTCACCCCCTGCGGCCCAACAGCTCCCTCTGTTCCCGATCAATGACACGCTTTAATGACACGCCTTTAAAAACAACTACTAAAAAAAAAAAAACCCCACCCTACGACATGGAAAACACCCCGAAAAAAATCCCAAACGCCCTTTTTTTTTATATATATTTTTTTTCTCCAAAACTTAAAAACCCCAAATCTTCCCGTTCTTTAAAAAGATCTAAACGTAGGGTTTTCTGTAGAAACGAACGTCGCTTATCGCGCCCCTAAACGAAACACCCCATTGACTCCGGAAACTCCGGCTCACGGCACGTTCCGCAGCACCTTCTCCTTCTTTCCCGAGCCCTTCGCCGCTCCCACCGCCCGGGACCTCAACACCATCCCACCCCCCCACACACACCCCACGGCGGTACCCAGAAGGCGAGGCTCAGCAGCAGCAGCACGGTCTTGGAGGTGATCACGCCGCAGTCCATGGCCCGGAGCGGGACTGGGGAGGGCGAGGAAGGGGAACCCGGCTTTGGGTCCCGCGTGGGGCCGCCCACGGAGCCGCCCCGTAGCCCAGCCCCGTCCCTTCCTTCCCACCCACCAATCGGTGCCACCAATCGGCAGTTTCCCAAACTTCTGGGATTTTTTTTTTTTTTTTTTTCCAAGAGAAAGCCGGGAACAAACGTCAAAGCAAATTAGCGTTGACTTCGAGGCGGCTTTATTTATTTTATTTTATTTTTTTTAACTCCTGCAACTTTCAAGCTCGGGTTAAACGGAACTTTTGGGAAAAGCTCTCGCCGCGGCTAAAAGCTTTCCGACAAATCCGCACCTCCCAGGATTCCTAACCCACAGCTGAGCGTCTCCCTTACAGCCAGCCTTTCTGGTTTGGCACCGTCTCGCGGCGGTTCTTCCCCGTCACACGCGCCACGGATGGTGGGACCACAACCACAGCGGGGGTTCGGCCGCTCACCCGCATGTCCTCACCACTGAAACGGGCTTTTAAAAGATGGAGATGAGATGTGGGGAAGAACTTCTTTGCTGGGAAGGTGGTGAGACCCTGGCCCAGGTTGCCCAGAGAAGCTGTGGCTGCCCCATCCCTGGAGGGGTTCAAGACCAGGTTGGAGGGGGCTTGGATCAACGTGGTCTGGTGGGAGGTGTCCCTGCCCAGCGCAGGGGGATTGGAACTGGATGATCATCAAGGTCCCTTCCAACCCAAAGCGTTCCAGGATTCCATGAAAAACAAGCCGAAGGTGTGGGGCCAGTTTGTTTTCCAAAACAGACCTCCGGCAGCCTGAACCGAGCTGAACCCAACCCCCAGCTCGGATACGGGATGCGCCGATAACACGTTTCCCGTCTCTGCCCCCCTTCCCAACAAAAATAGACGTGACCCAGTTTCCTTTGGGGGGGGGGGGGGGGGAAATATGGATTTTGGAGGAGTTTTGCTGAAGCAGCTCCGCAGCGGGAAATCACAGAAAGGGAGATCCCGGCCCAAAGCCCATGAATTTAAGCCGCTGCTGCATCGAAAAGCAGGAGAAGGGTCTGTGCCGGTGGCTGAAATCAAGGAAATTCCCTCACAGAGCACGGGGCGAAGCCCGGCTCCAAACTGAAATTCCTTTAAGAGTAAAGATCTGGGAAAAATCAGACCTCGATGACCACGGGGGGAGCTCCTCCTGCCAACAAACCTGTCTTTGCCCTGGCAATTTCTATTACAGCAACAAATATTAACAAAGTGTCTTAATTGTGGAGTATTTAATTTAAAAAAAAAAAAAAAAAAAATCAGCAGTTTCACTTTTTCTTCCAGCAAGGAAACCGCCCGGAAACTATTCATCTTCGTAATTTTGTGGGAATGACGGGGAATCTGGGGGAAATACTTTAAATTAGAATGAAAGGACAAATTCCCAAGTTTCATTTTGAAGTTCTATCTCAACACGAGGAGGAACTTCTTCACTGTGAGGGTGGCAGAGCCCTGGAAGAGGCTGCCCAGGGAGGTGGTGGAGTCTCCTTCTCTGGAGACATTCCAACCCCACCTGGACACGTTCCTGTGGGACCTGCTCTGGCTGGACCTGCTTTGGGCAGTGGGGGGTTGGACTAGATGATCTCCAGAGGTCCCTTCCAACCCCATAGCATTTTGGGATTACTCCCGCCGGGGTGGGTGACCCTTTCCTCATCCTTTCTGCACCACATCCCATTTTTCAGCCCTTTCCCCCTCAAAATCCTCAAGCTCCTTTGGAAACTCCCTCTATTCCCCCCCCGCCCCCGGCATCTCAGCCCTCGCCGCCCCCCTGTGCTCTCCAGATTTCAATTAACGACTGACTGACCTTAAAGCCCACCTGAGGCAGGTGCAGAAGCCCAGGTGACAACAAACCGTGGGTGACTGTCCCATCCCCCCCGAGGCCAGGGATGGCTCCCTCGGGGGGGGTGTGTGTGTGTGTGAGGTGGGGGGCTGTGTTAAAATCCTTATCATCTGATATTTATTGTTTCTTTCCCCACAGGGCTCGTTACCCATCACAAGACGAAACGAGATTAAAGGGAAACCGTTTGTCCTCCACAAATCCACCTCGGCTGGTACTCATCTCCGAATGATTTCCCAATTACTTATTCCGCGGTCGCTTTGATGTTGGTTTTTCAGGAGCTGAAGTTAATCGGCTTGTAATTTCCAAGCCCTTTCCCCTTTTTTTTTTTGGGGGGGGAATAACAGGGCCTATATTCCCTCCCTTTCTCAGCCTCCCCCCCCGGAGAACAGCTCTGAGGTGGCTGGAAACGCTTTTTAAAGTCCTCTAGGACTCAAACAAAGTTCATTTGAGAACCCGTCAGTTTATAAACTCTCCAGCGTAACCTCTCCCTTTCCCCACCCTCCCGTCGATTCCGACCCTTTTTCCCCCCGGCTTTCCGCTGTGCCAGCTGCCGACGGCGCCGGATATCCCGGGGACAGAAAATCAGCCTCCCGCCGTTGGCAAGCGAGGACGACGCGGAAGAGCCTTTTGTGGTAGGCGATCTTCTTTCTCGGAACGGTTCGGATCTCTTGGAAAAATACTCACGTTCAAACGACAGGAAGGAAAAGCTGAGCATCGGCAGAAAGAGATTTTTAGCTAAAAAAAAAATAAAATAAATAAATCAAAGGAAATAATCTTTTAAAGAGACGGCAAAACTAGCAAAAAGTGAAGTTAGAAAAACTCGAAGCTCAAAATACTTTCAGTTCCTTTTGAAAAGGGACCCGAGTTACACGCTCGGTTCTCGTCCCAGTCGTGAAAAAAAAACGTGTTTCACGGGAACAAATAAAGAATCATAGAATCATCCAGGTTGGAAGAGACCCTTGGGATCATCGAGTCCAACCATCTACCCTACTCTACAAAGTTCTCCCCTATATCATATCCCCCAACACCACATCTAAACGGCTCTTAAACACATCCAGGGATGGTGACTCAACCCCCTCCCTGGGCAGCCTGTTCCAATGCCCGACCACTCTTTCTGTGAAAAATTCTTTCCTAATGTTCAGTCTAAACCTACCCTGCTGGAGCTTGAAGCCATTCCCTCTCGTTCTGTCATTAGTTACCTGTGAGAAGAGACCAGCACCAACCTCTCTACAGTGTCCTTTCAAGTAGTTGTAGAGAGTGATGAGGTCTCCCCTCAGCCTCCTCTTCCTCAGACTAAACAGTCCCAGCTCCTTCAACCGCTCTTCACAGGATTTGTTTTCCAGGCCCTTCACCAGCTTCGTTGCCCTCCTCTGCACTCGCTCCAGCACCTCCATATCTCTCTTGGATCCAGGTGCCCAAAACTGGACACGATACTCCAGGTGTGGCCTCACCAGTGCTGAGTACAGGGGCACAATCACCTCCCTACTTCTGCTGGCCACGCTATTTCTAATACAAGCCAGGATGCCGTTGGCTTTCTTGGCCACCTGGGCACACTGCCGGCTCATATTCAGCCGCTTGTCAATTAGAACCCCCAGGTCTCTTTCTTCCAGGCAGCTTTCCAGCCACACTTCCCCAAGCCTGTAGCAATGCACGGGGTTGTTGTGGCCCAAGTGCAGAACCTGGCACTTGCCCTTGTTGAAACTCATGCCATTGATATTCACACTTGCTCATTTTTACAGGAGGAAAATTGTTCCCACCCGGAGTCTGCTGAGCAGGTTCTAGAGATGCTGCTGCACCAACCCCAAAATCGGTGACTCCGGTGATTTCAAACCTCTCTTCTATCAACACTGATTTGTTGGGAAGGGAATTTTGACCACGCCACCGGTCTCACCTCACCTGCTGACCGAGGACAACCAGGTAGGATGTAGGTGATGAAACCCTGAGTAAAAGCAGATGAGGCTTTGGTTGTGTCCAGCACAGGACTGAAACCAGTAGTTCTAGAGGGACAGGAATACTGGTAGCACTGGGAACTGACAAGCACGGGCAGGAGGACAGAGTCTTCTCAGTGAAACCTGGATTATGCAGAGAGGAGGAAGAGGAGAAGTTCTGGGTTCCCCAGTCCAAGGACAGGGAACTGCTGGAGAGGGGACAGCAGAGGGCTACAAAGATGATGAGGGGCCTGGAGCATCTCTCTGATGAGGAAAGGCTGAGGGACTTGGGGCTTTTGGGTCTGGAGAAGAGAAGACTGAGGGGGGATCTGATCAAGGCCTATAAATACTTCAAGGGTGGGTGTCAGGAGGATGGGGCCAGGCTTTTTTCAGTGGTGCCCAGGGACAGGACAAGAGGAAATGGGCACAAACTTGACCATAAGAAGTTCCACCTAAACATGAGGAGGAACTTCTTCACTTTGAGGGTGTCAGAGCCCTGGAAGAGGCTGCCCAGAGAGGTGGTGGAGTCTCCTTCTCTGGAGACATTCAAACCCCACCTGGACCCATTCCTGTGGGACCTGCTCTGGGTGGCCCTGCTTTGGCAGGGGGTTGGACTAGATGATCTCCAGAGGTCCCTTCCAACCCCATACCATTCTGTGAAGTTTGCTGAGCAGGTCAGCTCTTGGGGCAGGGAGGTAGGGGAAGACCACAGGAAGCTTTTGAGAAATAAGTGCTGTTTTAGCGGCTGGATCCACCAAAGGGCAGCCCTAAAATACTGGCCGTGTTTCGTAACGATCTTCTCACGCTGGGATTATTCACCCCTCCTTGACGCTGTGTTCCCTTTTTGTGGTTACTCTTTGCTCTTTCAAGGCTGAGAGAAAGAAAGGAGAATAACATCTCCTCTACTTGCTCTCTACAGGGGAAAGCAGCTGATCTTCTCTCCCGCTCCCTTCCGCTCTGCGGGTCGGGATGGCGCCTGGTTCAGACGCGGGCCGGGGAAGGGCTCTGATCTTCCAGCTTCTACATTTAAACCGCGACGACGCGTGCACGCATCCGATACGGCCAGCCGAGGACCAAACCTAGACCTCTCCCATCAGCTGGGAAGTTCCCGCATCTCTCTTTTCAGCTCCTAATATCTGAAAGCTGATCCGCTCCTCCCGGGCTCCACCTCAACGTTTTCTCAGCGCTCCCAAGAAGCTCAGAGTTGATTAAACGCGAAGAATTATTCAGCCGCGACACCCAGCTGAAGGAAAAGGCTTGATTTTTCATTTGTAGTTTTAACTTCCCTTAAAAAAAATATATATATATATAAATTCTGAGCTCCGCTACCCACGTCAACAGAGGGATGTTTGTGTGACTCTCCTATCCCCATTCCCAACTCAGCCAGTCACGCGGCTGTGAGCAAACGGCAAATCCTTCAAAAAAAACCAAAACCAACCAACCACAAACAAAAAAAGAATCAAAGTACCCAACAGACATAAAACCCAGGAGTTTTCCCGATTTCCCTAAGCCATTATTTGGAAGATTGCCTGAAGGCGCTGGGAGGAAAGATTAGAAGGGAGCATGACCGGAGGAACCTAAGGATGGTCTGGAGCGTGACCGGTGAGGAAACCCCGGGGGGAATTCAGAACCAGAGAGGAACCGGTGGCTTCTCAGAGCTTCTCCTGGGCCTGGGAAGCCCAGGGCAGCTCTGGGGGCAGAGGGACTTTTGATCCCATGGAAGGAAGGGGCCTGGTGGGCCCAAGCGCTGGTTCATGCAGCCACCACAATCTCACACGAAAGGGACAAGCAGCCACTGTAGGATCAAGGTTTTGTCTTTTATGAGGGGTGGGGATGACTTTGGTTCCCTTAAATGGAGTTCGATTTTCTTCTAGAGAAAGAAGTTCAAGGTTTCTTCTCTATAAAGAAAAGGGGGATTTGTTCATCAGCTGATACAAATCAACTTCTACTTCCTCCAAGAGCAGAAAGGCCCTACTGTCCCTGCTGGGTTTTCCCACCCCGGATTTTGATCTTGAAAAACCAGGTCTGGTTGGCCGAGTTGCTCCAACTCATCACACGGTGCTGGCCTTCCCCAAACTCACACCAACGTCGGTGTTTTTCAGCCGAGCCCACGCAGATCGTGCCCGTCATCCCGTTATCTGGGTTCAGCAAGAGCAGCTGTGTCTTCGCCCTGATCCCTCTGAACCGGGAGAGGAAAGAGAGGTGACTCCATCCCGTTACAGAATCACAGAATGATAAGGGGTTGGAAGGGACCTCTGGAGATCATCTAGTCCAACCCCCCTCCCAAAGCAGGGCCACCCAGAGCAGGTCCCACGGGAACGGGTCCAGGTGGGGTTTGAATGTCTCCAGAAAAGGAGACTCCACCACCTCTCTGGGCAGCCTCTTCCAGGGCTCTGACACCCTCAAAGTGAAGAAGTTCCTCCTCATGTTTAGGTGGAACTTCTTATGGTCAAGTTTGTGCCCCTTTCCTCTTGTCCTGTCCCTGGGCACCACTGAAAAAAGACTGGCCCCATCCTCCTGACACCCACCCTTGAAGTATTTATAGGCCTTGATCAGATCCCCCCTCAGGCTTCTCTTCTCCAGACTCAAAAGACCCAAGTCCCTCAGCCTTTCCTCATCAGAGAGATGCTCCAGGCCCCTCAGCATCTTTGTAGCCCTCTGGGGAACTACTGGAACCCTCTCCAGCAGTTCCCTGTCCTTCTTGAACTGGGGAGCCCAGAACTGGACCCAGTGCTCCAGATGGGGCCTCCCCAGGGCAGAGCAGAGGGGGAGGATGACCTCCCTCCACCTGCTGGTCACACTCTTCCTGATGCCCCCAGGATGCCCTTGGCCTTCTTGGCCACAAGGGCACATTGCTGGCTCATGGGCATCCTGTTGTCCACCAGGACTCCCAGGTCTTTTTCCTCAGAGCTGCTCTCCAGCAGGTCACCCCCACCCTGTCCTGGTGCAGGGGGTGATTCCTCCCCAGGTGCAGCACCCTACACTTGCCCGTGTTTAATTTCCCAATGAGAGCGTTAAGTCTGTACTGAAATAAATGCAAGGGATCCCAGTTCAAGCACTGGAAATGGATCAGTGTCACAACACACGCTCCAACGTGTAAACGCTGGGTGTGACACAGTTGTGTTTGATGGTGCAAGGCTCCCATCACCGATACCTGAAGTAACGGCGCTGCCAATTGCCATGGAACGAGAACGAGCTTCACCCGCAGCTTTCAACATCCGCCTTTCTTCCTCTGTATTCTTTTGGCAACTTTGGTATCAGCCAACTCCCCATTACCTGCAAGAAAACAAAGCTCTTGGTGGCATCCATCTTCCTGGGCTTCAAAGCCTCAGCAGCAACTTTTTCCTGCCCTGCCTTTGGGCCTGATGAACTCGAAGCGATCACTGACCCACACCCAATGTTTTATTTCCCCTTTTCCTCCCCCCCCGGGGCAGCTCCAGACCCTGTCCCTCGGCAGGACACCTCCCACGGGAGGCCTCTAGCAGGGACACCCCCCCCCCCCCCCCCCGGGGGTCACTCAGCGACTAACACCCCGAGCCCACTCCGCCATTAAATCTTCCTCTTATGTGCTTATTAACTCATTTTCTTTTTATTCCAGCACCCGTGGGGGCCAGCCTCCGCTCCCACTAAGTGTCACAGACTCTCTCACAGCTCCCGCCTAAATCTCCTCACGCCGCCATGACGCCCGCCCCGGCCCTCCCCTCAGCCTCCCGCGCATGCGCACGTTCCCGACGTCATGAGGTCACTTCCGCCGCGGCGCGGTTGCCATAACAACGGGCGGCGGCGCGGCCCGGCCTGGTGGCTACCGCGGTAGCGATGGAAGCCCAGCGGTGGCGGGAGGTGACCGGCCCCTTCCCGCTCTCCTTGGCGGTGGTGAGGGGCTGCGCCGGTCGTGGGTGGAGCTCGTTTTGCTCCCGGGGGTGAGGGGTCTTTGGGGCGGTTACCTCAGTGCGGTGACCGAGAGGAGGCGGGGGTCGGGCCCCGAGCGCTGAGGGCGTTGGTGGGACCCACCACCACCCCCTGTGGGTCCCTGGAGGAGCCTGTACCTGTGCGGGGCGAGGTTGCCCCTTTGGGGGTCTCGAAGTGTGGGACTGTGTGAGGAGATGTTTAGAGTCCTGTGGAGCTCTGACTGAGAGGGAGGCGGCTGGAGGTTACCCGTGGTGAGAACATTTGTGATATGTAAAGCAGACTATAAAGATCCTCTTGAATATATAGGGTAGTATTTAAGCTGTCATCTGGGGGTACCTGAGACCCTTTCATGCTCTTGAACTGGTGGTGTGCTCTTCAAAGGAAGGCTTGTAGGGATTTACCCTTAATTACCTTGAACTCTCAGCATTTGGTGTTGTCACAGAATCCCAGATCGGAAGGGACCTCAAGGATCATCTGGTCCAACCCTTCTTGGCGTAAGATGGTCCAGCGCCCTGTCCAGCTGAATCTTAAACCTGTCCAATGCTGGGGAATCCACCGCTTCCCTGGGGAGATGATTCCAATGGCTGATTGTTCTCACTGTGAAAAATTTTCCTCTTGTGTCCGATTGGAATCTCGCTTGGAGTAACTGGCACCCATCACCCCTCGTCTTTTCCATGTGACTCCTAGTGAAAAGGAAGTTTCCATCTTCTTTATAGTCACGCTTTAAAGGCTGGAACATTGTGATAAGGTTTTCCCTGAGGTTTCTATCCTCGAGGCTGAACAAATCCAATTCTTTCAGTCTTTCCTCACACATCAGGCTTCCCAGTCCTTGGATCATCTTGGTGGCCCTTCTCTGGATCCTCTCCAGCCTCTCCGCATCTGGTTTTTTCATAGAAGGGACCAAAACTGAACCCTGTATTCCAGGTGTGGCCCGACAAGCACCACAAATACTTATTTAGTCACGAATTCAACTGAAAAACAAAGCCCGGAATAACCAATTATATATTCACCACTGACATATGTTTTCTCTTCCAGAAAGCCAAGCCTCCGAAGGAACAATCCAGCGAGAATTTCATCTTCATCCGCAGACAGAAAGAAAAGGAGCTCCTTGAACACGTTGATTTGTTAAAGCTCTACAACCAGTTTCGCCACGTCGCCCGGTGGCACGAACGCAACGAACAGAAATGGCTGCACGGCGCCGTGCGGAGAAAGGTGGATGCCACAATGCGGGAATACCTGGCAGGGACGGATGAGAGGAGAGAGAGGTAGCAAACAAGTAGCTCGTAACAATATTTGCCGTGCTATTTTCAACTTAAACGTATGCTTAGAGGAGTGACTATAGGGAAAACCAGCATCCTACGTTACGCTGTGCGTTGGGGCGTGGAATTTGTTATTTGTCATAACAGAAAGTGCTTATTCGTGGGCTTATTTGTTGGTCAAACGGCAGCGTAGAGCAAACAGTAGCCATTGGGATCTCGTTACTAATCACTAAGCCAATCCCAGAATGCTATGGGGTTGGAAGGGACCTCTGGAGATCATCTAGTCCAACCGCCACCCAGAGCAGGTTGCACAGGAACGGGTCCAGGTGGGGTTTGAATGTCTCCAGAGAAGGAGACTCCACCACCTCTCTGGGCAGCCTCTTCCAGGGCTCTGCCACCCTCAAAGTGAAGAAGTTCCTCCTCATGTTTAGGTGGAACTTCTTATGGTCAAGTTTGTACCCGTTTCCTCTTGTCCTGTCCCTGGGCACCACTGAAAAAAGCCTGGCCCCATCCTCCTGACACCCACCCTTGAAGTATTTATAGGCCTCGATCAGATCCCCCCTCAGGCTTCTCTTCTCCAGACTCAAAAGCCCCGAGTCCCTCAGCCTTTCCTCGTTAAGAGAGATGCTCCAGGAAAGAGATCACTAGAGAACAGAATCACTAGAGATACATATTCAAATAATTAGTACAGTTTAGGTGGCATTTAGAGCCCCGTCTGCCAAATGCGAGGTAAAAGTAACATTATAGCACTTTAATTGCTTCATTTTTAAAGAGAGCGATGAGTACTCTGATAAAAATCTCAGAAGCTCTAATTGTTGGGTGTGAGGGTTTTGTTGAAGCCTCGTTTATGTTAAGGTCCTACAAGTAATACTTAGAAGCCCAAACAGTTGAAAGAAATGAAAATTTGTCAGAAATCTTTAAAAAATAATAAAGGTGAGGCGTATTACTGTCTTGTAAAGAACAGAATTGTGCTCTGCTGATCTTAGAAAAAAACGATATGGTTTAATCTCAGTGACTCTTTCCCGTTAAGTGACTTGCGAACGGTGAAAGTCATCGGTTTGGTCTCTTGACCTGATATGTCTTTATAGGAATTGTACCTCAGTTGTACAAAATCACTGAGGGGTGGAAGGAACCTCCCGAGATAATCCAGTCCAACCCTCTCCTCACGCAGTCACCAAAAGCAGGTCGCCCAGGAGCGTCCCTTCGGGTTTTGCTTATCTCCGCACGTGGAGATTCCACCATCTCTGTGAGCAACCTGTTCCAGTATTTAACCACCCTCACAGTAAAAGAAAAAAAAAAAAGAAAGAAAAAAAAAAAAAAAAGGTGTTTTCTTATGTTCAGGTGGAATTTCACATGTTTTAATCTGTGCCCGTTGCCCCTTGTTCTGTAACTGGGCATTAGTGAGAAGAATCTTTGTCCTTTTATCTACATTCCCTCCCTTCATACGTTGATAAGATCCCCCTGAACCTTCTCTTCTCCAGGCTGAGCAGCTCCAGCAACCTCAGGAGCCTTTTAGGAGATGTTCTCCAGTCCCTCAATCATCTCGGTGGCCCTTTACTGGGCTCGTTCTGCTACATCTGCATCTTCCTTGTACTGGGGAGCCCAGAACTGGACCCAGTGCTCCGGAAGAAGTCCCACCAGTGCCGAGAGGAAGGATCACCTCCTGGCAGTGCTCTTCCTCACGCAGCCCAAGATGCCGTTGCCCTTCTTTGCCACAAGGGTGCATTGACGGATTATAATTCAGTTTGTTGTCTGCCAGGAGCCCCAGGTCCCCTTTTTCTGTAGAGCCACTTTCCAGCCAGGGCTTGTTCCTCCCAAGGTGCAGGGATTTTGTTGAACTTTATGGGCTTTTATGAAATTTATGGGATTTAGTTGCTTGAGAGCCCCGTGGAAGGAGACCGGACTCGGTGTGAGGTGAAGAGACCGCGATTCACTTTCCAGAATTAATCCCTCTTTGGCTTTGCTGCTGTAATTCCCATCAGCAGTTCCAGCTATCGTTCATCCCGCTGCCTAAAAGTGAGAGTGATTTCCCAGAGGCAGCTGTAGCGTTAGGGTTGGAATTAGTGAGTTTGTGGATTCCTTAGCCTCAGCTTTCTTACTGTTGGGATTAATAGGGAAGAAAATAGTAGCGTGTTTAAAAATTGCCAGTTTGTCATAATTTTCACACGTCTTTCTTTGAAAGAGTTTAGGGAGTGATGATGCTAAAAAATAACAAAAGGTAATTTGAGAGAAGACAGAACTATAGCTACGTAAAAAAGGGCGGTAAATACCCGGGAGGGATTAGGCTGAAGGATAAGGACAGTAAAAGATCAAACGGATATCAACCGGTGACAAATGTAGCCTGGAAACGAGAAGAATTTGTTTAATCGAAATTGTAAAGCAGAATTGGAAATGGGTTTGGAAGATAAGGAGCTTCAATCCTGCCAGGAGAGAATCCCTCCTGTTGCGCTGGAAGATTCGTTCCGTGGGCACAACGGGAATGATCCCGGAGTTAAAAATGAGATGTTCCCTCGGATGTTCCTTTCTTTGGTGTTTGCATGAAGTGGTGAAAGGAGCCCAGCGCCCACTTTGCGCTCATAACAAACTAAAACTTTATCATTCAACCGAAGGATTGTTTTAACTTTTATTTAAATGGTTTCATTCCAGGCTTCGCGAGCTTCTGGAAGCGGAGGAAAGTAGGTACTTGACGGAGATGGAAGCCCTGGAAGAAACGGTACCGGAGAAACAAACAAAGATGAGGAAGCGAGTGAAATTGCTGAGAGAGAAGAGAGAAAAAGAAAGAGAACAACTAGTGGCTGAAAAACGAGAGCAGCAATTCAGGTACGTTAGAAAATAGTAATAGGCTTAAAGTAAAGACAAAGAGGCAATTTAACGTGAAGGCGACAATAATAAACCCAGGGAGGAAAGATAAATGCTATTGAAATTATTAAAAAAAAAAATCCAAGGTGGTTTGGACAGAAGTTTGCCAGAAGTTGAAAGGTTCGAAAGGTCTCGTCTCCGTTATTTAAGTGGTGAGATACCATGAAAGCATAATTCCAACTGCAATGCCAGAATCCTTGTCCCGTGTGAGCATCCCCATGTCAGCTGGTTTTGTAATTCCTCGTTCAGGCATATAGTTCTACTCCGGCTTTCTGTTATTGGAGTGAAGAGGGTTCACGGAAGGTTAATTTGGCCTAAATCGTGCTTATTAAGCTAACACAGTGAAGAGCCTTGAAAAGTTAAGATTGTCCACAAAGACGCTGTTTTATTTATTGCGTATTTTTCACAGAATCACAGAATGCTATGGGGTTGGAAGGGACCTCTGGAGATCATCTCCTCCAACCCCTTGCCAAAGCAGGTCCACCCAGAGCAGGTTGCACAGGAACGGGTCCAGGTGGGGTTTGAATGTCTCCAGAGAAGGAGACTCCACCACCTCTCTGGGCAGCCTCTTCCAGGGCTCTGCCACCCTCACAGGAAAGAAGTTCCTCCTCATGTTTAGGTGGAACTTCTTATGTTCAAGTTTGTGCCCCTTTCCTCTTGTCCTGTCCCTGGGCACCACTGAAAAAAGACTGGCCCCATCCTCCTGACACCCACCCTTGAAGTATTTATAGGCCTTGATCAGATCCCCCCTCAGGCTTCTCTTCTCCAGACTCAAAAGACCCAAGTCCCTCAGCCTTTCCTCATCAGAGAGATGCTCCAGGCCCCTCATCATCTTTGCAGCCCTCTGCTGTCCCCTCTCCAGCAGTTCCCTGTCCTTCTGGAACTGGGGAGCCCAGCACTGGACCCAGTGCTCCAGCTGTGGCCTCCCCAGGGCAGAGCAGAGGGGGAGGATGACCTCCCTCCACCTGCTGGTCACATTCTTCCTGATGCCCCCCAAGATGCCCTTGGCCTTCTTGGCCATAAGGCCACGTTGCTGGCTCATGGTCACCCTGTTGTCCACCAGGACTCCCAGGTCTTTCTCCTCAGAGCTGCTCTCCAGCAGGTCACCCCCACCCTGTCCTGGTGCAGGGGGTGATTCCTCCCCAGGTGCAGCACCCTACACTTGCCTACCCTAGGCTTTTTCAAGAGTAGCAGCTGCAGCGAAGGTTTTAACGCAACCTCAAATTCTGTGCCAAACCTTCTGGATGCTGAGCTGAGCAGCATCTTTTGAAGTCATTAAAATTTGCAGGTGTTTATCAGGTCCGGAGGCCTTGGCACGAAATCTGACCCGTTCAATTCTTGGAAATCTGGTTTGTTTTGGTTTTTTGTTTGTTTTTTGTTTTTTGAAGGAAGGGATGAAAATAATGTATGTTAATTGTGATCATTTCAAGAGTCTCTTCCCAGTCTCCTGCAGAGCTACGGAAATCCACCACACCTGCTGCTCGGTGTGCGGAGGCTGGGGATAAAAATCAACACTCGCTTTCACTTGTGCACAAACTCTAATTAACTCATTTCACAGATAAAGGTTGGTTTCTCAGATGTGGGGTGGTTCGTTGATTGAGGCAGGTGTTAAGGCAGCTTCTAAATTCACATCCTGGCTTTAAAATATGGCCCTCGCAATTTATAATTCCTAGGTTTTTTTCCCAGCCCACGCACAAAGCGGTTGAAATTAACTTTTAAAGTTATTTAGAGGAGACGCTGCTGGAGCGGCTTTTATTTTGTACTTGTAGCTTCTTTGACGTGCCAAGGAGAAGGGATTCAGCTCGCGATTTCGACACCTAAAATTAGGTGTCTAAGCATCGGTATCTTTATTTTCAGTGGGAATTTGAAATCCTGCTCTACTGAGTAGATCTTTGTTGGGATCAGGACGGTTAAAGGAACCTAATCATAGAATCACAGAATGGTTAGAGTTGGAAGGGACCTTAAAGATCATCGAGTTCCAACCCCCCTGCCATGGGCAGGGACACCTCCACTGGAGCAGGTTGCTCAAAGCCCCATCCAGCCTGGCCTTAAACACTTCTAGGGATGGGGCATCATCTTGAGGAGCGACTCTTTATGAGGGAGGGGAGCGAGAGGATGAGGGGGAACAGTTTTAAACTGAAAGAGGGGAGATTGAGATGACATCTCAGGAAGAAGTTCTTTGCTGTGAGGGTGGTGAGACCCTGGCCCAGGTTGCCCAGAGAAGCTGTGGCTGCCCCATCCCTGGAGGGGTTCAAGGCCAGGTTGGAGGGGGCTTTGAGCAACCTGGTCTGGTGGGAGGTGTCCCTGCCCAGGGCAGGGGCTGGGACTGGATGATCTTTAAGGTCCCTTCCAACCCAAACCATTCTATGATTCCCTGGGGTACTGTTCTCCAAACCTTTGTGATTGCGCACCCCTATCATTAAAATAAAAAAATTTACATTAAAAATATATTTATTTATAAATCATATACTTGTCTGACTGTACTCGTATATTATGTACATTCTAAAAACACATGCAAAGGTAGAAATTAAGAGGGTGAGGTGAAGATGAAATAAACGCTATTTTTAATTTATCCTCAGCTGTAACCTGAGGATATAAATTCAACAGCTTCTCAGTGGTGATGTTGGTCAGGAAGGGTCCTTTGTGACAAGGTGACAGAGGGCAGAGTCCTCGGAGCACCACTGGAATTCATTTTCATGAAGGGCTGCGACTCGTAGGAAAAAAATACTCGGCTCAGTTTTAGCCCGAGGGTTTGTTCATCGTCGGGATCTTTAAAGAAAATTGCAGTGCCTTAAAATTTGCATCAAACACCTATTACATCCTCTTGTTTGCGATAACATCGAGGAGCATCCAGAGCGAGAACGTTGCCATCGCGGTGACTTCGTACTGGCAGCCGTAAAACCGGTAACTGACTGGGGGAAAGGGAATAAACGCGGTTTCTTTGGGAAGCGGTTACGTACAGGCAGAGTTTTCACGTTAAGAAGCTTAGGGAGATAGCGAAGCGAGGAAGAAAAACCAGCCATCTGGGGCAGCAGATGTTTATAGGTTGTTGTAAAAGCTGCTTTGAAGGAATTATTTGGATGAAATCAAGCAATTACAGGGTTATTTGATATTAAAATTCTAACCGTGCTCAACTTTTCTTGAAGTTCTCTTCCCCTCTGAGAATTCAATTAAGTTCAGATTAGTTTATAATCATGGAAAAAAGAATAACTCAGTCTTTATTCCTTGGCTGCTGAAAGAACTTCGCACCGGTTGTGTTAAGGTAATACAGTTATTTCTACTGGTGTAAGATATTTATAAATACTTATAGATAAAGAAATACTTATAAATACTTCAAGGGTGGGTGTCAGGAGGATGGGGCCAGTCTTTTCTCAGTGGTGCCCAGGGACAGGACAAGAGGAAACGGGCACAAACTTTAACATGGGAAGTTCCATCTAAACATGAGGAGGAACTTCTTTCCTTTGAGGGTGTCAGAGCCCTGGAAGAGGCTGCCCAGGGAGGTGGTGGAGTCTCCTTCTCTGGAGACATTCCAACCCCACCTGGACATGTTCCTGTGGGACCTGCTCTGGGTGGCCCTGCTTTGGCAGGAGGTTGGACTAGATGATCTCCAGAGGTCCCTGCCAACCCCATAGCATTCTGTGACTTCACATCTTAATAATGGCATATTTTTCCATGAATACTAATTAGTACTGTACTCTGTAATCACCACTAACTGCTACCCAGAACTTGGAAGGTAGATCCTAGTGTTAAAATGTAAGGAAAGGGGCAAGGAGGTAGTGTGTTTGTTGACCTTCTTGAAGGCAGGGACACATCTTGGAGCGTGTCGTGGCTCATGGGACACGCATCGTGTCCTGCTCTCTGCTTTCGTGGTTGGGATAACCAGTGGTCAGAAGGTTCCTGTCTTGGACAAGAGGTAAAACAGCCATCTGCTCCTTTGTCCCTGTATTTCCTCTTCTGTTGTTGAACTGAGGATGGTTCCTCAATCCAGGAAAGGTTTCTCCTTTGGAGGATACAACCCCAGCTCTCAGGGAAGAACCCAGCCTTTGATTAGAGGATGTGGCATGTCCTAGGATTGGGGCAGAAAAGTGCTGGGAGGTTTTACCTTGTAGAATCATAGAACGGTTTGAGTTTGTAGTGACCTTAAAGACCATCAAGTTCCAACCCCCTGCCCCTGGGCAGGGACACCTCCCACCAGACCAGGTTGCTCCAAGCCCCGTCCAACCTGGCCTTGAACCCCTCCAGTGACGGGGCAGCCACAGTTTCTCCTTGCTACAGAGACTTGGTGTCGATGAAAGGAGACTTGAGGGATTATTGTTATTTATTCTCGGTCAGGAACAGTTTAGAGGTTAGAAATACCTTCTGCAGATCAACGAAAATAAGAATTTTGTTTTCACGGCGCTGCTGTCCCTTTTCTTGTTTGCGTGTGGTGCTCAACACCTTTCACCGCAGGCTCCGTGGCATTTGGTGCTTTGCAGGTAGAGGATGAAGAGATTTCGCTCTGAATTTGCTCTGCTGTTAAGTCTGACTGGTGGGATGGCGCTTACGGTGGCACTGTCACTTTTCGTGCCTGTCAGCAGCTTGTTCAGCCGGTTCTGAACAGGAAGAGGGTTATTTGAGGAAATGTTCTTGGTGGTTTATAAGCCCCAAGTAAATTTTTATTAGGCTGGCTTAGCATGGAGTTTTATTGGTAAAGCTTTGGAAGATCTTGTAAGTCAATGCATAATTATTACAGGCTGGTAGTTGGTTCAACCACGTATTGATGATACCAGGAGCTGGGCTCATTCCACCCTCGTGAGCGGGAGGTGACGAAGGAGCAGCGTCAAAAAAAACCCCAATTATTCTGTAGCATAATCTTGCTAGTTTTAGAGTTGGTAGACGACAGGATGACCATGAGCCAGCAATGTGCCCTTGTGGCCAAGAAGGCCAATGGCATCCTGGGGGCATCAGGAAGAGTGTGACCAGCAGGTGGAGGGAGGTCATCCTCCCCCTCTGCTCTGCCCTGGGGAGGCCCCAGCTGGAGCACTGGGACCAGTTCTGGGCTCCCCAGTTCAAGAAGGACAGGGAACTGCTGGAGAGGGGACAGCAGAGGGCTGCAAAGATGATGAGGGGCCTGGAGCATCTCTCTGATGAGGAAAGGCTGAGGGACTTCTTGGGTCTTTTGAGTCTGGAGAAGAGAAACCTGAGGGGGGGATCTGATTGATGCCTATAAATACTTCAAGGGTGGGTGTCAGGAGGATGGGGCCAGGCTTTTTTCCACCCAGTGGTGCCCAGGGACAGGACAAGAGGAAAGGGGCACAAACTTGAACATGGGAAGTTCCATCTCAACATGAGGAGGAACTTCTTTCCTGTGAGGGTGGCAGAGCCCTGGAAGAGGCTGCCCAGAGAGGTGGTGGAGTCTCCTTCTCTGGAGACATTCAAACCCCACCTGGACCCATTCCTGTGGGACCTGCTCTGGGTGGCCCTGCTTTGGCAGGGGGTTGGACTAGATGATCTCCAGAGGTCCCTTCCAACCCCGTATCATTCCCTGATTCCATGATCAACAGGTGTGAAGCATCTATAAGCTGTAAGGACACGAGATAGACACACGAATGCTGCAAAGTAAAAAATCATCTCATCATTTCATGCTGAATGAAACCATCTTCTCCAGATTACTGCAATGTTATTTAGAAATTCACAGCGGTTACCGTTGACTGAATCTTGAACCACCGCATGACGGCAGTAGTTACCTCTACAATATAAATACTGTTACTTTATACAATGTTTAGCTGACAATCCTGTGTAGCCAAAATATCCCCCCTCGGCCTTCTCTTCTCCAGGCTAAAAAGCTCCAAGTCCCTCAGCCTTTCCTCGCAAGAGAGATGTTCTTGGAAACATCTTCATTGTCTGCTGGTTTCGCGTTTTGATTTTAGAAAAATCTGTATCCCGGTTATAGAACAGAATTAAATTGCTTGTGCATCGTTCAAATTAAATATAATTTGAGAGCATCTGTTGATCTCAATAGCGCTTTGTTTGCAAAAATAAAGGCAGGATCTCTAAATAGTCGCGTGTTCTTCAACTGAAGATAAATATCTCCTTATTTGCAGCTCAGTCGCAGGGAGTAAATGAAAACTGAAAGCCCCATTTACTTGTTTGACTTTGTGGCTTCTCCGGACTTTTATTGCAACTTTCCTGAATCGTCCCACAAAAGTTCATTAAAAAAAATGGAATACATTTCTAGAGGTTCCTGTTCAACCGCGTGACCTAAATTTCCGCTCTCGGAGTATTTTCTGAATACAAATGAGCTTTCAAGTGACTAATAAACCTATTCTAAGGTTTATTTTGAATAAAGAGCAACCTACGCATTTGAAGAAGCGTAGCGTGCATGTGCTTTATATGTTAAAAACTTACATATATAAAAACCCGTGCACAATGCATATTCCAACTACATATATATGTTATATAAATACACATTATACATATAAAATATTTATATATTGTGCTTGTGTGTATATATATATTTACAAATGCAAATGTAGGACCTGCTCTTCAACTCATTAATGTCAAAATCTCCATCAATTGGGGCTCTCCGTGATTCCTTGGGCATCCCAGGAGTCAGCGTCTGACCAGACTTCGGCATCCTGAGCTGTATTTCTCCGAGTATTTACGCGTTGGGAGCCTCCCTCCATCACACACCTCCACATTTGCTTATTTTGAGACTCTTTTTTTTTTTTTTAACTTCTACATTCTCTTTCAGAGAGCAATGCGAGGAGTTTCGCGTACAGCGGATGAAGAAGCATCAGAAAGAAGTGTGTGAAGATCAGCTGGCCCAGGTAGCTCTGAAGGAGGAACTGAAAAAGCAAGAGGAGGAGGAGGAGCAGATGTTTGCAGAGCTTTGCAAAGAGGAGAGTTTGGCGAGGGAAAAACGAGAGGCCACGGAGATGCAGAAATCAGCAGAACAGAAGAGGGAAATCCTGAAGGTGCTCGGTGCCCAGGTAGCGCTGCTCAGCGCTCACAGAGAGGAGGAGAAGCGGCTGAAGGAAGAAGAAGCTCGATTGCTGGTAATTTCCATCTCATTCTCAATTCAGGCTTCTATACAAAGCCTTCCTAATGATGGGCTTACAAGACATTTAGATTAATCCATCCCTTATGTGTATCTTCACTGATTCCATTAGTACCCGAGACTGTCCTATTATGCTAAGCCTCTTTTCCAGAGCTCTGGCAAATGCATTCCTGTTTACAGAGGGAAATACATCTTAGGAAACTTAGCATTGTAAAGGATTTCGGCGTTCAAAGCCTCTCGGAGCCTTTGTGGGAAACGTAAATGTTTTTAAGCTTTTGCCAGACATCGTTGCAATTTTCTGATTTCTCCTTTTCTAGGTAGAGTGCCTTGTGTCCCAGCTGTGATGTGTAACACCACAAATACAGGAGAGATGCTCAAGAGCCCCTCTCCTATGAGGACAGGCTGAGAGAGTTGGGGGGGTTCAGCCTGGAGAAGAGAAGGCTCCGGGGAGACCTTAGAGCCCCTTCCAGTCCCTCAAGGGGCTCCAGGAAAGCTGGGGAAGGACTCTGGATCAGGGAGGGGAGCCATAGGACGAGGGGGAAGGGTTTGACACTGAAAGAGGGGAGATTGAGATGAGACCTGGGGAAGAACTTCTTTGCTGTGAGGGTGGTGAGAGCCTGGCCCAGGTTGCCCAGAGAAGCTGTGGCTGCCCCATCCCTGGAGGGGTTCAAGGCCGGGTTGGAGGGGGCTTTGAGCATCCTGGTCTGGTGGGAGGTGTCCCGGCCCATGGCAGGGGGTTGAAACGGGGTGATCTTTAAGGTCCCTTCCAACCTGAACCATTCTATGATTCTGTGATCTCAAATGATACGTAGCTCACGTAGGCACCAAAGGCGAGAGCCTGAGCCCAACTGCAGCTCCCAAACGACTCCTCTTAGCCCTTTCTCCCACCGCTTTTTCCCAGCTCCAAGGCTCAGAGCACAGGCAGCCAAACCCCTGCGGGGAGCTTGCAGAGCCTGTTGGTGCACCCAGGACCCTGACACATACATGATGAGACACATTTATATGAAAAGTCCTAACTGCTTATGCCCCAGATGACTTAATTTCAGAATCTACATCCATTATTTTTATTTTTTTTAACAAATTAGCAAGCAGTGCCTAAGTGCTGTCACCTCTTAGTGCTGGCTGCTGCTGTGCTTCACATCATGGGAGGCATTTGACTGCCTTGGCCCTACTGTTTCAGAGAATCACAGAATGATTTGGGTTGGAAGGGATCTTAAAGGTCATCTAGTTCCAACCCCCTGCCCTGGGCAGGGACACCTCCCACCAGACCAGGTTGCTCAAAGCCCCCTCCAACCTGGCCTTGAACCCCTCCAGGGATGGGGCAGCCACAGCTTCTCTGGGCAACCTGGGCCAGGGTCTCACCATCCTCACAGCAAAGAAGTTCTTCCCCAGATCTCATCTCAATCTCCCCTCTTTTAGTGTCAAACCCTTCCCCCTCGTCCTGTGGCTCCCCTCCCTGATCCAGAGTCCCTCCCCAGCTTTCCTGGAGCCCCTTGAGGGACTGGAAGGGGCTCTGAGGTCTCCCCGGAGCCTTCTCTTCTCCAGGCTGAACCCCCCCCCAACTCTCTCAGCCTGTCCTCACAGCAGAGGGGCCCCAGCCCTCGCAGCATCTCCGTGGCCTCCTCTGGCCCCGCTCCAACAGGTCCGTGTCCTTCTGCTGTTGGTGGCCCCAGAGCTGGAGGCAGCACTGGAGGGGGTGTCTCCCCAGAGCGGAGCAGAGGGGTAGAATCCCCCCGTCACCCTGCTGGCCACGCTGTTGGGGATGCAGCCCAGGATGCCGGTGGCTTTCTGGGCTGCCAGCGCACATTGCTGGCCACTACCCTCTTTTTTTCCCCCTCTCCCTGGCGCAGGCTCGCTGTAGTTGTGCTGGCTTTAGCGAGACTTGCTCTTTCGCAGTATTCTGCGTTGACTTTGTGAGTTACGGGAGACTATTTAGTTCAGGCTCGGTCATTTTGCAGCTATTTACACCTAGGGATTGAACGATCGCTCAGGGTACTCTTCTAGCCACTAGAAGCTGATGTTGGCAAGGCATATACTCCCCAACTTTTTAAAAATAATGACAGTAATTAATCTTAAGCTCTGAAAATCCTGGCTGTAAAACAGTAGAGTCCTTATTCCTAGCTAGACTGGAATGTTTCACGTATGTAAAAACATGCAAAATGAAATTATTTTCTTGTAACAACTTTTAAGGCACTGCCAAAGCTCCCGGGCAAAGAACCCTTCTATTTAACTGGCCTTTAAAAAAAAAAAACCCAAAAAGCTATTAGAATAGAAGACTTTGTAGCTTCACCTGAAGACATCTGCCTTGGGCTCTGGCAAGGAGCTACATTTCTGGTGGTTTAGTCTCTGAGAAAAAGCTTTCTTTAAAGTGTCCATAAAGGAGAGTTTCTGTCTCGAAAATGGGACGTAATCCTTTTTCAGCAGAAGAGGGAGGTGACAGATGGCCTGGTTACAAGAGTTGGTACCTCTAACCATCAGGGGTTTCATCTGGGTGAAGGACACCCCACGGCCAGCAAAGTGTCTCTGTGTAATGGTTTCTTCTGGTCGCTGCAGTGGAAATAGATGCAGATGGACGGTCGGTAACGATTTCTTTGTAGGTTTGCGACGTTGCGTTACCCCATCGTATAAAGTTTCATAGAATAAGCACCGCGGATCCCATCCTTGGCAGCTCTAATACAACTTTACGACGTCAGAATTCAGCCTAAGACACGTGCCAACTTGCCCAGTAGCCTGCTAAATATTTCCACTTTCTCTCTATTTTTACTGTTCATAAGGTTTTTTGGATTATTTATTCTGCGGCTTAAATTAAATACACTGAGTTTCAAAGCTGTTTAACCAGTTTCAGAAAGTGAATTTGACCATTCAGACAGATAACGAAGTCATCTTCAGGTTTGAAAGACCGCAAGAATCAGCGGGTGAACTTACCTCTCTAGAAGATTAGACACGTTGTTTATGGCAAACCTGCTGATGCATGTCAGAATATTTATTCTAACGTTACAATAACATTACACGTTACAAAAAAAGCCATTTAATATAAACGCAGGTTAAGAAAAACTGTACTTTCAAGACCACTGAGAGAGTTTCTGAGATCTGTAGACAAGTTAATGAGAGCCACACGCTGTTTTACGACTATGAGCACTGTTGTGCTTGTAAACTTATCCAAATACAGGATACTCAGGAATTACTCTAAATAACTTCATTGACGCTATTTTGGGATATTTTTTTTTGGATAAATAATCTTGAATATACATCCACCTGTTCGATCTTGAATATATATTTGCTATTTTTCATTGTTTCTATCCTAACAGCTCAGCTTTACTGTCAGTTTTTCTGTTCTTTGCAATATAACATGGAAAGGTTTGAAGCCGTGGAAATTCACAGAATCCCAGAATGCTATGGGATTGGAAGGGACCTCTGGAGATCATCTAGTCCAACCCACTGCCAAAGCAGGTCCACCCAGAGCAGGTCCCACAGGAACGTGGCCAGGTGGGGTTTGAATGTCTCCAGAGAAAGAGACTCCACCACCTCTCTGGGCAGCCTCTTCCAGGGCTCTGCCACCCTCAAAGGAAAGAAGTTCCTCCTCATGTTTAGGTGGAACTTCTTGTGTTCAAGTTTGTGCCCCTTTCCTCTTGTCCTGTCCCTGGGCACCACTGAAAAAAGCCTGGCCCCATCCTCCTGACACCCACCCTTGAAGTATTTATAGGCCTTGATCAGATCCCCCCTCAGTCTTCCCTTCTCCAGGCTAAACAGCCCCAAGTCCCTCAGCCTTTCCTCATCAGAGAGATGCTCCAGGCCCCTCATCATCTTTGTAGCCCTCTGCTGTCCCCTCTCCAGCAGTTCCCTGTCCTTCTTGAACTGGGGAGCCCAGAACTGGACCCAGTGCTCCAGCTGGGGCCTCCCCAGGGCAGAGCAGAGGGGGAGGATGACCCCTCCACCTGCTGGCCACACTCTTCCTGATGCCCCCCAGGATGCCATTGGCCTTCTTGGCCACGAGGGCACATTGCTGGCTCATGGTCATCCTGTTGTCCACCAGGACTCCCAGGTGTTTTTCCTCAGAGCTGCTCTCCAGCAGGTCACCCCCACCCTGTCCTGGTGCAGGGGGTGATTCCTCTCCAGGTGCAGCACCCTACACTTGCCCTTGTTGAACTGAATAAAATTCAGTAACTGCCCATCAGAATATTAGGATCCAATTAATTACTTTGTGCAACGTTACGTCCACTCGAGATGCAGCGCTCTTGTTACGGCTGCAGGTAAAGACTTGGTTATAGATCATATGTACTGAAATGATGTTGATTTCTCTAAAGTGATAACTCTTTCTATCTGCTTGAAATATTTGGAGAACATCAAGCGTTCCGGTGTTTGGGTATTGAAGTGCGTGTGATAATTAAAGAGGAAAAATCCCGAGTTCTAATGAATGATACGTTAAAACGTTCATGCTTTAACAGGTCTACTGGATGTCGCTAATTGTCTCATGTCAGCAAGAAAAGCTTTACATATTTATCTTTGCTTTTCAGTGTTCCAATTAAACTAATTCTAGCCATCGCTTAATTTGACGTGATGTGATGATTTTAAGAGCCGGCTATTTTTACCGTTCGTAGGAAGAACAGCAGCAACAGCTTAAGAAAGAAAACGAGCAACTTCAGATGGAGAAACTACGGAAGCAGAAGGAACGCAGGGATATGTTGCTCGGCGCAGTTCAGGACAAGCAGAAGCGTCTTAACGAAGAAAAACAAGATGAACTCGCCCTGGACATGAAGATCTTGGAAAAATCTCTTCAGGATCCTCAGGAGGACACCGAGGAGAAAAAGAAAAGAAAAGTAAGGGCTAGAGGTGCTAATTGTGAAGTCGTGGGGTAATATCTCATCTAGACTAATTTTCTGGCGCTTAGTAAACGACACAGTATAAATGAGGTCAGACACAAGCCCTTTTCCCTCAACAAGTTGATTCTTTTGAATATCTTTTTGTTTCACGGACCTGATTTATTTAATATTTGTAACTGCAGAGGAGAGGAAATATTTCACTTATTCTAATTAAGACTAAGAACCAGTTTTAAATCTTTAATAGCTGGATCTATAGATGCAAAACCTCACCTTAAATATCTTGGAGATGCCATGAAACATCTGTCTGTTGCTTTTTTTCATCTCATTCACTCACATCTGCAAATGTCTGTGTGTTTGCAGCAAGAGCTGCTGAAGGAGCAACAGACTTACCTGGCACACCTGGCTCAACAGCTGGAGGAGGAGAAACAGCGAGAAAAAGAAGCGGACAAGCTCATCGATGAAGAGGTCGCGAAGGTTTGGGCCAAGAAGGCTGAGCAGATGCGATTAGAAAAGCAGGCTAGAAAGCAGCTGCTGAAAGACGTCCTGGATACGAGACAACTGCAGGTGGAGGAGAAGGGTAAGTAGTAACAGCTCGCTCTCTGTGCATCCAACCCACCGCACGAATGCCAGTCTTGACAAAGGCTGAGGGACATGGGTCTTCTTATTCTGGAGAAGAGAAGCCTGAGGGGGGATCTGATCAAGGCCTATAAATACTTCAAAGGTGGGTGTCAGGAGGATGGGGCCAGGCTTTTTTCAGTGGTGCCCAGGGACAGGACAAGAGGAAACGGGCACAAACTTGAACATGGGAAGTTCCATCTCAACATGAGGAGGAACTTCTTTCCTGTGAGGGTGGCAGAGCCCTGGAAGAGGCTGCCCAGAGAGGTGGTGGAGTCTCCTTCTCTGGAGACATTCAAACCCCATCTGGCCACGTTCCTGTGGGACCTGCTCTGGGTGGCCCTGCTTTGGCAGTGGGTTGGACTAGATGATCTCCAGAGGTCCCTTCCAACCCCATAGCATTCTGTGATTCATTCTGTGAAAGGTGGAGGGAGCCAACACGCTGCTTTTGGGATGTTCGTCTGGCCCCACATGCACTGGTGTGGACAACAACGCCACCATCTCTGAACCCGCTTCTCAAACTTCCCTCCTACAGGCATTCCTTACGCTAATTTCCCATTGCTGTCAGCAGAGCGAAGCCTAGTGAAGTAAGGATTGCATCACCAAGCAATCATTATTATTAATTATATTATTATGATGATGAAGTTCTGAACGTGAAATCTTGCCTATTCTGATTGGATGAAAAACAAATAAGCTGAGAATACACTAGCCGTTGTTTTGTGAGTCTCTTCAGAAGCAACAAAGCTCAGGCTTGCTAATTAGATCACTTGGCTTGAATACAATCCCGTCAAGCTTAGCAGTGCTGTTATCTTCTAAGATGTGTTTTCATAGAATCATAGACTTGTCTAGGTTGGAAGGGACCTTTAAGATCATCTAGTCCAACCATCAACCTAACTCTGATAAAAAAAAACCGTCACTAAACCATGTCTCTAAGCACTACGTCAACCCAGCTTTTAAATACCTCCAGGGATGGTGACTCCACCACTGCCCTGGACAGTCTGGTCCAATGCTTGACAACCCTTTCAGTGAAGAAATTTTTCCTCATATTCATCCTAAACCTCCCCTGGCGCAACCTGAGGCTGGTTTGGTTTGGTTTGATTTTTTTTTTTTTTTCTTTCAGCGCAGAGAAATGCGAAGGAGCAGGAAGTACTCGCTCAAGAGAGGAAGTTATTAGCTGAAGCAATCACAGAACTCAAGCGCGTAGAAGACGAAAAATATGCGAGGTATTTTTCTTTCATGCCATCGGTTCGTTTCGTATCAATCTTTTAAACTTGTGAGGAGGCCAATTCTCATTTTTAGGTAACTCTTAAGAGCACTGGGTGGGTTGTCTTCCGTTCAGAGCTCCGAACTGCTCGATAGCAGCCCTGTTACACTGCAATGAGTATTAAATCACTAATTCTGATTTCATCATCCAAATAATGGTGTTTCATTATTTTATATATATCTCCTTGTTTTGGTCTTTTTGGACCATCATGCGACTTCCATCCATCATGTTAATTAAATACATGCTCTGAGCTGTTATTAGGAGTGGTAGAAGTTTGGGGAGGAGGGTTAATGACAGGGTAGTTCGTTATTTATCCGGGAGAATGAGTGCGTTCAGGCTTATTGCTAAACCCCACCCACACGTAGCCCTTAAACAATCATATACTCTGCTGCCGAAATACCAGACCGCGCCGGGTTCTCCTTACCTTGCAGTTCCTCAGGGTGAGAACAACTTACATGCAGTAGCCGAAACGTTCCTCTGGGTGTCACGCAAAGCCTTGGGCAAAGGGCCTCCATTTCCCTTTACTCCTGCCCTTTCTCCTCTCTTCTCCGTGGGAGGTAACTCTTTCCAGAGCCGATATCTGTTGTGTTCTCTGCTGGTTTCGTTGGTAACGATCACCCGGCTGCGGGCAGAAATCTCACCCTTTGAAGGAAAGGTGCTGGGCTTCGTTACGGATACGCTTCAGGTAGCAAAGATGACAATTCAGCGGCGTCATTAAGTGTTCGTGGTTTAACTGCGTGGCGTTAGCGCAAAAGTCTTGACTAGACCGTCGGCACTTTGAGTCTCAGTGTGTCTCCTGCTCCAGAAGTGCCCAAACACGCAGGTAGATTTTCACCGCTTCTCCAGAGGGCAGCGAAATTAATAGATGAGTCTCGAGGTAGGATGGAAGAATGATTTCTCCTGGCGGTGTTTCCTAGAATCTCAGTACGATGCTGCGGCAGGAGCCTGTGCCATCAGCGGTAACTTGTTATCTTCGGAATGAGGGAGCGGAGATGGTGGTGAAGGATGGATTCCTGGGGGGCATCAGGAAGAGTGTGACCAGCAGGTGGAGGGAGGTCATCCTCCCCCTCTGCTCTGCCCTGGGGAGGCCACAGCTGGAGCACTGGGTCCAGTGCTGGGCTCCCCAGTTCCAGAAGGACAGGGAACTGCTGGAGAGGGGACAGCAGAGGGCTGCAAAGATGATGAGGGGCCTGGAGCATCTCTCTGATGAGGAAAGGCTGAGGGACTTGGGTCTTTTGAGTCTGGAGAAGAGAAGCCTGAGGGGGGATCTGATCAAGGCCTATAAATACTTCAAGGGTGGGTGTCAGGAGGATGGGGCCAGGCTTTTTTCAGTGGTGCCCAGGGACAGGACAAGAGGGAATGGGCACAATCTGGAACATAAGAAGTTCCATCTAAACCTGAGGAGGAACTTCTTTCCTTTGAGGGTGTCAGAGCCCTAGAAGAGGCTGCCCAGAGAGGTGGTGGAGTCTCCTTCTCTGGAGACATTCCAACCCCACCTGGCCACGTTCCTGTGGGACCTGCTCTGGGTGGCCCTGCTTTGGCAGGGGGTTGGACTAGATGATCTCCAGAGTTCCCTTCCAACCCCATAGCATTCTGGGATTCTGTGAAGGCGGCTGCAGCAATCGATCTGAGCTGGGAATGGGCTGAGACCTGACTTTCTCATTCTCCGTCCTCTCACCATCACCTAAAAGGAGTTTTGAACAGTTTTTTAGTCTAAGGTTGAACGCCAACAGGTTAAATAAAAAAAAGCTGTTTATTTTTTTACTGAATTTCATAAGTAAACTATTTCTATGTCATTTCCAGAAAAATAAAAGAAGCCAAAGAATACCAAGAGCAACTCCGGGCTCAAATCGCCTCTCAACAACAGGCCCGTGACGCTGAGGAAGAAGAGAAGCAGCAAGAATACGCATCGGGTCTAGCAGCAGAGCGAGCTTACCAAGAAAGGGTACGGGCCATTCTGTCTCGTGAGAAACCAGCAAAAATCCACCCTTTTAGAAGAGAACTAATGTCTAACTTTCAAGAAGATAATTTACAATGATTTATTTTTTTTTTTAAGCTCGCTTGCTTGCCTTAAAAAAATGTTTTCTAAGGGTGTTTATAACTGACTGGAGTTAGTGGGCTCCTCTCTACTGTGATGTGCAAAATATTTAACTGGGAAATGTAAGAAACACGGTATTTTTAAAGGTTATTTTTTATCGCTGTTGGATTTTCTGTGACAAAATGACCGATCCAAATCAAAACGTGTGACATTTTAATCCAAGAATACTGTGTGTTCTCTGCAATAAATGTGAAGGATATGTCGGCATTCTTTAAAATCTTTTATTAAAAATGCCTTTGAAACTGGAAATATTTGCAAAACCTTTTTCTTTTTGTATTTCCACAAAAAGTACCAGATGATTCATCTTCATTTTCCTTCTTAAATATAAAACTCCGAATCTATTTTACTATAGGCTTAGATGGTAAAGAGCTGATATTTCTTTGCATGTATTCTGGTTGCTATTGTATGATCTGTGGGATATGAGAGTCCCAAAACAAGACTGAGACCTCTGCTTGGACAGATTTAGTTGTTCAGGCATTTGGAAATGCTTTCCTTTCTTTCTAACATTTTTCCATTTGAGCCTTTGCTCCTTCTTACCTGCAGATGTTTCTCTTTCCTCCTTCAGCTTCTACCATCTTTCCTCCAGCCCCTGCTTTTCCACCCTTTTCTTCTCCAACTTCCATCTCTCCAACCTTCTCCTTTCAGTGTCAACTCCCAAGACTCGTGTGTTTTTGTTGTGTGGGAGCGTGAAGGGTCACGCAGAGAAGCTGGTAAATGGTTGGGATGGGAACCCGGGAGCCCCAGCTCCCAGACCTCTTGGAATGATTCGTGAATAAACCGCCTGCGCAGTCACCTCATCTTCTTGGTTTAAAGCAGACACCAAGTTGTGATTTTAGCAGAGCAAGTTAATTAATTATGGGTGTAAATGGTGGAAGAACTTGGCCCTAAGTTATTGCCTTGCTAAGGAGGACAGCATCGAGCGTGGGTTGGGTTTTTATCCTTGCTTACGGATAAAACTCCTCTGAGAGCAGCTTCCTGAGACAGCAGACGAAAGAGGGACAAATTCACACCATCCAGACAAGCGACCGGACCCAGCACAGCGGAGCCTCGTCACGTCTTGTTCCTTCCATCCCTTGTATCCAAACAGGATCAGTCTCCCAAAGGCATCGAGAAAGGAAATGTTTATAAATGTGAAAACATTGCGAACCAGGAAAGGTGGGTTGTTACTTGGGACGTCAAGCCCTTGCAGTGCTTTTTAGCAGCCACCTCCAAAGCCACACGGAGGATTTCGGAGCCGCTCCTTCTATTTTCCAGGTGGGAAAGGCCATCCTGGAGAGTGGAAATAGTTTCATCAGTCCAGAGAGCTCAGGTAGTCAGAGGTCTCTGCTCTCGCCGCCAATTTGAATGATTAAGAGATTAATTTCCTGGTCTGCCAACAGATTCCCGGTGTGGCCCTGCGCGAACAATGTAGATTTTTTTTTTTTTCTTTACTACTGTGACCCCTCTTTGAAAAATGAACGTAACAGCACATTCAGAATTCCAGGATTAATTAAAGTGTGTTATTAAAGGCTGTGACACTGTCATTGGGTGCACCCAATGCGAGAGAGAAAAAGCACTATGTCGGTGAGCTCAGTGATTTTGAGCCACCCAGAACCGTAATAAATCTTTTTTTTTTAATAAAATAATAACTCGGAAGAGGTGGTCATCAAGCATTTATAAAGCGTCCGAGCTCCTGCTCTTGGAGGCAAAATTCCTCTGCAACGAACACGAAGTCTGCACAAAAATAAAAGATGAGACTGGAAGAGGTTTGCCTTCAGCAGAAATAAATATCCCACGGGATAACGGGCAACAAAACTCTTCCGAGAGAAAACTTGTGGTCGATGAACGCGTTGCTGGGGCTGGTCCCTTTGCTGCTGAACGCTTTGGAGACTTCAGGTTGGTCTAGAAGAAGGGATACGGCTCACAGCAGGCTGAGAGGGCCAGCAGGCTCCTTTAGAAGCATCCTTTCCATTATTTTCTGTCTCAACTGAAAAGTATCCCTAATTGTGGTATTTCCTGAGTGTTTGAGGGATCCTGGAGCCAACCGAGAGCGCGGGGACACCGCTGAGAAGCAGAGCGGCCTGGTCCTCGGCCGGGTGACCTCCCCCTGCCTGGAGATAAAACCACTGGGATATAAAAACCAGGCAGATCCAGCCTCTTCATTTATACAGGATACTACAGCTTTGCAAAATATACTTTCCTGTATTATTTTTATTACCTTTCTCACATTGGCAGAGGTGTAGAGCGTGTTGGTGACCTGCCTGTGGCAGAGCTGGTGTGTCCCTATCACATCTTCCCAGACCCGCTCCCAGCTTCGAACCCCCGGCGCTTGTCAAGGCTTTAAGGCTTTTCTGCACCCACCCATCTGCTCGTAAGGGCTTTTAACGCCGACTCCAGGACTTTCCCCGGCAACGCTTTTGGCCGCGCACGAGGCGTTGAGCTGGGGAGCGGTTCCTGGTGGATTGTGGCACGGTGCTGGCTTGGTCCCCACGCCCTGTGGGGGGACTAGGCCTTGGGGGCTGAAGCTATGTCCAACTTTGGGCAGAATCGGTTTTATTTATACAAAATTCCTTGTTTGTTAATTATTCGTTGCTTTAATACAGGTAGGAACACTTGCTGGAGAAACAGCCAGTGTAACCAGGGTACAGTGACACCACAGCCCCAAGGATCGTGGCCAGCCGTAGCACGTGCTGACTTCTGCACGGCCCAGGAGGAGGAAAGTCCAGCTTCGAGGTCCTTGGGACAACTCTGCACGCAAAAAATCAGGACCTGGGATTGTATTTCACATCAACCAACTCTGTCCTGATGGCACCTGAAGTCATCAGAATTAACGCTCCATATTTTTGCAACCTGCCCGCCTTCTCGAGCCCTCCGGAGCCCCTCGCCGCTCTGTGCCATCATCCGTCCGTCTGTCCCCTGGGGTCTCCATGTGGTTTCGCACCACAGGGACAAGGCTGGGACCTGTGAGCATCTGAGGGAGCACAGACATCTCCAACACCCGTCCTGTACTTGCCAGGAAGTTTAAAGGGGAAAAAACCCTGGTATTTGGTTCATTTTCACCTCTAAGTGCCTTCGTTGTGAATGCAAGAGGCGGTACCATAAAATGATATTTAAGAGCCAGCGCTTGTTAAAGATTATGATCAATTCAAGTTTTGATTCCCAAATGGAAAGGAGCTTCTGCTTCCCGAACAAGGTAATTTTCAGCAACTCAGCACTTAGGACACACTTCAGGGATTTCGTACGTATTTTGGGGTTTTTAGTTTCTATCTTTAATTAAAGTTTTAGATTAATGGCAAGTCACACACGGCACCAGCTGGTATTTCATGGGAACGGCTGTGGTTTGCCTCTGGGCTATCGCTGCTACCCAGGCTTCGCTGAGACCTTTGCTCCTTGCCAGTACTTCACATTTTCTTTCTACAGTTGATTTAATAAAAGGAGAGGGGCGAGTTTTGTTTGCCCGACAAAGTTATCTCAGAGGTTTAGCAGAGATTATGCTGCCAAATGCGTTACTCGGGCTAATTTCTGGACAGGGTGTAGGTTTTTCTCCCCTTCTTTGTTCCTTCCCAAACTTCCCCCGGAGCCACCTGCGATTTATTTGGATCCATCAAGGCCATCAGAGCTGGAGAAGAGAGATATCTGCGATGCTGGCTGTCCTCCCACTAACTCTGCGCTGCTCTTTGGCAGGCTCGGGGAGAGGAGGTGGGGGGGCAAAATGGAAAAGATGCCAAAGGGGGGAGTGGTTTCAGCCCCCAAGGGACAAGATGCCACCAGCATGGCTTTAAAGCAAGGCTGTGGGTGCCCTGTGAGCTGTACAGCCCAAAACCACGGCAGGAGGGATCCCCGCTTACGGAGTAAACAACTGCGGCAGAGAAAAAGCCCCGCTGAGCACATTTTCTGCCTGCTTAGTTAATATGCAAAATACCTTGAGTGATAATGAATAGCAATAGCGATTACTTAGGAATATTTTGGATTTGCATCATCCTTCTCGGGCTCAAAAAAAGTGCCTTGTAAGCAGGAATTTAAACATGGGGTGCTCCCAGGGGGTGGAGGGAGGCAGCATGGCTACAGACTGACAAGCTGAGGGACCATTTTTGGCTGTTTCTGCCCAATTTTGGCCGATTCCTGACCTCTGAGTGACACTCCACCAGTGCCCAGGAACACAGTGGTGGTGGTGGTAACCCAAACCCACCTCCAGGCAGAAGATGGAGAAAATCCCGTCGCTGGTGTGTTCCTTGAATGCGTTTCCAGTGGGCTCATGCGGGCCCGGCTGCTGGTCCCGGGGCCCGGCACAGGCCCCCCGGTGCGGCCATTCCTCATAGCCCCATAAGACGTGCGATCCCCAGCGGCGGGTGCAGGGCCTAAAACCACCGAGGGGGATTCGCCTGGGGCTTAACGACTTAATTCCGTGGGAAAGGAAGAAGAATAGAAGAATAAAAGGAAAAAAACCACCCTAAACCCACCAAGAAATAGGGGGCGTTTCGGCGCCTCAAGTGAGGGAAGAGAGGTGGCTCCCTCGCGCTGCAGCTGAGGAGAGCCGAGCGGAGCCGAACCGAGCCGAACCCAGCCGAGCGGAACCGAGTCCGGCCGAACACAAGGGGCCCGAGCTCAACCGAACCGAGCCGAGCCTAGACGAACTGAACTGAACGGAGCCGAGCTCAGCCGAACCGAGCCGAGTCCAGCCGAACGGAACCGAACAGAACGGACCCGAGCTCAGCCGAACCGAGCCGAGTCCAGGCGAACAGAAGGGAACGGACCCGAGCTCAACCGAACCGAGCCGAGTCCAGGCTAACTGAAGCGAACGGACCCGAACTTAGCCGAACGGGACGGAACGGAACGGAACCGAGCTCAGCCGAACCGAGTCGGACGGAACCGAGCTGAGCTGAGCCTAGCCGAACCGCACCGAGCCTAGTCGAACTGAGCCGAGTCTGGCCGAGCCGAGCCGAACTCGGCCGAGCCGTGCCCGGCCGCACCGCCTCATACCTGAGCGGGGCGCGGCGGAGGCGGAGCGGTGTCGCTTCCTTCTCCTCCTCCTCTTTTTGCTCCCGCCCGCTGTGCCGCTCCCTTCTCCTTCCCCGCGCCCCGGCCGGTGGCGGCGGGTGTAAAGGTCGGTCGGTCTGTCTGTCGGTCGGTCCGGCGGCGCCGCTCGCTGCCTGCCGGCCCCATGCCCCGCGCCTAGCGCCGCCCGCCCCGGCCATGTCCACCGCGCAGCTCTACACCAAGGTGAGCGGGGCGTGGGGGATGTCTTTGTATTTTGGGGAGGTTGTTTCGCAGTCACGGAGAGGACCCGCAACTTTGTCCGCGTCCCCCGGTGCCCGAGGAGCGGAGGGGACCCCCCGCCCGTCCGCCCTGGGAGCCGGGATGGGGCTTCATGAGGGGTCTGGTTTCTGTGGGGAAGGGACCCCGGGGGTTTCGTGAGGGGACTGGTTTTCTGTGGGGAAGGGACAGAGGTTTCATGAGGGGACTAGTTTCTGTGGGGAAGGGACCCCGGGGGTTTCATGAGGGGTCTGGTTTCTGTGGGGAAGGGACATGGGTTTTGTGAGGGGACTGGCTTTCTGTGGGGAAGGGACCCCGGGGGTTTCGTGAGGGGACTGGTTTTCTGTGGGGAAGGGACATGGGTTTCGTGAGGGGACTGGTTTTCTGTGGGGAAGGGACCCCGGGGGTTTCGTGAGGGGACTGGTTTCTGTGGGGAAGGGACGTGGTTTTCATGAGGGGACTGGTTTCTGTGGGGAAGGGACGTGGTTTTCATGAGGGGACTGGTTTCTGTGGGGAAGGGACGTGGTTTTCATGAGGGGACTGGTTTCTGTGGGGAAGGGACGTGGTTTTCATGAGGGGACTGGTTTCTGTGGGGAAGGGACGTGGTTTTCATGAGGGGACTGGTTTCTGTGGGGAAGGGACGTGGTTTTCATGAGGGGACTGGTTTCTGTGGGGAAGGGACGTGGTTTTCATGAGGGGACTGGTTTCTGTGGGGAAGGGACGTGGTTTTCATGAGGGGACTGGTTTCTGTGGGGAAGGGACGTGGTTTTCATGAGGGGACTGGTTTCTGTGGGGAAGGGACGTGGTTTCATGAGGGGACTGGTTTTCTGTGGGGAAGGGTGAACTTCGCCCGTGGGTCGGGGTTATGGCACCTTGGCCTCGACCTTTGTGGGGTCCATCCCTGGAGCGGGTGAAAACACAGCTAGAACACGCTCAGCTTCCCCAAATCCTTGTAGAATAATTTATTTTTCCTCGTATTCCTAAAACACCAGGGTGGAGGGAGAGGGGGAAAAAACAGTCCTTACAACTGCCGTAACTCACCGAAATTCTTCTGAGGTGCCCGGTTTCCAGAGTCCTTTTTTTTTTTTTTTTTTTTTGTTGTTGTTCAGCAACTCCCGAATGTAATCCTTCGGCAGGGGTCCGACCCGTCGCACCCGCTTCCTCATGGCAGCGAGGGAAGGTAACATGGCTGATGGCCTGGCAGGGTGCTGCGCGCCGCCGGGCTGGCACTCCCATGCCAGCGGGATGGCAGCCAGCCGCCCTCCCCGTCCCTTCCCAGAGAGAAACACAGCTTTGCTCCGAAAAAGTGGCCCTTGTGACATCGGGAAGCTCAAATTTTTAAGCAGAACCTGGGATCTAGACGAGATACCGCTGCTTTTTCTTTTATTTTAAAATGATTTTGTGGCTGTGGGGCACTCGGGTAGGGGGCAGGGTGTTCCCGCTCCTTGGCCAAAATGGGCTGGGGATGCACCCCGTGTGGTTTGGGGGTTTCTGCCCGCCCCCCTCCTTCCCCAGCAAAAGGTTTGTGTCTGGAGAGATCTTTGCTGATTGACTTGGCCGGATGAAAGAGCCGCTCGCACGCAGCGGGAGATCTGCCCGGTATGGAGCGATAACTGATAAACAGAGAACACTCTCCCTGCGCTCCGCATCTTCCCGAGGCTGCCGGGGGAGTGCTGCGGGCAGCCGGGATCCAGGGAATGTGCTCTGTAAAAGCCATCAATAACGCCAGGCAGGGGCTCATCGAGAAAAGTGCTTGGCTTCAGAATGGGTTTTGTTGAAAGACTGTGAAGTGCCAGCATCATCTGCTGTAATAATGAGAATTTTAGTGTTTTAAATTCTTCCTGTGACTGTGGTCAGCGTGGAGACGCTGCTGGGCTGGCACCAGCCCTCTCAAGGAGCTGCTTTTTGTCTCCGTGCCAGTCTCCCGGGTTTAATTTTGCTGCAGATTTCTGCGTCTGTAACTCGTTTTGCGAACAGCTTTTGTGTCAAGTTGGGGGTTGCCACTTATTATTTTGGCCGTTGATACCAAACGGCTGCAGGATGGTGTGTGAATCTGGCAGCTCCTCCTTTGAACCTGTCGGGAATTTAAGAAGCCCCTCTGGATTGAGCTGGGCTGGATTGAGCTGGGCTGACCTCCCTCCTTCTCGGGAGCACTTCAAAAGCGAAGTCTCAGGTTTGGAAAACCTTTTTTCCCTTTGGAAAATCTAAAGGGGAGCACAAGGAAAAGCCGCGGCTGAACTGCTCCGATGTGCCCACCGCAGCATCTCATCGGATGAGCGCGTGGATGCGATGGGAAGCATCCCAGGGGAGGAGGGAGGCTGGCTGCAAGCGCTGCGTTACCCGTATCTACGGGCTGGTGATAACAACCAGGTTAATTGATTCTTAACTTGATGAACAGGTAATTAACCTGTGGTGTGTTTTTATGCTAACTTGATGAGGGTTATACTCCTGTTCCTCTGCTGAATGGGTGTAAGGTGCCTGCTGGGGCATCGCTCCTGATCCTGTTGCTGTATAAGGACTTTTCGATGAGGCACTTGAGAAGTGATGGGGTTTTGGTGGCAATCTGTGCATGTCATTAATTTATTTTTAATAACAACAAAGATTCTTGATGAGAGCTGGCGTTGCATCGCTGGCACTTCTGCTGGTAGCCGTCTGTCTTGTGGGGACATCTTAGGGACACAGATGGTGTGGTGAGGCCGCTGATGGTGCCTCAAACCCATATGGGTCATCTGTGGGGCAGTTTGCTGGTGGTGCGGTGAAATTTAGGACTGTCCTGCTGGGTTGTCTTCTGAGTGGGGCTTCTGTGCTGGCTCTAGGCCTTGAAGCAGCAGGAAAATGTTTCCTGTGACTTTGAATATATAAGAAAAAGAGCAAAGGTGGCTTTAAAAAAACCCAACAAACAGCCTTAAGATGCTGAGCCTGAGGGCGTGAGCTGCTGATGGAGGTCCCCAAGATGAAGCAGATGTGTTGCTCTGTAGCCTGCTCTTGGAAAGCATTAAGGAGCATCCAGGTGCTTCTCTGAACATCACCTTTATGTGGATGTGGGCATTTGGCCCTGGGGCCTACACCTCATGGATGGTAGAGGCCTCCAAGAGCGTGGTGAGGGGAAGACAACCTGTTATGGAGCAGTTGGGTGTTGATGAACCCTCTGTGCCCGGCTGCCAGAAGATGCTCTTAAGAGTAACTGGGCATGGGGGTGAGTAGAGGAAAGGAGGGGGGAAGAGCAGGAGAGCTTCAGCGGGGCGTTGGGGTTCAGGAGATGACTTTCCAAGCACAGAGGTGGGACCTCCTGGATCACCCTGTCGACAGGATGGGGATGAAGCTTTTTGAGGGAAGGCGAACGATCCGGCTTGCTGGAATCAATACAGCTGTCTTGCTAAAAGCCTATTGATCTGATGCGCCGTGTTGCATTAGCACAGCCACAATGGTACCTCCTTTGGAGTCCTTCCTCCTCCTGGTTGAACCAGGATGAGAGAAACTGGTGGGGGGCCACTTTTAAGTGCTCGAGTGGGACTTCTTAGGTCTTCCCTCCTCTACTTCCTGCTGGGCTGTAATGGGAGCCGCTGTGTGTTGTGTAGAGAGTCCTTAACTTCCGTTTAATGCTTGCAGAAGATCTCCTGGGACCTTGTAGGACAAGTAGTTCATGCTTGTTAAGCCACGCCAATGACTTCACTGTGTTAGACTCAGTGCTGCCCTGAGGAGGTCTTAAACTGGTGAGGAGCCCATCCTGGAAACACCAGCAGCTGGGAGTTGCTGGTGGAGTCCCTCTCCATGTGAGGTCCCACTTGTGGCCCTTTAAGAGCAGGGATTACTGGTGTTTTAATAGCCCCCATCAAAGAAGCTAATTAACAGCTGTGCCTAATTATGAGCCTGTGAGTAGTTGCAAAACTGCATCAACCTTCAAGCATGTAGGACTCCAGTTGGATAAATAGTTACGGGGAGACCATTATAATACTCTTCTCTCTCCCGTTGCAGTACCTGGGGACTTTGGGATTATCTGGCTGTGGATTTTTATTTTGTTGCAGGAAAAAACATGAATTTAGTGTGACTTGCACGTTAGCAGAAGAGGACCTGTATGGTAAAGGATGCAGACCAGGTCCTGGAGCCCCTGGCACCAGTGTGTGCAAGGGGAGGAGGCAGCATCGAGGATTCCCGCTTGGAAGAACCTGTTCCAGATGGAGAACTGGTGGAGCTTTGCCTAACCTGTGTATGGCCCAGTTACCCCATGGAAACATCTTTCTAAGAGAAAAGGAGGCTGAGGGGAGGCCTTCTTGCTTTCTACAACTCCCTGAAAGGAGGGTGTAGCCAGGGGGGGTCGGTCTCTTCTCCCAAGGAACAGGCTGTAGGACAAGAGGAAACGGCCTCAAGTTGCGCCGGGGGAGGTTTAGGATGGATATGAGGAAAAATTTCTTCATGAAAAGGGTTCTCAAGCCTTGGAAGAGGCTGCCCAGGGCAGTGGTGGAGTCACCATCCCTGGAGGTGTTTAAAAGCCGGGCAGACGTGGTGCTGAGGGACATGGGTTAGTGGTGGTTTTGTCAATGTCAGGTTGATGGTTGGACTCGATGATCTGAAAGGTCCCTTCCAACCAAGGCAATTCTATGATTCTATTCTATGGTCCTGCTCCTGCCACGTCCCTTGGGTTCCTGCTGGAACATGGCAGTGGTGGGACGCGCCGCTTGCAGATGACAGAGGAGTTTCTCAAACCCTATTTAGCTGAAGCAGGAGGCGAAGGCAGCTCCCTGCAGGCGATGCTCTTTCCTTCCTCTCCCTCCGGAGCCCTCCAAAGAAACCTGTTGCTGATGCAGCTAAACTGAGGTAACTGCAGTCCAATCCCCATAAGCCTGTCCAGATGCCAGCATTACTCTGTAATGAGATAACGGGGACGCTCTGCTCCTCTGAGCTGGGTGCTGGGCAGCACGAAGGGAGGACATCGCCCCTGGAAGATGCCGTCTCCAGCAAGGTTTTGATTTGCAGAGTTGAAGCGGAGATTAGACTTGTTTGCATGGCTAGCCTTCGGTACTGTAAGGTGAAGCTCTTCATATTATTAAAACAAATATAATTGCTTTTACATCTGGATGTTCTGCTCTCTTGAAGGTACTTCTTAAAATATGTTAATTGTTAATTTAAGCGTAGCCTCTGAACCTAATGCAAAATAGTGCTTCTGCCAGGCTAGGCAATAAGCTGTGCCTTTCTGCTCCTGGAGTGTCGTGCAGCTCGAGATGTGCTCTTCCGAAGGTTTGTAAGCTCTGGATGAGTAAGAAACCAGATTATTTATTTCTCCTCCCCCTCCCATTGTGCAAAGTGACTGTTAATTGCCAAGTATTTTTTTTTTTTTTAATAGACGATAGAACTTAATGCATTAAAAAAAAAAATCCTCTTCTAATGGCTAGTGTTGGATGTAGAAAATTCTCTCTGGTTTTCGCTTAAAGTTGTTGTGTTAAATAAAGTAGATGGAATGAATTGGTGGTTTCGGACCCTGGGGAGAAACTTCTCAAAAGCGAATATTGCCAGCGTGATCGCACGCAGCGTGATCGAGTCAATGAATTGGCAAAAACCTTCGGGCATAAAACCTTTCTGAAAATGATTTCTTCTCCAAGGCTTGGGGAGGATTCATCCTTAGCGGGTGCCTGCCTGCTGGTTTGGGGCTGAGGAGCAGCTGGGAAGGAGCAGAGGAGATTTTTTTTTTTTTTATTTGTGTACGGTGTAGACAAAAATCTTGGGAATAAGTGGGGGGGACAGGGAGAGTTTGGGATTCAGTCCCAGGACATCCACGGGAGCTCTGCTGCAGAGCACTTAGGGATGCAGAGCTCCTGAATGCCTGCTGTTAGGAAAAGCAGGTTATACTTAAAGGTTTTGGTGTTTCTTTTTCTTCTTTATTATAGATTATGAGAACATGTCTGTGTTATGCCACGAAGGGCAGGGACATCTTGGAGGCCGTGCTGGGATTTTTATTTAAAGATGGATCCATCGGCATCCCTGGTCTCCTCCTGATCCTGCCTCATTATTAGCTGCAGCCGTGGAGAGAAAAATCATTGAAATGTAAAATATGATGGCTCCAGCCGGCTCTCTGCAGCTGGGGACTGTGCCAAGGGCATGGCCACCTCCGCTGCCGCTCGGGGACCTCCTCGGCTTCCCTGGGGCGGGATGGAGGAGAGAAAAGCAAAGCTAAACTTGGGTATTTAAATACCATTCAGTCCACTGGTTACACGGCCTCGGGTAGGTGCGAGGGAGGAGAGATGGATGCTGGTGGCTTTGTGGGCATTTCCATCTCAGGAGATGTCCAGTGGAGCTCAGGCCAGGAATGACTCCGGCAGGGCTTAATTAGTCAACTTGTCTTTTTTAAAAATTATTTTTAAGAATTCCTGCCCTGATATCGGTTTAAGGGTGTGAAATTGTTGGGGGGAAATCCCACTGTGCACATCCCGCGTTGCAGCGACTTGCTGGGTTAACTCCAGGGTGCAGGATGGAAACCTGGGGATGGCAGCGGGTCCGGAACCTGAGCCAGCACGTGGCTTGTGCTGGTTTTGTGGGGTGGAATGGGATGGGATGACTTGGTCCTACCTTCTTCTGCCTTGAGGAAGGAGTTTAACCTGAGGGTATTTGTCACAGGCAGCCTGGCTGCTCTGGAGGAATGTATTTACGATGGAGAATTTTTGCTTCATTATTCTTCTCTGCTGCCAATAACCAGGTCTAGGAAATTACAACCCTGAGCATAAATGCGTGCATCCCCTTTGATGACCAAGAAAGAAGGCTACGTATGTTTGTATCTGTATTTTATATATGTATAGTTTGAAGCTGATCTCAATTTGCCGTACTGCAATGCAGTTCCAGGCATGTTGGACTCGAAATTTATACACGATTAGTTTGTAGCTCTGGTCAAAAAAAGGAGTAGTGTACGCTTACTGCGATAGTTGGCCGGGAAGGAAACCACAGGAATAGCCTAACTTTAGCATGAAGGTGGACTTTGGACCTTCTGAGTTAGTCGGTGGTGTAATAAATAGCAGGTAGTGTAGGTGAAGCCCTGAGTTGGGTTGTTTGTTTTTGGTTTTTTTTTTTTTGTGGTGTTATTGTCTGTTCTTTGACCTGTTCTGCAAACAAGAGGTATTTTGTGGCGGTTAAAGGAATATCAGCATGAACTAGCATCCAGGTCAGGAAAATGACTGCCTTTTGTTGCAGCGAGGCCCCCGAGCTTTGGCAAACACCTGAGATGTTGGCGAAACGTTTTAGGGAGGAATTTGGTATTTAGCAAAACTGGGAAAAAAAAAATCACTGGGAGCTTTCTGTGGCTTCAGTTGGTTGTGTGAAGCAATGGTACTCATACGCCTCTGGCTCGCTGCAAGACACATCTTGTGGGGTTGGGTTGAGTTTTGGCTTAGCCCGGTCCTCCAGAAATGAGCAGAGACTCAGCCAGAGATGGTGGCAGGGCTGAGGAGGACCATGGGCTGGTGGGTGATGGGTTTCACGTGACCTTCCTCATTTGAACGGTCTTTGATGTGATGCCCAGGTCACGGTAGACTCATCAGTTTTACTAATGAGGCTGTTAAGGATTTGATATTTGTGCTCTTTGCCTTTCCTGGGGTATCCAGAGGGTTTGGAGAGGAGCATCCCTACAGGGAAGAGCCTGCAGCCTGGAAATGTGACCTTTTCTCCAGGTGTGCATGCCTTTTGTCCGTGTGCAAAGTCTTCTCCAACCACCTGAAACCAGTGAGTCATGGGAATAGGTTAAATGCGTCAAAGGCTGGCCTATAGGTCTACGAGAACTATAAGCGACAGGTCTATAAACCCTTGCTATAAGAAATATAAGCCCTTAATTGCAGGGTATGGCCCCAAACCCCTGGCTTGGTGGCAGGGTGGTGGGATGGTGGTGCAGCTCCTCCAACAGCATGTGCTCCCGACCCGCAGTGCCACCAACCTTCACCACTTTTAACCAAATCCCATTTTTTAAAAAAGTTATTTATTTTTTTTCTCCATGAGCAGGTTTTTGTAGTACTGGCTTTGTCTCCTGCACTTGTCTGTATGAAGCTGATGGTGCCGTTAGGACATTCAGACCTTGCTCTGGCAATTACAGCAGATGACCAACTGTGTAACATGTCTTGTTGCCCTCTCCAACTCTATTTATGGTGCAGGGCAGGTTGTAGGACACCCTGGCCATGTCCTCCTTAATGCATGGCCATTTCTACCTTCTTCAGTCCGTGTTTCCTGTTCCCATATGGGCATTGGTGGTGGCACCAGTGGGGTGGTTTTTTGTATTCTGGGTGCTTGGTGTTGGTATTCTCCAGCTTCTCTAGGTGGCTTGACTCCTCAATAGGAGATGTGTTTTGTGTCCACCTGTCCATCCTGCCTTTTGGATGTTCCCGTTGGCTCTCATCCATCCTTCTGCCCGTGAGTCTCCATTTGTCGCGTGGTTCCAGCTTAGCTCTTCTTTGAAGACATGTCTTCTCCAGGCTTGAGGTTGACCAGCAATTTCAGCTCATGATGGCTTCACGTCCTGCTGAACCACAGGCAGCCGTGTGGGGCTGGTGGGCTTCATGAGGGGATATGTTTCACGTGTTGCCTCCACCGAGGCGTTGGAGCCGGTGCTTAAAGCTGGTTAATCCATACCTTCACCCTTCCCATGAGTCATCGCCCAAGCTCCCTTACGATAGTCCCGCTGAGGTGCTGGTAGGACGTGCTCTTGGAAGCAGGATGTGTTGTGGATGAATCACAGCCGCTACTTATCAAAATGAGACGTTACATCTCGGGGATGTGTCCTGGCGAGTCACCGCTCTTCAAAGACCCTTAAATATATTTAAAGATGGCTTTTAAAAATCGCGGAGGACAGTGATGGGAATGTCCGGTTCTTGTGAAAGCCACGCAGGGACGATTTCAGGTGGCTCAGGCAAACTTCCAGCTGCCAAATTCCCGAGCAGCCAGCCAGGGCTGCTGACACGTGTCTTAGCAAATGAGTGTTGAAAGATGTTTTTTTAAAAAATTAAAAAAATCTGATCCCCGTGCCTGCCGTGAAGCCGGTTACTGGTGCTACGCCCCAAGCGAGCAGAAAGTCGGTGTAAGCATATCTCAGGGCAGTGAGTGGATGCCGAGATACTGAGATGATGGAAGCTATAATTTTCAATCTAATTAAGCTGAGTAACTCCCTCGTGGGATTTATGCTTCTTAATTACTTTGAGCTCTGATAACACGGTTGCTGTGGGTATCTGTTGGTTTTTGGGCAGCAAGTGGGATGTCCGGCTTGGACAGAGGAGCGGTACCCATCTGCTGTCCATGGGGACAGTGTGGGTCGCAGTCAAGGACTTCACCTCCTGGTAGGGTAGAGATGAAGAGCTGGAGGTGGCTTTCACGTGGCAGCACTGGACTACTGTGGTCTTGGATCAGTCCCACATCTCCTAGTAGGACCATAAGTCCTGTTTTAGAGACAAGGTGGAGATGCAGGAGAGGAAAGTCCCGCTTGAGATCCACAGAGACCTCAACGAGAGGTGGATGTGTGAGTACTAGTGTGGTTCCCACCAGCCTGTCCCACAGTCATGGAGTGGCCATTTCTTCCCTGGCTGATGTCTGCTTTCACCACCACGTTGAGTGGTAAGAAATAAAATAAAGGAAATGAAAGACCACGTGCTCCTCATGCATTGTCGCCGTGCTGTCACCTGGCTTTCCTGTCCCCACCTGGCCTCGTAACAAGTCACTTCTCTACTGGGATAGATCATCAACTACCATCTGGTAGTTAATGGTACCAACAAAGCATGGTTTTAGCTGAAGAGCTTTAAGACTACTAAAAAGCTCTTCGGAAAGCCATGCTTGCATGAGGTGTGGACATCTCACCCAGGGGCTGGTGGAGAGCTGTCCTCGGGGATGTCTGCAGGGACTTCCCTACTCCCAATATTGGGGTTTTCTCCCCCAGAATCTGGTGTTGCAGAGTTGTAGTTTGCTTTTCCACTCCCATCTGGCCATGCCACCCTTAGGGGCAGCTGAGGACGTGTTGTTTGTGGCTGGATGGCTTTCAGGGGACCGAGGACCCTGCGTGAAGGACTCTGCTTTTGGGCTGAGCCTGCCCTCGGCTCTCCTGCAGCATGTGTTTTATGGCCCTGGGCGTTATAAAGCCCCTGGCCAGAGAGCCAGGAAGGTCATGGTGCCCTCCTCTAGAAATATCAGGTTTGAAATCTCTTGCTTTGCTTCCCTTCTGCAGAAAAAAAAAAAAAAAGAACTTGGGCGCCTTAAGCGTGCAAAGCTGAATTCCAGAAAATATTAATACTCAAGGTTAAATAAAGGACTGGTGCTTTCGGGCGCAACTGGTGGCAGGAGCGGCTGCCCTCCCTGGGGGTGCCACCTGGCCCCCTCGCCTGCTCGCCAGGAGCTGCTTTGAAGCCTCGTGTGCTCTCGCCGTGCCAAAATAAACTCAGAGTCGAGGCTGTCGGAGCTAATCTTCATCCTTTCACGCTTCGCCCTCCCTGCCGTTGTTTTTCGGTGAGTGATGGCTGTGCTCACGCTCGCTTATTTTTGGGAAATCCCTCCCCGGCGTGGGAGCGCAGGGACCATCCCCGTGGCACCAGGTGGACACGAGCAGTGCTGCCCAGCTTTGAGAAACCACTTGCTCAACCCTCAAGGTTGGTTCGAATCATCTTTAGGAACAAAACTTGCTTGGATTTGTCTTTCGGCACCTGACGTTCCATCCTGGAGAAGATGGGATGGCTCAGGCTGCGCAACTCCTCGCAGTCCCCAAAGAGCAAGCTTTGTGCAGGCTTTTCCTCCCCGAGTGGTGCCGCGTCGGCATTTGCATCCCAAAGTCCAGCATCAGGCAGAAAATCAGCTGATCTCACCCAAATGCAATCTCCTGGGGCCGCACTTCTTGTCCGAGGAACGGTGTGGTGCAGAAATCCATATTTGACAAAAAAAAAAAGTAAGTCTATTCTGTACTCAGAAATAGAATATTCTATTTGCAAATTCCAAGAAGGCTGTAGGCTCTCCAAGCTTTCACTATTGTCTTTTTTTTTTTTAATTATTTTTATTTATATTAATTTTTTAACTGGAAAAAAGTGCTGTCTCCTGGCAGACTTTGCTCTGGTACAAAGTTTCAGCGCTGGAAGGTCACGTGAAGTAAATCAGCAGAATGCAAACTCTGCTGTTACTTGCTAAACTTTGCCCGGATCTCATCTAATCGCTGACCTGACAAGTACTTTGGAGCTCCAGCTCTTTTCCTTTGAGGAGGGAGCTCAGCTCCGGTCCTGGGGTCAGTGCTCGTCCCGGCTGAGCATCCTCCCAGCATCCTGGTGTCCTCCTGCCCCAAAGGATGGTATTTTTTTTTTAACCCTTTGGATATAAATCCTGCCTGAGCTATTACTTGCTGTTATATCCCAATTTTAAATGATGTTTTCTTTTTTGGGTAGCAGGTTTACTGTTTCTTCTCCTTTTCCTTTTTGGTCTTGGATGACTCTGCTTTAAACAGAGAATGGTACAGGGTTGGAAGGGACCTTTGGAGATCATCTAGTCCAACCCCCTGCCAGAGCAGGTCCGCCCAAAGCAGGTCCCACAGGAACGTGTCCAGGTGGGGTTTGAATGTCTCCAGAGAAGGAGGCTCCACCACCTCTCTGGGCAGCCTCTGCCAGGGTTCTGCCACCCTCACAGGAAAGAAGTTCCTCCTCATATTTAGATGGAACTTCCTATGTTCAAGTTTATGTTCCAGTTTGTGCCCGTTTCCTCTTGTCCTGTCCCTGGGCACCACTGAAAAAAGCCTGGCCCCATCCTCCTGACACCCACCCTTGAAGTATTTATAGGCCTTGATCAGATCCCCCCTCAGGCTTCTCTTCTCCAGACTCCAAAGACCTAAGTCCCTCAGCCTTTCCTCATTAAGAGAGATGCTCCAGGCCCCTCAGCATCTTTGTAGCCCTCTGCTGTCCCCTCTCCAGCAGTTGCCTGTCCTTCTTGAACTGGGGAGCCCAGAACTGGACCCAGTGCTCCAGATGGAGCCTCCCCAGGGCAGAGCAGAGGGGGAGGATGACCTCCCTCCACCTGCTGGTCACCCTCTTCCTGATGCCCCCCAGGATGCCCTTGGCCTTCTTGGCCATAAGGGCACATTGCTGGCTCATGGTCATCCTGTTGTCCACCAGGACTCCCAGGTGTTTTTCCTCAGAGCTGCTCCCCAGCAGGTCAGCCCCCAACCTGTACTGGATTCATTCAGTCATTTGCTGTCGGTTATCTACAGCAGGATGGCTTTTGGTGGCCCTGTGTGAGGAGCAGACTGGATGTTGTGGCTGATAGAAAATCCCCGGGACTTTAGTGCGGAGAAACGTGTTTAACTATCGGACCACGCAGTTCAGAAGTTAGTGAGGCTTCATCATTTTAGCAACTCTGGAGGCAGTTTCTTGTCTCTCCGCATTCGGTTCTAAAGGCTGAACGTTTCTAAAGGAAAAACCTTCCAACAAAACAATTTGATTTTCCTCGGTAGTATTTTGGGGACAATCTGTTGGCGACTCTTTTATCTGGCATGCCATCTCTGGGCTTAGAAACCTTTTTGATGTGGCTCATTCAGGGGAAAAATGGCATTACACACTACCTCAATCACTCAGATGTCAGAGAGGATATCGCCTTTGACTAATCAGGGGAAATTTGGGAAGATTTAGTAATGCCAGGAGACATGACCCACTTTCAGATAAACGCTTTTCAGACAATGGAGGTTGAGCTATAAGGTGGGGGAGGGAGAAACAGTCACAGGGTAAGAAATAATTATTATTTATATATTTTTAATTTTATTTGGTTGCGCTGAACTCTTTCCCAGGCTCAGGATGGGTTTGCTGTCTTTTTCTTTTTAAAAAAAATAAATAAATTAAAATGCTGGCACTAACTGGGTTTTTAACAAATCTGTGTTATCTAGAGGTGACTGTCCCCAGGCTGTGGATGCCCGTCACCCTTGGGATGCTCCCCCGAGCACAAGGGGTGGCTGCTGGGTGTTGTGATGGAGGGTGATGGGGAGATGTGGTCCAGTGCGATGTGTCTCTGGTCTAGCTGTTGGTGACCAGCGTTGGCTGATTATGGGGATGGGGAACCTGGTGTGGGAGTTTGCCTTGAGCGTCCCAGCTCGGGAAGGTGTCCACCTGATGAAGTTCATCTTAAGTACGTAAGGTCAGAAGAATATTAATCCATAAAGCCAGGTTTTTGTGTGTGTGTGTGTGGTTTTTTTTTTTTCATACCCCAAAACTTACATGTGGTTCATCTCTATTCCTGTGTTA